>NC_136745.1:29902074-30502074 GCF_936440315.1 Barbus barbus | reverse complement strand
TGCAGCCCAGTTTGGTGAGTGTGTTCTGCAGTTCGTCTGTCTGTGACTGCGCTCCGTCTCCCAAACACACGATCACTGCACTCTGACCACGATCTGACTGAGACATGTGTGTTTCTGCCTGTGTGTGCGCAGACGCAGCCACTGCAGACACGTGTGCGACCGTCTGCGCAGAGAAACAGCCACTCATCAGGACGTCTCCACCGTCGGCCAGCAGGGGCCACAGAGCCCAGGGACCCACACAGCATGACTTATCCTACAAACACACACAACACACACCGTCACACACACACACTGTCACAGACAGCGCAACCCATCACACACACACACACACACTTATACCTGAATGATGAGTCTGCCGTCTATCAGTAATCTGCTGTTGGTCAGATCGTTCTTCACGCTGCTGGGAAACACCAGCAGGTCATGGCAGTGCGGGTCCTTACAGAAGGTCCGTCCTTCCAGCTGCCCGACAGATTTAACACAGGAAAAGCCTGATGTGTGTAACACTTCATTGACCTCCTCCAAACTACACACACACACACACACACACAGATGATGAAATTAAGTGTCAAATGTAAGCCAAGAGCAACACGACAGAGAGGAGAAATCAGTGTGTGTGTGTGTGTGTGTGTGTGTGTGTGTGTTTGTGACGTGAGTGTGTGACCTCCAGTGCTGGTGATTGGATCTGTCTACAACTCAGTGAAATTTACAGCCACACACACACACACACACACACACACACACGCACACACACACACAGTGTGAATTAAGGCTGGTCAACCCAGAATGGAGGTTAAACAGGGGAGAAGCAGAATAATGACACATCTGATCCATAAATCACATGCACACAAACACATTCTCTTCTTTCTATCTCATAAACAATAAATCATTTCAGTAGAAAATCATACAGCAATACAAGGAACATGAAAACAGCAGCGTGTGTTTCTGAGCGTCCCATAAATCACACTCCAAAAACTGATGTTCTTCCTCAGAATTTCTGTCTTGTTTTCCAGTGCAAACATCTGAACATTATTAAATCAATATACATTTACTTAAGATTTTAAGTCTCGTTTTCTAAAATAACACAAAATAAAATATTTAATTAGGGCTGCCCCTAATAGTCCACTAACCGTTAGTTGACCAGAGGAGGCTTGGTCTACCAAAATTTTATTAGTCGCTCAGTTGCAGAAAAAAATAAAAAATAAATAATCCACATTGGTGAAGTCACACAGTCCGTGACGGACAGATCATTATCGGCTGGTCTATGGTAATACAGTACATCCAAACGCTCGCCCATCATTCATTGACCTCAAATAGCCTATGTAAGTATTAGCAGCTTTACATGACCGCTCAATCTATTATTAACCTAGAGAAATGTGCGCTGTTTAAGTGTTTGTGTGGAGTGTGGAGCTGAACAGTAGCTCACTGCAGGACAGATGGAGGCGCCGCTGTGCTCACTTACTCCTAAAATACTCTGTCATTTTTGGTCATACAGATAAGAGTAATAAACCATTCTAATCTGTAAAGACTTTACGTTTATTTGTGTGCGCTCCACCAGTGGGCACTCCATCCCTGACTTATACCATTCACCCAGGACTCCATTTCCCATAATCCTTTGCTCGGACTCATCTGCACTCATCATCAATTGCTATCACCTGTTTCTCATTAGTGTCACTATAAAAATGACTGACTGACACAGACACACTCTCACTGCTGTTTATTATTAACCTGTAATGTTTCCTGGCCTTCTGTGTTTCCTTGCCTTTGTGTTTTGATCGGTTCCTTGTTTCATGATTGTTTGCTGCCTGTCCTGACCTTTGCCTGCTCTGTGGACAACTCTTTTGGATTGCCTTGGATTACTCTGTTTGCTGATACTGACCCGGCCTGTCTGACTACGTTTCATTAAATAAAGCTGCATTTGGATCCACACCTCCGTTGTCACGCCCCTTACGTTACAAAAACATTGCGCTTTTGTAAAATAATGAAAGCAAACGGGATGCACTTTCTGCCGTTTTGGTCTCTGTGAACTTGAGCGAAACTCAGAAACTCTGTCTACTTGCCTTACAGAGACGAAAAATATATCTATAGAGAGCGAAATGTCTACTATCAAATGAACCAATTCAAATGGAAAACAGATATTCTCAGATTATGTAATCGATAACGTGTTATGTTTATGTAACGTGTATGTGTGTGCTTGAGCACTTATAGACTTTGTAGGCAATTAAAGCTACATTTATAATGATTTAAATGGTTTATTAATAAATGTGCGATTACTCAACTAATGCTTAAAATGAACTGTAATAGTATATGAGCGATACTAAATTATCACTGGTCTTAAGAGCACATGAGATGAGACAGAAGTGTTTATAATGCAGTGAGTGTGTTGATGACCTGCTGCGGAGCGAGTTGATCCAGCCGTACAGCGGCAGCAGTGTCGCTCTCTCCTGTCTGCGCCGTATCTTCTCCGGCACGATGCTGTCCAGCGTCAGCAGCTCATGTTTGATTCGACATCGAGCCAAAGACGCCACCAGCTTCGTCCTGAACCTGTCAAACACCGACAGCATGTGCAACACTTCACATCAACGACAGACACGTCAAACAGTGTTACGCCACACAGACTCATAATCTCATTACACTTCATGTTTCATTCAGTCAGCGGCATACAGTTATCATCTCATACATAAAAATACTTATTTTGAATTTGCATTCATATTTGTGATGGATCCATTCTCAAGCTTTTTGACTCCAAGGCCCACAATATTCAAAGGCTCCTTGATATAGGCTATTTAATGCTGTAATTATTAAGCTGTCTGTTTATAAAACTTTTTTAATTAACAAAATCTGGTAGTATTGATTAATTAATTTAAGCATGGTTTATTTTAATATATCTGTTTCTTCAGTAGTTTCATGAACTCTACTGCAAAAAAAATAAAAAATCTAAACAAATATTAAATATATAAATATATAAAATTATCTAAATATTTTTAAACACAAAATGACTTAAAATTAAAATGATTGTTTTCTGGAAAATGTATTAATATTAAGTGACCTTATTCTTAAAACAAAAACAAATATCTGCCAGTTGGGGTCAGAAAAATAAAACTTGTTTTTCCGGTAACACTTTACAATAAGATTAATTAGTTAACATAAGTGAACAACATTAGTAAACATCAACTAAGAATGAATAATACTTCTACAGCATTTATTAATCTTAGTTAATGTTCATTTCAGCATTTACAAATGCATTATTAAAATCACAAGTTGTGTTTGTTAACATTAGTTAATGTAGTGTGACCGAACATGAGTAAAAAATGAACAACTGTACTTTTATTAACTAACATTAATAAAGCTTAATAAATAGTGTAATAAATGCATTGGTCATTGTTTGTTCATGTTAGTTAATACATTAATACATTTTTCCTTTAAATTAAGTTTTTTGTTTTTTTTAAGTATAAACTCACTTAAGTCAAAAATACTGAGGAAGAAAATCAAAACCAACAGTAATTTAGAGGGGTGGGGGGGGGGAAATAGTTGTATTATTTTAGTATTTTTATAGTATTATGTAACATTTTTATTATTTAGAATATGATTCATTCTTATTATAAATATAGAACATATTGTTCTAGATCATTCATCTCATTGGAAGTCCATACATTCACAAAATGTCCATCCTATGCACAGTATCCAGTCTATATAGTGCAGAACAGTGTGAGTAGTCTGTAATTCTGACCCACCTGAGCAGACACGCCTCCACTTCCTGCACAGCCTTCACTTCCTCCTCCTCCTGATTGGCTGCTGGCAGGCGTGGGAGGAACTTCCTGTCCATGAAGTCAGTGAGCATGACGGCCACCAGACTCATGCTGTGATCCGGCTGCAGAGAGACAGACAGCGACTGAGCGGCTTTCCTTTATAATACATTTACATTTATTCATTTTGCAGACATTTTTATCCAAACGACTTACAATTGAGCAATACATCAAGAGATTCATCTTAAAGAGGCAAATAGAAATACAACTTGTAAAACAATATATGCAAGAGAAATAAACAGTCTGCTCATGGACAACTAGTTAACTTGATAATAAATGACTAAAGAACTTGCTACTTCTGAATGTCTCTTAATTAAAAAAAAATAAGGTATAAAATGTATATAATATAATACAATATAATAATATAATATAATATAATATAAGGGCTGTCTGTTTACAATTTCTGAATGATCCAGAAAGTGTAAGAAGTGTAAAAGTTCATATTTTATGCTTGTATAGTATAATATAATATAATGTAATATAATATAATATAAGGACTGGGTGTTTACAAATTTCTGAAAACTGTAAAAGTATACATTTTAAGCTTGTATAATATAATATAATATAATATAATATAACTGGCTGTTTACAACGTCCTGTTGTCAGTGTGTGTGCTTTGTTTTGTGTTATTTTAGTATAATTGATATTAATATATTAAGTGTATATTCACATTTTAAATTTATTTTAAATAATTATTAGTTTTATTTTTTCAATTTCCTTTAAATTTTAGTTATAGTATTTTTTTATTTCACTTTTCAGCCAGTGTTTCCACGTGTCTAAAAGCGCTCAGTTTGATGGTTTGAATGCAGCTCTGGATTCAGAGGTTTCTCCGGCTCGTACGGACTGTTCCAGCGAGTTTCCTTTCGTTTTGTCTTTTCTCAGGCATAATCATGAGCAGCTGCTGCAGGGTTTACTCTGCTCTGTGTTTGTCCTCAGTGAAGGTCAGACTCAGACCCCTGAGATTCCTGTGTGTAGCTGGGTAACTGTGTCTCTGATGGGTTCAGTGCTACCGACCTAAGAGCTCAGACCCATTAGAGAGTAGGAGACACACACACACACACACACACACACACACTGAGAGGGAACTCAGACTCTATCTGATCAATACATGCAGGAAACACACTCACAGGGAAGCAGAAATCACAAATGAGATCTCTGTTATTATCTCAGATCTAAATAATATATCCGTTGTTTCTTTTAGACAGCAGCAAGATAAGATGGGGAGCAAATTAAGATGTTTTTCTAGATGCATCTTACAATGGCCCAAACTGAGACCAGATACCAAAATTAAACTAGTTACTTCTGAATGTTCCAGATGTAAGAAAAAAATTAAATAAAGAAATATATAGTAAACATAATATTTTAATTTAAGTTATTAATTGAATTCATTTTAAAAGTTCACAATAAAATAAAATATAATAAAATAAAATTGTTTACAAACTGTCAATCTTAGTGTCACTGAGATACTTTCAAAATTATAGTTTTTATTTTGAATTAGTTTTGTGTAGCTGCTCTATTTAAAGATGTTTATCAATGCAAGCAAGTGTCATTTGGTCAGTATTTGTCTTTTGAATATCTAGGTATTGTGCTGAAAGGTGCTCTGCGTATTCTGTTCATCATTATTTATAGGCATCCAAAATACTCTCACAGAACTGTTATCAATGATTTCCTCAGAGTTTGACTGTTTTACTATTGCAGGGGATTTTAATATTCACATAGATAATGCACAAGAAATTATAACTGTTTTAAACACTTTTGACCTGAGTCAGCATGTGCACGGACGCACACACAATCGTGGACACACTCTAGATTTACTCATCAGTAGAGGTCTAAACATTACATTGTTATTAAGGATGAAGCACTATCTGATCACCTCTGTATTTTCTTTGATATATTGATCTCTGTTACCACTGAATCTGGATCTGTCTCTGTCAGAAAGTGATGCATTAATGAGAACACTAGTGCACTATTTATGAAGGCTATGTCATTAACACCAAGCATTTCTGCAGACCCTGTTGATCTTCTCCTGGAGTCATTTAACTCAAAAGTTAAGAATGTTATTGATGATATTGCTCTGGCAAGGGTCAGCAAGAAGACTGGCAGACAAAAATCATCTTGGAGAAAATCAACAGCAGTTCAGAGCATGAAAAGACAATGCAGAAAAACTGAGCAGATGTGGCGGAAGACAAAACTCAAAATTCACTATAGCATCTATAAAGACAGCCTTCATGCTTTCAATGTGGAACTAGCCACAGCTAGACAGACTTTCTTTTCAAACCTTATAAACAGTAACTTAAACAACACTAGCACTCTTTTTGCTACTGTTGAGAGACTGACAAACCCCCCAAGTCAGATTCCCAGTGAAATGCTCTCCGACAGCAAATGCAATGAGTTTGCTTCCTTCTTTTCTGAGAAGATCAATAATATCAGAAAGGAGATTGGCACATCCTCAAGTTATGCAGAGGTCACACAGATTCGACCGCAATTTCAAAAAGAATGACTATGTCTGTTTTTGAAGAAATTGATAGCAAAATTTTGGAAGAAATAGTACAGCACCTTAAATCGTCAACCTGCTATCTTGACACACTTCCCACATCCTTTTTCAAAAATGTGCTTAACTGTTTAGAAGCTGATCTCTTAGAAGTGGTGAACGCCTCACTTCATTCTGGGACTTTTCCAAACTCCCTCAAAACTGCAGTTGTTAAGCGAAAAAGCGCAATCTTGATAACACCATGTTGAGCAACTATAGACCAATATTCCTAATAATAAAGATTATTGAAAAGGTCGTTTTTAATCAGCTGAACTACTACTTAAACTCAATTGGATACCTGGACAATTTTCAATCTGGTTTCCGAGCGCATCACAGCACAGAGACAGCACTCATTAAGATAATAAATGATATTCGCGTCAATTCTGATTCTGGCAAAATATCAGTGCTGGTACTACTAGATCTTAGTGCTGCGTTTGACACTGTCGATCATAACATACTTCTAGAGAGACTGGAAAACTGGGTCGGGCTTTCTGGGATGGCACTCAAATGGTTCAGGTCATACTTAGAAGGGAGAGGTTATTATGTGAGTATAGGAGAGCATAAGTCTAAGTGGACGGCCATGACATGTGGAGTCCCACAAGGCTCAATTCTAGCACCGCTCTTGTTTAGCCTGTATATGCTCCCACTAAGTCAGATAATGAGGAAGAACCAAATTGCCAATCGCAGCTATGCTGATGATACCCAGATTTACCTAGCCTGATCTCCAAATGACTACAGCCCCATTGACTCCCTCTGCCAATGCATTGATGAAATTAACAGTTGGATGTGCCAGAACCTTCTTCAGTTAAACAAGGAGAAAACTGAAGTCATTGCATTTGGAAACAAAGGTGAAGTTCTCAAGGTGAATGCATACCTTGACTCTAGGGGTCAAACAACTAAAAATCAAGTCAGAAATCTTGGGGTGATTCTGGAGACAGACCTTAGTTTCAGTAGTCATGTCAAAGCAGTAACTAAATCAGCATACTATCATCTCAAAAACATTGCAAGAATTAGATGTTTTGTTTCCAGTCAAGACTTGGAGAAACCTGTTCATGCCTTTATCACCAGCAGGGTGGATTACTGTAATGGTCTCCTCACCGGCCTTCCCAAGAAGACCATTAGACAACTGCAGCTCATCCAGAACACTGCTGCCAGGATTCTGACTAGAACCAGAAAATCTGAGCATATCACACCAGTCCTCAGGTCCTTACATTGGCTTCCGGTTACATTTAGGATTGATTTTAAAGTACTTTTACTCGTTTACAAGCCACTCAATGGCCCAGGACCTAAATATATTGCTGATATGCTCACTGAATATAAACCAAACAGACCACTCAGATCATTAGGATCGAGTCAGTTAGAAATACCAAGGGTTCACACAAAACAAGGGGAGTCTGCTTTTAGCTATTATGCGGCCCGCAGTTGGAACCATCTTCCAGAAGAGATCAGATGTGCTAAAACATTAGCCACATTTAAATCAAGACTCAAAACTCATCTGTTTAGCTGTGCATTTACTGAAGGAACACTGTGCTACGTCCCAACTGACTGCACTATGTATAATCATTTTCTATTCGTAACTGTTTTAAATTCTTTTTAAATACATTTTTGTCATTTTCTTTTTATTGTTGTGATTATTATTATTTTTAATTACTATTTCACTTTCTTTTATGTAAAATACTTTGAATTACCACTGTGTATGAAATGTGCTATATAAATAAACGTATAAATAACTCTCTGTATTCTTACTGGATGACAACTAGTGACTCGTTTGACTTTCTTTTGATTTATATTTCTCGTAAGGAATATTAGAAGAAACATCTGAAACAAAGTTTGATACTTAAATGAAAAAAACTGAAAAAGAAACGTTTGGCTAGTAAATTGCACATATAATTACAAAGAAAGAGCAAGTAACACATTGAATTAAGCTTGAAGTTTTGAAGTAGAAAGACTGAATTGGTCGTTTCTTGCTAAACATATTCTAATAATCTTTGTTTCATTTACAATTTAGAAAACATTATTAATTAAAGTGTAACTGAGATCTCATGAGCTTTGAAAGAGCAGCATCTGAGCATTAGACCTTTGTGTATGTGTGTGTGTAGGGATTCTGGTGTTGTCAGTGTGTGCTAATCTGCTGATTAACATTAGCATCAGCTCGTTAGAGGTCATTCTGTGTGTGTGTGTGTGTGTGGTTCATTGTGTTCAGAGTTTATGGTCTCTCTTAAGATTCAGAGTAACGACCTGCCAAAGCAGCAGCGGACAAACGATTCATCCTTTACAGCGCTGTATTTCAGCCTCCAGTGTGTGTGTGTGTGTGTATCCATGCACAAGAGTGTGTAAAATAAATGCGCAGCTGAGCGTTTGTGAGTATCTTTGCACCACAACCATCAGCTGTCACATTAACCACCTGCAGTGCATTCTGGGAGTTTTTAGTCATTTATGGTCTTTCTGTTTCATTAGGAAGGCAGACAGTCAGACGGACACACACACACACACACACACACACACACACACACACACACACACACACAGAGTCCCGCCCTCCACTCACCATTGGCTGTGAGAGACAGAAGCAGCTGTCAATCAAGACGTCCTCCAGAAGCTCCTGATCTACAGAAACAAGATCAAATAAACACGTTCAAATGAGTCCAGATACACAAGATAATTAAGACACACTGACTATAGTTATAGTGATATCGTTCTAGATCACAGGTAAATATAAAAAAATTGCACAAGCAAAAATATCCAAACACTAAACTGAATAATTTTACTTACTCAAACCACTGAGACAATGAATTAAACCGCTTTATTTTAGATTAGTGAAGACTAACTGTACAAATTAACTTTTGGTTTCACAAAAAAATTATCTACCTATACTTTATGTGATATTTATATACTAAATATATTTATATTATTAATATATTAACTATTTTTGACACATTCAAAATAATTCTATATTATAAATTAAAATAAAATAGAAAACTAAAAGTATTAAAAAACATTTTCAGTAAATAAAACAATTAAAAATAAAATAAAATTACTTGAAGTATCTAAATTACTAATACTAAACTTAAAACAGAAATAAATTAAAGCTATATACAAATATAAAAAATAAATAAAATTGACAAAGGCATATAACAAAATAACTAAAACTTAAAAATAAAACTGAAAACATTCAAATAAAAGCTAATTCAAAATATTAATAAACATTATAACTGTACAAAAATAAAACTAAAAGCCACACAAGGAATAGAGGAGCCAAAAACACACAATAAACAGTAGTTCATGTGACTAATGTGCTATATACCAAGCCTTCTGAAGCCATACTGTACATCTGTGTGAGGAAAAGACACACATTTAGATTGAGATCAACGGTTTACTCTTTTGACGGCATCAGCCACGGTTTAATTGATGAATCAATCACCATCTGACTTCTTTTAATATTTATTCTGCCAAAGATTAAAGCAAATAAGAAAATATACAGAAACAGAACAACATGAGACTGAAAATACTCCTTTAAACATAAAACATCTCCCACATATTCCCACATTCACTGAACCTCTGAACTGAATCAATCTGATGAATTCATAATTCAGCAAAAATTATATTTGTGTACCTTAAAAAGACCAAAGGCAGAGGATGCGCAAATAGCTTTTATAGCTCATTTTCCTCGAGTGAGTAAAAATAGAGAACCTAATTCATTTTTATTTCATTTCTCTGGAGAATAGCGCTTGACTTGCATATCATAAAGCAGGCATCTGTCTCCCCGAGCGCAGAGAGAGAGAGCTTTCCTGAACGCTTGCATGCGAGTAAAAGGGAAATCAGTCATGAGGGATTTCTGTGAGGCTGTTTTTAGAAGCTGCTCCTGCGGGACGCTGATCTTGAGCAGGTACAGCGGCAGCATCTTAAGGACTCTTTGCAGGAATATTGTGAGATCGAAGATAAGGCTCTTATCGTGATTGACAGCTGTGATCTCCGTCTACGCCCATCAGCCGTTTCCATGACAACCACAAACATCCCATTCATCCGGCCTGATAGAGGACCGTCACTATGTGTGGGCAAGAAATATCAGCAAATATGATCATAAATTCACATAGAGAGGGTTAATATATGAGGAAATCTCTCTTCCTCATGAGCCAGTCATTAACCTTCTGATCTGTGACTCATTAAGCAATTAATTTTTCTAACATTTAAAATCTACAACACAGACTGAAGGCAGGAGAGATAATGACCTCCAGTGAAGCGCATCAGCTGTTAATAAAGCAGTCAGCACTGCGTGTGGGCGTGGCCACAACATAGCTCTTATCCAATCAGAGGAGAGAGGCGGTCCATGGAATGTTTACAGAAAAGAAATTTACAATAAATATTGTAAAATCAATGATTAGATTAAAATAAATAATAAATAAACATCAAATTAAAACAATTAATTAAATGATAAATAATAATCAAAAATTAGTTTAAAATTTACATACAGTACAAAAATTAGTAAATAAATAAATACAATTATTTAAAAAAATAAATAAATAAAGAATAAAACATTGGATTAACATAAATGAATAGACATTTTATAAAACAAAAATAAATACATAAAAAGATAGAATAAGTAAAGAATAAATAAACATAAATCATTACAAATGAGATAAAAATAATATTAAATTACATAAATAAATGTTAGCTTAAAACAAAAAAACAAATTAAAACAAAAATAAATAAATAAATAGAAAATCATAAATAATGACAAGTTACAATTAAAACAATTACAATGAAACAAATAAATAATCATTAGGTTAAAATAAATAACTAAATAAATGAGTAAATAAACAATAAGTAACATTGTATTAAAATAAAAAAAAATAAACAAAAAATAAAAATTAGCCTAAAGTAAATAAACATTAGATTAAAACAAAAATTAGTAAGTAATCAGATTTAAAAAAGTAAATAAATAAGTAAATTCATATAATGCTTAAGAAAAAGCATAACAATGTAGCTTAATAGAAACTAAATATTTTCCGAATAATATTTTAGACATATTTATACCATTATTTTCCACCGTATAAATAGTGTCTTTACACAAGAAACCACAAAGATGTTTGTTTTGTTTGGGGGTCCCTCGTGTGAGGATGGTCATATTTGAGGGTCTGTGTTATTAAACCCTACATTAGACAGATGGTCATCACATGAGTCAACGATGCCATCACTTTGGGCGGAGTCAAATCATCCAATAATAAAACAATCAGCAGTGCATATGGGCGTGGCCACAGCACAGCTGTTGTCCAATTAGAAGAGAGCAGGGGCGGGACTAAGAAAGAGGCTGGAAAAGCACAAGAGAGCTATACAAACTCCAGCGATGGTCATGATATAGATCACATTTACAGCAGCTCCTCAGCCAAACTCTCGGTGGAGAAACACCTGACAGAATAAATCTGCAGCCTCACTAAAGGTCTGGAACCCCAGCAGAATGAAAATCATGTTTATCGCACCGCTGAGGAGAGACGCTGATCTGTTCAGGGCCATTTACTGAGATTACACGGTGTTTTGCAAAGTAGTTCTTGCTGAAGGTTGTTGGTTTAAAGAAGGAGCAATAATCGCTGTGGGTGGAGGAGCGATGAGGTCAGGACTGTGGGTGGAGTCATAAATCTGGATAAAGTCATGATGTTAGACATGGGGTTTTCAAACTGGGGTCCGAGTGGAAATGTTTACAGAAAAAGTGTAAAAAATGTTTATTTTTAAATAAATAAATAAATTACAAAAAAATATTTGATAATTAAAATAATAAACATTGGATTAAAACAAACAACTAAATTAAAGTAAATAATAAATAAACAAAATGTAATAAAAATAGACTAAAATAAATAATCAAATAACTGAGCAAATAAACAAATAAATACATTTTAAAAATTAAATGAAAATAAATAAACCAAAATTTTGATAAAAATAACGAATAATCAAACATTAAATTAAAATGAATAAAAATGAAATAATTTGCTTAAAAAGCAATAATAAATAAATGAGCAAATAAAGCAATAAATAAACAATTAAAATTAGATGCAAATAAATAAACCAAAATGTATTAAAATTTGTTAAACAAATAAATAAATAATAAACAAAAAACTATGTATATTAAAACAATAAATAAATTAATATAAATAAATTAGTAGTAATTAAATAATCATGTACAAATACATAAACATAAATACATAAACAATGAATTAAAATACATAAATAACAAGTAAACATTAGAATAAAACAAAGTAAATAATTAGATTAAAATAAGTAAATAAATGAGTGAATAAATAGATAATAAATCATTAAATTCTGTTTCAAATAAAAGTAAATAAATACAGCACTATAAAGGGTAGAAAGAAACAGAATAACATAATCTAATTTATATTAATAGAAACAAAACATTTTCCAAACATTTTAGACATGTTTATAATTTACATTTTTGTTTTACAGGATAAATTGAGCCTTTATGCAAGAACCTATACAGATGCCCTGTAAATTATAAATGGTAGATCGGAGGGGGGATTGGGGGGGGCATTTAGAAGATTAAAAACCCCTGCGTTATACAATCGGTCATGATGCAGGATCACTGATGTCATACATCTGGACGGAGTCATGTGACACGGAAAGAGTCCAGTGAAGGACGACAGCAGAGAAAAGAACAGCAAATGAAAGGAAGAAGAGAAATATGAGCGGGTGACAGATGAACACAATGAACGGAGCTCCATTTCTCTACTTTATCTCTTAGATGTGTGAAACACACACAAACACACTCATCTATCTGTCAGAAGAGAAGGAACCCAGCGTGAGAAACGACTCATTTTGGCCCAGAGCTTTAATCAGGTCATTTGCATGAGTTACATGCTCTGGATCTCCTGCAGGCTGATATTTACAGCGGTGTTTCTGGCAGGGGAACCGTTCTGCTGCTCAAGGACAAAATCACAATGAACCCCGTGGATTTTCTGCTCAGATAAAAAGCCTTTATCTCCTCCAGTGAACTGCAACAATCCCACGAACCCTGAGACAATTCAGCTCCAATCTCCTCTGGACGTGTCTCTGCACTCAGAAACCTGATGAAAACGGATGAAGCCGCAGAGGAATCATGCAGATGCCCCTCCACACCTATAAGTGCAGCGTGAGCTGATCACGGCGTCTGTAAGGTCACCGGACCAATAAAGTCTCTGCCCTTTACAGCCAAAGACTGCTTCATTTGCATTTCATGGATTTGATCTTATATTCAACAAGAGAGAGACAGAATCAAACCACATCTACAGACTGAAAAACTTTTTTTTTTATTTTTACTGCAAATACAGATCAGTTTAACCCTTTACAACCACATTTTCACTAAAAATACAGATCAATTTAACCCGTTACAACCACATTTTAACTGCAAAATCCTATTTAATCTTCTACAACAACATTTTAATTGCAAAGTTTGCTTATAATACTTGTCTTTTCACTCTTGCATCTGTTCAACTGTCTGCATGCATTTTCACTCCAAAGACAGAAACAAGACTAGTTTTAGAAATCACTGGGAGGGCAAATGCAAAGCTATTTTTCTGCAGATCTCCTGATGTGTGTGTGTGTCCAGCACACACAGAGCTAGTGTGTATGTGAGTCACGTTTGTGCGTGTGTATTGATTGTGTAGCGTGGAGTTAAGACAGATTAAAGCAGGTTTTCCCAGGTGTGCGGTCTCATGTGAAACATGCTCACCAAACCTAAACAGCCACATCGATATCACAAGCTTCACTCTCACTTCTGATCTCCTCTGACTGTGCTGTTCTCAGAGCTCACTGGTGCAAAATCAGCTTTTAAACATGCTTCAACATTATACAGCCTTCAGCTGTGAACATTTAGTACTGTTTAATCAATTATCACTAGTACTAGTGCTGATAGTGATGTGAGTAAACCTCGGAGAAGGAGTATTAAAGCTGGCCAGAATTGAACAGTAAAATAAAAATACAAATTCTTTTGCAAAACATTAGTATTAAAATAGTAATATTTTATTTAATAATGATCATTTTATTTTACAACTGTTCTGTAAAAACAAAATATGAAATGCTCAATTTTTACAGAATAACAATTCAAATAGCAATATATTTTTATACAAAGTCAATCACAAAAAAAAAAAAGCAAAACTCTAAAATCAAGCAGCAAGGCACGTAAGTGGATCAGTTATATATTCATAATGAAGTGTCATCTAAACACAAATCAACTTCTAGACAAGTCCATGTTCAGCTAAATAACACAATCAAAAATCAGATAAAACAAACCAATAAAACATGTAATTGATGGGGATGAACACAGAAACTAGCCTCATTATGAAGCTCTTATTAAATGGATGTAATCTTATCTCTAGTCTCTTAAGGCTGGAATACACATGATTTCTGCTCTGATTTTCTATAAAATAATACTTTTTCTTATTGATGTCAGACTGAAGCTGTGATTGTCACAGTAGTGCATCCTTTAAGCTCACCTTAAAATAATATGAAATCTTTCAAAATCTTTTCTGTAGCATCTGTTGCTAAAACTATATTTTGGGTCTAATGCAATTATTTCCCACATCCAAGTTCCAGGATATAATATGCAACAGTCTGAACATGAATCTCTTAATTTTACAATAAGTAGTGAAACTTACCCAAAATAAAGGCATACACATCTAAAAAACGCACAAAAGCTACTCTTTTGGTGAAAGTTTTTAGAGAGCTTTCTAAATGTCAACACATGGAGACTCATATCTCAGCGATTGACTTCAAATTATAGGAGGTCTATAGTAACTAACACATCAACTGGTTATTTTTTCTTTTTATAATCTGATCTCAAAAATGGAAGTGTGCTTAAATAGGTATGTTTACCCTATAGTTTCTTCGTGTTTTAAGTGTAAACCTGTTTCATTTTATTCCCTAAAAACTAGACTTAAAGGGATAGTTCACTGAAAAATGAATATTCTGTCATCATTTACTCCCCCTCATGTTGTTCTAAAATCATAAAACACATAAGAAACTGTCTCAGGGTTTCTGTTCCTCTAGTGGTAAACAGAACCTAAACGTTCAAAAAGGTCATCGTAAAATGAATCTATAGTGAACGGTTTAATCCAAGTCTTCTGAAGAGGTTGCTTTACATGATGAACAGATTTAATTTGGACTTTTATTTTCATCCAAACATCACAGAATAACCCTATAGGGCCTATGTGATTCACTCTGTGTTTATGTGTCAATAAAAGCCTAAATTAAACCTGTTCATCATATAAAATGGTTGTATCTCTTCATGAGATTTAGATTACAGCATTCAATTCATTTTACAATGCCTTTAGCTCTTTTTGTTTTTTTGATTTTGTTACCTGGACTTTAAAATGAGGGACAGAAAACTCTCAAGCTTCATTAAAAATGTATATTAAGTGGCCTTAACTACTATGCACTTACATTTAAACTAATCATTTGGTATTGTGTACATACATGTTTTTACATTGTACTTATATTTTAAAAATACCTGCATGTAATTATAAACATTAATAATTTAACTGTTGACCCATCCCTCACACCTTAAACTCACCCATACCACCAAACCTGTCCCTAACCTTACCTGTATCCCACCTTAATAACAGCAAAAGTGTTTTGCAATTCAATATGACCACAATAAGTACACTATACTTATTTTTTGATCTAAGTACATAGTAGTTATGGCGACTTAATATAAAGTGGGACCCAGAATTTCCATTTTTGAGTGAACGACCCCTTTAATATCCAAACTCATTGTGCTTCACCAGTAAATGTATCTTGACTCAAAATAGAATAAATAAAATGTATATATTAATTTAAAAACAGAGTTTAATCTGTCTGGGTAAAGACATGAGTTGAGAACCTGATTTTAGCACTTTCTCATTAATTTGTATAAAAATGTGCATAGTGTCGCTCTAATTGTGACGCATTACCTAGCGCTGATCCTCACCCAGGACAGAATGTGTGTTGTGTTGTACTGACTCTGTCTCAGTCTCTTGAGCACAAAGAGACTCATTAGTTAGCTGTCGGCGCTCATTAAAGCAGTCGTCCTCTGGAGAACCAGCAGATGAAATATTCTGCTAAAAGGACACAGTGCTAAGAGATACTGACCATCACACGGGACCAAATCTGCAACTACTGCCTCAGAAGACATTAACCAGCATGAACCTGCCCACTCCATCAACAGTGAATGGGAATAAACATAACACTCAATATCACGGCTGCTTTTCAATGAGTCAATGTGAAATTACAACTCACCCAGCAAACAGGGAATGTTCTCAGAATGTTCTGGCATCTTTATACATCATTCATTAAAATGTTTCAGTTGGATGTTCATTTAACGTTTTTAAATGTTACAACTACCTTCAGAGAACATTCAAAAGTAACATTCCCGTAATGTTTGCAAAACAATAAAATGGAATGTTCCTTTTATATTTGCATAACCAAGAAACATTTGAAAATCATTTTTAAAACTGAACATCCAAAGAACATTGAGAAATAACGTTTTCATAATGTTATGTGAACATTAGCAATACACTCTTAGAACATATTTTTGTTAGTTAGATTTTTAAAAACACATTCCTGCTCTTATGAATGATTCAACAGTACACTTCATTCTCAAGAAAAACTTTTGTCTTCATAATAAACTTTTTTTAGTTGACATCACCATCTTATAGAATCGCTTTTCATCACTCCCCAAAATAAAAACATATCTGCTAATGTTTTTTAAGATTATATTAAGAAAAACATTTTTTGCAGTGCATTTGTGGCAAGAAAAAAAGAAACGACTGCAAAAAATAATTTTCATTCTCAGTATTTTTGTCTTGTTTCCAGTACAAATATCTAAACTTTCATTAAATCAAGATACATTTACTGGAGAAGCAGAATGACTTGAATGTCTTGATATTAAGTTTTATTTTCTGAATTTTTTTTTCACATAATTTACATTATTACAATACCTTTCTCCCCAGCCTGACACAAACGGCTCGATTAGTTCCGGGTTTGATGAAGGCCCGCCTTCCGAAAAACGAAATGTGTTGTGATTGGTTAGCTGTCCCAGTGCGTTGTGATTGGAGAACAGCTTAGACTGTGTTTCAGTATTGCCCCGCCCCTCGCCAAATCAGCAGGGCTGCGTCCGAAATCGCATACTACTTGTGTAGGTACTACATTTGAATTCAAACGTACTTCTCGACCGTTAAAAAAGTATGTTCTAGTATGAATGAGGGTAGTATGAATGGAATTCGGACGTACTACACCCGCCATGTTCATGAAGTCATCTCATCGATTTACAACGTTTAAACTTTAATAAGTCAGCCGTTTACTTTGATTATTTTAAACAAGTGCAATTTAACCACAATAAACAACGTTTGTCCCTGAGGTACTTGCACTTGAAAACAGCCGCGTCGCCGCCTTCCGCCATTTTTCGAATATGACGCCTCCTCTCGCGTGGCCTCATGGGATAGTAAAGTGTCCATCGTATGCCTACTACAGAATTCGGGCCGAAGTAGTAGGTCATCCGGGTACTTCTCGCCTACTGTTTTTTGAATACTATGAATTCGGACATACTACTCGCCTCGCATACTGTTTTTCGCATACTATATAGTAGGGAAGTATGCGATTTCGGACGCAGCCCAAGTTCATCAATATTGCCATATCTATTCAGACCCCGAGAATATTGAACAAGAAGATCGTGCAGAACCTTATTGGCAGAACCGATATTGCAAGACATTAAAGTGGTAACGTTATTGTTGTTTTTTTTTGGCTAAATCATGTTTTAGATAGGATATCAACAACAGCTTAAAAATAACTGCATTTACTATGTCCAGATAAGTGCAACGGTATTATGTTTATTGTTCTTTAATTCTAACATTATTACATGAATTGCACTGAAACTGTTATACAGATGAATTTATTTATACCATAGCCCCACAGACTTGCACTATTTGTGGCGGCATATATATGCAAATTAATTCTCTGCCAGCAGGAGGCGCTGTTGGAGCGGGAGAGAGCGAGGTTTCTCCGGTAACGCTGTACACAAAACAGAGCTCCGCTCACAAACCCTGCTTTATCAGATGTTACACGCAAGATGAAATGGAAATGACATCCAAAATTTTCTGAAAACAGTTGGTTTCCATCAGAAATACAGTGATATAAAAACACCAGCACCTGGTTTTGATTTTGAAACGAGCCGTGCTCAACCAAGCGTTCTGTCCACCTCTGTCCATTCAAATTTCCGTAGGCGGGATTTATTTGAATGATATTCTAATGGACCACTTTGTGATGTCACAAATACAGGAAAACAACTTTGCAGTCCAAACGAGCCGTTCGTTGTAGTTCTTGAAAGGGATTTTTTAAAAACTAAATATCTCCCTTTGGAGTGGACTTTGAGACTTTGTAGATCTTTTTATGCTCAAGCATACACACTGACTATAATTCAAAAAGTGAAAAAGCATAATAGGTCCTTTAAAACAAGAACATGTATCTGCCAAATTGGTCAGAAAAAAAATATTTTTTCTCTTTGAATTAAATTTGTTTTTCGGACCTGATTGGGAGATATTTGTTCTTATTTTATGCTTTTTTTTTCAGAAAACAAGAAAATGTAACTTGATTAAAAAATGTTAGATATTTGTACTGAAAAACAAGACAAAAATACCAAGTAAAAAATCATGTTTGCAGTGCACTTGTGGCAGTGTGTTTTAGGGGAAAAAAAAGAACTGACTTTGATGCTCAATATAGTAATTTCTTTAGTAAACATGATTCACTTACATTTGAGTGTGTTGAAGGCGAGTTGATACGCTGATCGCTGAGACGCCTCGTCCTTGGCAGCAGGTAATCTGACCTCTGACCTCTTCCCGTAGCTGATGAGCCTGTGAGAGGGAGGTTTCTCCAGGTGTGTGCTCTGAAAGATGGCAGCCGCGTGCTGGTAAACCCGGTCCGGACAGGAGGGACTCTCTTCTGGACCGGTCTGGAGTAGAGGAGGTTCTGAAGGAGCCGGATCCAGGAGAGAGAGATGCTTGAGAGCCGGGATCTGAGAGCCGCGCTTCGATGAACGACGCGCAACGCCACTTTTCCTGACCATCCTCTGATAAACACATACAAACACATCAAATTCTTAAATTTAATAATATTCATAATTGTTTTCCATTATAATTTTTTAAATAAAGATGTATTAATTTCAATCTTGTTTTCTAAAATAAATATCAAAATTAATTGAGTTTATTATTAGAAGCCTGTTTCTGGCATGGAATAAAAAAATAATAAAAAATACTGCATCGCGTATCTTGTCAGTGTGTGCACTTGCTTGGCCATTTTTAGTGATAAACAGGAAAGTGGGAGC
Source organism: Barbus barbus (assembly GCF_936440315.1). Taxonomy (NCBI): domain Eukaryota; kingdom Metazoa; phylum Chordata; class Actinopteri; order Cypriniformes; family Cyprinidae; genus Barbus; species Barbus barbus. Next base: position 30,482,405 of record NC_136745.1, on the reverse strand, counting down.
AGCTGAATTCAAATAGTGATTTGTTAGATAGGTATAAAATAGGTTATTATACCGCGGCAGCCGTCGTGTAAAGCTCTCCTCGTGTGAAGACCATCGACTCCACCGTGCAACTGAACCGGACAGAGACACCGGCAAAGGATATAAGTATCGCTTTTTATTTCTCCTCTTTTCTACTACTCGTTTCACTTCTGTTTCAGTTTTAATAACCATTTCTGACTATGTGTAAGTAAGTTGTTGTTGTTTTAAAACATGTGTGCTTGGCTCAGTGTTGATATCTATATAGGTTGTTTATTCAGTTTTATTTAATTTGATTTTAGTTATTTTAGTACTTCATACTATATGGAAATGAAATAATATATATATTGAATTTATTTTTTATATGTATATGTGTGTGGCTGTACATACACATGTAGTTGTTTTTTGGTGTTTGGCTTAGAGTTATGTTAGAAGCATTATTATACTCATACCTTTTGTTGTTTTTAGCTTATTTTTTTGTTTTCATTTAAATGTTTAGTATTGAAATGTTGTTGTATTCATTTGTCAATTTTATTTTCTTAAATGTGTGTATATAGTATTTACAGAGTTTTGACTTAGTTGTAGTTACTTGTTCTTATTTGTAAGTCGCTTTGGATAAAAGCGTCTGCTAAATGACTAAAAGTAAAGTAAAAAGGTATTTTCAGCTTTTTTCCTCACAGTTCTGAAGTTTATATCGTGCAATTCTGACTTTTATTTTTATTAAGTCTGAACTGTGAGAAACTCTCAATTATGTGTTTTTATTATTATTATTATTATTATTATTATTTTTATCCTGTGGCAGAAACCAGCTTTCAAAGTTTATGCTTAAAACAAGGAAATAAATATATGGAGTAAGACAAATAGTTCTGTTTTCGCTTTGAAATTCTAACCCCTTTGCAAGATATTTTGTTTCTTGTTTTAGGTATAACTCACTTTTTTCAGAAAGCAAAACATGTCTTGATTTAATAATAATGTTTCGACATTTGTGACAGAAAACAAAACAAAAAACCCACTTTAAAAAAATCTGTATGTCATAATCAAATCAAGTGTCATTCATTGTAAAGAAAGAAGCACAAACACACTTCATCAACACATCTGAATATAAGAAGATAAGATGATCTGAAGCTTTGAAACAGATACAGACACTCGATCTAACGCTAATGTTTGTTACATTTACACGCGTTCAAATACTTTTAATCGCCACTGTAAATAGAAATAGTATGGAAATCAAAACATATAAGCATACTTCATTCAGATATGATATTATAACCATAATCTATTCAATACAAAACATCCGTGAGAAAACAAAACAAAACATCAGAGTAACTGTTCACTGATGAATGATGATTATTCTCAGAAACATGGTAATAATATCATATCATACATGTCTGAGGATGTAAAATAATGACGTGAAGATGTTACTCACCGGAAACTCTCGAGTCCTGCAGCTCTTATGAAAACATCGCAGTTTCTGTGAAAATCTCCAGGATCAGAAGAATAAATCTGCGTGTGTTTGAACAAAAACAGTCTGGAACTGGAAGTTTCTGATCTCCGGAGGGATTCTGTCTCCATGGCGACGGGAGGTGGGTCCGAGCGAATGATGCACGAGTCAGTTTACTGGAGTTCAATCATAGATTCATAGAAAACATCAAAGAAACTCCCTCAGCCGGGCACGCGGTGTTTAACTGTCACCACACTATAAATAAATGAAAATAAAAGCTTGATACAGGTGTCTCCTGGTTTCGAGGTTGTGTTGCAGGTTCGGTTTAATCAGTGAGGATCTGCTTCTCTCTGCTGGACAAGAACGGAGCTGCGCTTCTCATCCTGTTATCGCTGAGGATAAATGCATGATATCAGGGTTGCCAAACTTTGCTTTCCAGGCTGGAGTGAGATTTTGATGACTGAATCCATCACATTCCCCGATCCAACAGTTTATTATATTACTTTAATGTGCTACTAGATTATAAAAACCTTCCCTATTAACTTTAACCTTTCTTAGATGGCTCTAAGATAATTTGTCATTTACCAGCAAGATGCTATTTATTTTACTGGCTTATTTGTATTCTCTGTGTGGCAAAAAGTATTAGGTTTTAAATCAGTAATTACAGGACACATAATCAGCAAATCACCTGTCAGAGTAAGACCACACAGGGTTGCCAGGTCCCAGAAAGAAATCAACCAAAACTGACTCAACCCCTCGCAAAAGGAATGAAAACTAGCCCAGTTTCCCCCTGTCTAATCACAGCTGACAGCTGCGGGATTCCCTTACATGGATTAAAAAACAAATAAATAAATAAATAAAAAAATAGGCAGATTTAGGCTATTTGTAAAGTGCTTTTCACAATACCCATCGTTTCAAAGCAGCTTTACAGAAAATCATGATGCTCATGTTTATTATTTTATTTATACCATAAATATATCAATATAATTTAATTATTCAAACAATGCCTTCAATGTAACATTTTCGGTTTCCATACAGTCCATAAGAACGAGAGAGAGATGGGTGGAGTTTCTATTGAACACAAATAGGTAATAATCAAGCTATAATTTCATACTGTCAGCTTAACTCTCTCAGTCCAACAACAGCAGAACTATTCAAAGCAATAATGGCATCATCAGATAAAGGTCAGTTAAGCATTATTCACTTACAATTAAATTGTATTAATAGGATTTAGAATTAATATATTACACTGTGATTTAATGAAAACAGTAAGAAATCCTGAATCACTGTAGCTCTGTGAATTACATAACATTATATCATATGATAGCAAGCAAAGTCTTTGGTTCTTGTCATTGTGATACAAAGTATATATAGTATACAGATATAGAGCACACACTGGTAAAACTGATGTGTTAGATTTACATAAAATATATATGCACCATTTATGCATCACACTTTTTAAATAAACCCAACTTGGAACAAGTTTACTTAAAATAAACAAGATAATATTTGTTATATGAACTTAAATATTTGAATTCACTCAACATTCTTTGCTTAAAACATGATATAATCTAATGAGTAATTTCAAGTTGTGTAAACTTAACATTTAAACTCATTTATATTAAAAATACAATTAACTGAGTTGAACCAAAATAACATTTTAATTTATTTTAGATCCTCAACTATTGGTCTGGTTACTGCACTGCTACATTTCTCTCAGTCGTGGTTTATAACATTCACTTAAACACTGTAGCACTGGAAAAAACAAATACAAAAACATGCTATTAAAGCATGTGGTTCACTTACAAACATGTAAGTAAGCAAGTAGACAACTGGTCCCCTCAATATAATTATTACCCAAATGAACACAGAGACCTCAATACACCGTACACAATGACGGTAGCAATCAGTGGATCGTGTTTGAGTATGAATGGGTCATTTTTGAGTAGAAAACAGCAAGTTACTAAACCTAACAACAAAAGCAACCATAAAATAGTGTTAATACAACTCAAAAACAGTGAAAAATGTACCTTTTGAATTATTCATGCCCCAGTGACTTGAAGAATAACTTGAAGAATCCTTGTAAACATAACAATTCTAAGTAAAATATACTTATAAGTTCAAACTTTAATTTCTACAAGCATAAATTGAGTAATAATATAGAATGTACTTTAATTTTTTTAATTATTGCCTGAACTAAATTATTTAATGTTGAAATTACATTTGTTTTTATGTAGTATTTACTTCACCACAAAATCATTTTTCTCAGTGTAGGTCAACAAATCAATATTTACAATCGTGATTAAATTGTGCCTTTCAGTTCATCTAAATTGTAAGTGCGTGCTATAACAGAGTTACACTGATAATGTTAAACAAAACACTGTAAATGTGTCATTACTGCTGTTCATGAAGTAACATTACATCAGTATATTTATTATAAAGGCAAACTAAGTAATATGATCGTCCTTGAGCCTGGGAAAGGTGCTATATAAATTAAACATATGATTATTATTATGATTTTAGGCTTAATGGTCAGAAACAGGAACAAGGAACTTACTGAAGTGAAAATGTCACAGGTTAACCTGTTGACTCTATAAACTTGGACCTACAAACACACCCATTTCATGTGTACTGAGTATTGCCGGCAAATTAACATCTGTATACACACCAGGAAAGAGTTATGGAGTTTTTGTTTGTTTAGTCTAAATTACTGCTGTGTTCTTTTCTACTTTTGACTTTTTATAGTTTTCCCTAGAACATAATTTTTCTAAAAAAACAAAACAAAAGGTCAGGACATACAATACATGTGATAATTATATTTATTTTTTCACAAATTTTCCACAAACCTTGTTGCAGTTAAATTTCCAGGTTCACACTCAGCACAATCAAACCCTTATCTAGGTCAACCAGGTTTTTAAAACAACCGCCACATCACTTCCTGTGGAAGCTGCCATTTTGTTGTGATGTCTAGGGGGGGGGGGGGGGGAGTTAGGAACAGTTAGTTTTCCATTTAATTTGTTGTTAAACTCTCTTCTGTTAATGGTTGTTGTTTTACTTGTTGGAAGGTTAAGTCTGGTTGTGCTGGAGGTTTACATTGGTTAATTTGTTTGTTTCAAACTATTTTGTTTGTTGTCTTCCCACTTGGTATGCCCTGTAGGAGGGGCCTTAGCCTATAAATAGGCTTGCTAGCTGAGAGGAAGGGAGTTTTTTGTTTTTTGTTCCGACTGCGGACTGAGCAAGGTTACATACTTGGGCCATTTTGGTGTAGCCAAATTAAGCACATTGTTGCTGTTTTGTTTCTTTTTTGTACAGTTTTATTATTTTTTTTGTTTCTTATGCACTGTAAATATTTTTGTTTGCTCTCCACCTCCAATAAATCACCAATATTTGATGATTACACCAACGTTTTGTACAGGACGTCAACTATTAGGCTATTGTCTGATCGTGATTAAAAATTTGCCTCTCAAAATTGACAGTATCTACCCTGTGCATATATGCAAATGTGTCTGATCTGTTTGTCTCTATTGGCACGAAAAGGCAAATCATGTATCTGTGCATGTAACAAATTCATTACCAAAGAACTTCATCCATTCACTAGTTTTTAAATGAATCCATCAGTCCAGTGAATAAATATGATGGATTTTACTCCAACTTTATCATTAAACACAAACATAAGGAATGCTTATGCAGGCCTGTCCTGGGTTGCCATTGATAAAGATTTTTCTTACTTTATATAATGATATTATTACATTTTCTGAAACATAAAACTACCGTTTCGATATAAAGGGATTCACCCATTAATGAAGATCTGGTCATGATTTTCTCCCTTGTGTCACATCCAAACATTTGGAGAATAATAAGAACAGAGGCAGCCATTAGCATTCTCACTGAACAATGATTTGCAGGACAATTGGTCTCTCTGCATTTTTTCATTTTTGAAATTAGCACATCTGTGTTCTGAGACATTCATCAAAGTTAGTGCTCCACAGAAGAAAGAGTTTGTATGTTTAGAATGAGGATGAGTAAATGATGAAATGGAAATGCTTGCACAGAGTTTTTAAATGCAACGCAATCACACATTTGTGGTTGGATTCTTTGTCATCCAGAGAAAGGTATAAATTAATATAGTATAGTACCATACATTTGATATTATGTCATCAATTCTTTTTTGTTCGAATGTTTGTAAATGATGTGTAAATATAATAGCCCTCCCTCTTCATCAGATCGGAGGATTGTTCTAGTGGGAAAAACTGGAGCAGGAAAGAGTGCGACTGGAAACACTATACTGTGTGAAGAGCGTTTTCAGAAAGCTAGTTCACCACAGTCAGTTACTAAAACCTGTGAGAGAGGAGAAGTGGTGATGGGAGACACAAACATCTCAGTGAGTGACACTCCAGGCATCTTTAATACTGGAATGTCAGAAGAAGAACTGAGGGCTGAGATTGAGAAGTGCATGTACAAGTCTGTTCCTGGTGCTCATGCGTTCCTGCTGGTCATCAGACTGGATGTGAGATTCACAGACGAGGAGAAAAAAGCAGTGAAATGGATTCAGAAGGACTTCGGAGAAGATGTTGCTCGTTACACCATTGTCCTGCTCACTCACGCTGATCAGCTGATGGGTAAACCATTATATGAGTATATCAGTGAAAGTAATGACCTCAGGGCTCTTGTTGATTCATGTGGTGGCAGATTTCACTCATTCAATAATGAGAACATGAGGAACCGCTCTCAGGTCACAGGACTGCTGGAGAAGATTGAGCAAATGGTGGAGGAGAATGAAGGACAGCACTACACTAATGAGATGTATAAAGAAGCCCAAAAAAAAATCAAGCAGGAGGCTTTTAGACAAAACATGAAAGATGGGGGGAAAACAATGCTAACAGGAATAGGAGCATTAATAGTAGCAGGAGCAGCATTGGAAACAGCAGCAGCAGAAGCAGGAGCAGCAGTAGATTTAGCAGTAGGAGCAGGAACAGTACTAGCACTAGCACTAGCAGCAGCAGGAGAAGGAAGAAGAGCAGCAGTGATAGCAGTAGCAGTAGTGGTAACAGCAGTAAAAAAAATAGGACTATGGCACAGTTCTTCTGATTCAGTGACAAAAGATAGATAGATTCGATTATTTGAAGAGACGTCAATTCAGTTTGAAAACCTGGCTTGAGTTGTTTGAGAGAATTACACATTCCCAGGCTGAGTACGGCGGTATTTAGATGATTTTATCTGTCCGTGAAAAACCTGGAAATACATCTTTATTCCTAAACCTAAAACTGAAGCACAAAAATGGCTTAGACACCTTCTGCGCCTTTCTTTCCAATGTCAAAGCCTGGATGTTGTTTCATTTCTTTTTTAAATCTAAAATAGTAAAACTGTTTATTCACTACATATTCATCTCTTTTGGTTTTTTTATCTTCTTCAGTTAAAGTCCCCTATTATGGATTTTTGAAAACGAGATTTCATGCAGTGTGTAACACAGCTCTATGTGAATGAAAACATCCTGCAAAGTTTTAAATCTGAAAGTGCACGCTACAGTTATTGTCTCTCAAAAGAAAGAGTCGACTAGTCAACATGAAACATTAGCATATTGCCTGCCCAATTGTTGGTCTTTTCGTGTTGGTCTGAATAAAAATGCAGATTCATTCTTTGCCACTAGGAGCCATTTTTGGAGCGGTAAAGATAGCGGTTTCCCCGGTAACACTGTACACAAAGTAGCACTGCACTCACAAACACTGCTTTATCAGTTATTACAAGCATGCTGAAATGAAAATGAGACCAATCGACCAATCACCACAGATTAGCGGCACACAAAGGAGGGATTTGGAAAAATGAATCCTTGAGTGAATCGCTTGGGAGACATTGAGCAAATAACATAAAAATAAATGCATATTATTAGATAATTAAAGTGTTTTTTGACCTTGCATGCATGTCAACCTGTTGTTAGGGACTCCCAAAACCAAAATACCCATAATAGGGGCACTTTAAATCATGTGTAAGTAAAAAACTTGGGTGTCTAATTAGATAGTCCAATTAAATTTGATAGGCAAATAAATTTAGTTGTCAAATCAAGCTTTTGCCAACTAAGAGCGCTGGCTTGTGAAAACTTTCCTTTCTTTTAAGCACTTTGAAACTGCAATTCATGCTTATATTTCTTTAAGAATTGACTATTGTAACTTCCTGTGAATAAACTATTCTTCATTTAGATTACAAATGATCCAAAATGTGGCTGCGAGACTCTTAACCAGTGTTCACAAACGTGAACATCTTCCTTACGTTGGCTCCCAATCCACTTGATTTTGAATTGATGTAAAAGTGCTTCTGCTTGTTTGTAAATGTTTAAATAGCGTCACTCTTACGTTTCTGACGTGTGTAAATCCAGTAAGAACTCTTAGGTCTGTGTGTGTGTTAACTGTTCCAAAGTTAAAATTAAATTACATGCAGGGCAGATCAAGCTTTTGCCAAAGACACCCATTCTCTGGAACAGTTTACAGATCCATATTAGAACTGCTGCAAAATTACATAGTTTTAAATCAAAGATAAAAATGTATAACTTTATTTTAGCCTATGACTTGAGATTTGATATCCTCAGCCTTTTGTATGCCTATATACTTTTTTCTTCATTGTTTTTTGATTGGTCTTAAATATATAAATTGAAATGAGATGAGATATCTGGTTAGTTGAAACAGACTGCACAGGGCACACTGTAAAAATGTTTTAGTTTACTTAATTTAATTTTGCTTGAATAATGTAGTTATTTGAACTGATAAAGTTTAGTTGGAATAACTTAATGAAAGTTAAGTGACCTCACTTTTCAGACCAGAGTTTGTGTTCATCTAACCTAATCTGGTTTACTTTCGAAATTCAGCCAAATAGATAATTCTTTCATTTCATCTGTTCTTTTAATTTGATTGTAAATCATTTTTATTTTAAACATTTCAGTCATTTTCACTTCCCTTTTTACAGTCCAGTTTGCCTTTATTTCTTTCATAAGGTTTAGGTTTTTGTCACACCCCAGGACTGTTGTTCTTTCCCCATGTGCTCTGCGTCATCTAGGCTTTGTCCAAATACCCACACTTGCGGTCTTGGCCACTTGAGAGTGCGTGCGTGCGACAGGAAGTAAGTGTGCAAGTCTGTCCCATGTCTTAAAAATGGCAAAGTGCAGTGCCCTTAACGCACACTAAATCCACACTATCTCAAATATCGCTCCAGAGCGGTATCCGAGGCTAAGTGTATCCCATCATGCATCATTTTCTGGAAATAATGCTGCGTTCCAGGCAGGTTTTTTGCCTGTAAGTCACGACTTCAAATCACGACTCACGACTTTGTAGCGTTCCAGGCAAGTCACGCCAAACTGATATATTTATTGATTTATTTATCTTTTTTGATTTATTGATCTATTTCTTACCCTGTACCACTTACATAAACGCTGCATCCGTAGGGGCTGCCATTGTTGTTTCATGGGCTATGTGACGTCAGAGCGTGGAACTGGGAGTACATCGATCTAGTATGAGTTCACAGGTGGGACGTCACGGGTTTGACTGCCGTTCCAGTGCACTTTCACGGGTAGAAGGTTGGAAAAACACGGGTTGCCTGGAACGCAGCATAAATCCTGAGACTTTTTGCTGAGATCTCGCAAGAGGTCACGGAAACCTTTCCAATGTAAGTTAAATATTAATAATAATTTGGTAGAAAAACAGTGTTTTTACATTTTATTGGTGCAAAGATGAGTAGTGGTGATATTTATTTTGTACAACATTTGCAACTGCTTTTTTTCATTTAATTAGAAGCACCACAAATTAAAATTATGTCATGTTATAGGGACTACTGAACAGACATTTAGAAGTTGATTTTAAAATGCAAAGTATTTAAAATTAAAATAAAGCTGTGTAATCACTTGCATTTTTACAACACTATAAGTGTGTCCCATCAGGTAATGAATAGTTCGACACACACTTGTGATCTTCATTCTCACTTGAACACTTGGGCCAAACACAGGAAATACGTCATTTAAGTAGTCAAGTGCAAAGACTGCAAGTGTGGGTATTTGGACAAAGCCTTAGTTTCTGTCTCTCATTTGGTTCAGTCTTGTCTATTGTCCTCGTTACCTGTGCATTAAGCTCCAGTCTGTTTAGTTTGTGTTTGTCAGGTCTCAATCGTCATGTTCGTGTATCAACAGACATTCCCTGTGAATTACCCTGTGTGTTGGATTCTATTAAAGACTGTTCCTTTGATCTTCATCTCCGTGTCCATCCCTCCGGCGCAGTCCCGTGACAGTTTTCTAGTTGTCAGGTTTTTATTGAAAATGTTTAGACTGAAAACCAGATGTGCAATTAAACAGTGGCTTCTGTGCATAAGATGTCATGCCATTTAATGTCAATATCGCTGCTGACTGCACATGCTGCAAAGTTTCAGCAGTGATATTCACATTTAAATGCAGGATTCAATCTTGAACCTGAAAGATTGACATAGCAATTTTTACTCAAAAATTCCAAGTAAATTTCACAAATAATTGTAAAAATAAAAGGCAACTCAACACATTTTCTTGTAAAATATACGCCAGCAATTTTCAAAGAGCAAAATAATGTTTTCACAATGATTTTTGGAAATTCCAGTTGTACCAAATTAACTGATGGCGGTATGCGGGAAGATAGAAGAGACCTGTTCTTTTGAACATGAAATGAAGAGTACAGTCTGATCACCCAAACTTTTCAAGGTATGTTTTTGATAATGATTATGGAAGTTTGCTTGCATTTAATCAGTCTATGTAATCAAATATTTTCATGAAGGAGTGAAGGATCTAAAGATCCTCAAATGCAACATTTTATCGTCGTGGGATGTTGTTGTGCAGCAGTAATTTTCCATCGCTATTGCTTTTGATATAATAACACTTGTTGGATTTGTGTTCATCAAACGAATTCTGAGCATTGAAACATATGCAACTAACATTATTCAATAAACTCTGCTTATTTTTTATCATCGCTTCGTCTCCTGGTTCTGCTCTTCACTGGATTTACTGGATTTCAACTTCTTGGCTGATAGAAGACTGTTAATACAGTTTTGGATACCAGACAAGACTTGCTGTTAACAGGTTTTGGGTATTAGACAACTTAGCTGAGTTGTTATGTTACCAGACAAAATGGATATTTTCTGACAGGATCTGGCGTCCAGGGATGGATCTGATATTTCTAGTGTAGAGGCATGATCTAACAATTACAACTACTGTAAACTCCAGTCCACTTAACATAGAACTGTAGGAGACAAATAAATGTAGGAGATCTACGGGAATGATGCCTCACGAGCAAAACAAACGCGCTCTCAGTCAGTTTTACTGTAGTTGGAATAAGATCAATCATAGATTCATATGAAACCTCACAGGATTACAGAAAAACTCCCTTGGCCCTGCACTCGATGCTTAACTGTAAAAAAAAAAAAAACTGTCCCCACACCCTGAATAAATTAAGATTAAAGCACTAGTGTATTTAACTTTATAAATGTACTCTGGTTTAGAGGTTGATGTTGCAGGTTCGGTTTAATCTGGAACTGCACCTCTCATTCTGTCATTGCTATGAACGGAGAATCGCCAACTTTTGGTTTCCAGGCTAAAGTGAAATTTTGATGACTCAGTTGATCCAACAATGTATTAAATTACCCAGATAATGTGGTACTAGATACAATTTGTAAAAAACGTCCCCTACTAACTTTCTTTAACCATTCTTATTAGATAGCTTTTTTTATCTGGCGGAAAAATAAAAGCAACAAATATCTTTGTATGGCAAAGAGTAGAAGGTTTTAAATTAGTAATTACAGGGCACATAATCAGCAAATCGACAGTGAAATTATCACCTCATTGTCAAGGTCCGAGGTGAGACCCTAGAGCAAGGCACCGAACCCCCAACTGCTCCCAGGGCGCCGCAGCATTGGCTGTCCACTGCTCCGGGTGTATGTTCACTACTGAGTGTACACTAGGATGGGTTAAATGCAGAGCACAAATTCAGAGTATGGGTCACCATACTTGGCCACACACCACTTACCTTTCCCTCCCTTTATCTTTTTACTTTAACCCAGTGACGTTATATTAACCCAGAATATTAAGTATTTCAACTTGACTAATGTAGTTACTTGAACTGATAAAGTTTAGTAAGCTGATTTTTCAGACAACAAGTAAAGTCATAACTTAAAGTCGGCATGAAATGGAAGTTGGGGGGGGGGGGGGGGGGCGGGGGCTCGAGCCCCTGCCCCTTTGAGGTCCGACGCTTAAGTGTGCAAAAGTACGCGAATGCAAGAAAAAAAAAAAAAGATGAAGAAAACAAAGCCTCTTTAATTTCTTCAACAAAAAACATGTGGACATCTCAACCCTTACAAAAAATAACTATGGTTTTCGAAGTAAAACTGCTTAATTTTCTTTTGCGTGATTTCTGAATCCATAAACTCAATCAGACAACTTATTACTGCCATAGGTAACTGTCTAGAGCTACAATTGCAATTTGTAAATAATACAATTTATTTATTTATTTAGTTTTATATTTTATTAAAGTTCTATTTTGACCACTACAGTAGGTGTTTTATTTTTACTTCCACAATATTTGAGGGAGGGGGCACAACAATAAAATCCTGCTTAGGGCACCCATTTGGCCAGGAGTCTGCTTTTGAAGAAATTTAGTTGTATCTTGCTACAGCACACATTCTATCAGCTGCAGTTCTGGCGCCGCCATATCAATATACTGTACAGTGCCACATTCACATCAGTAAGAAGATATTTTGAAGAATGTGGGTAACTAAACAGTTGCTGGTCCACATTGACTTTGACAGTAGGGGAAAAAAATACTATGGAAATCACTGTGGACCAGCAACTGTTTGGTTTTCCACCTTCTTCTGCTAAACATTAACGCTATTTTGAAGAAGGAAACTCAGGTTTAAATAACTTTTGAGTGAGTAAATGAAGGCATAAAAATAAAAAACCACCCTATTTTAATTCTTGGGTGAATTATTGCTTTAATGTTAATAAAACACCAAACACAAAGAGAGAAATCACTCACTGCTCTTGACTGAAAAACCTTAATACAGTTTCTTTAACAGGAATACATTTTTATAGTGTTTTATTTTATATTTGTTCATTCAGTTTCTTGAATGCTCTGCTAAATACACCTATTGTACCTGAAAATAAAACACTGTTTGTTTTATTTCTATATTATGTGTATTTGTAATGTGTATCTTTGTTCTCATTTTTTAATAACAAAGATAAAATAATGACCGATTTTTATCTTCACCCACTTTGGCCTAAATATCTGCCATACTTTTTAATATTTTGTTACCTTGAAAGGCTTTGTCTTTATAATAGGGAAATTAGTTTGGCTGTAATGCTCACACAATTTGCAAGATAGAAAAACCAACATGACAAAGAGTTGTGATAAAATCATGAATGGTGATGCCCCCAGCCGAGGGCAGTAATTTTCCATCGCTATTGTTTGTGGTATAATAACACTTGTTGGATTTGTGTTCATCAGACGAAGACTACTTAGTTGTACCGTTACCAGGCAAAATGGATATTTTCTGACAGGGTCTGGCATCCGGGGATGGATCTGATATTTTTTTGCGTATATTTATAGGCATATTCTAACAATTACACTTTTACACTTACTTTTATTTAATTTTTTACTGTAAACTCCAGTCCACATAACATAGAACTGTAGAAAACAAATAAAACATATCAAATATATATAAATGAATATCTACAGTATGAATGAATAGAGAGAGAGTATAATGACTTAAAAGCATATATGTGATTTACATTTTTTTTTCAACAGACAAACAAAATCAGTGTATGAATGAACTCAAACCTCCATTAGGGTGAAGTACATACAGTACATATGGCAAAAATGGAAAATAAACAATAAGCTAAAAAAAAAGAAAAAGAAACATGTAGTGTAAAACATTCGCCCCACACACAAAAGGGGCTTCTGTAAAGTGAATGTGACAACATAATTCACTGTGCATGATCATTCGCTTCATATAAAACCAATGTAAGTCTGTGGTATGTCCTCATTCACAGCCGCATGTGTGTGTGTTAGAGACTCCTGTAATGAAGACGGGTCACAGCCGTCTAATGAAGAAAAGCGGATCAGAAAGACTGATAACTGATGTGCTCATTGAGAGGCAATAGTCTGCATTATTAATACTCAGATTATTTTACACACACACACACACACACACACACAGAGGCTCCAGCATGATGCATAATACAACACAATCTGTCTGAATCAAAAACAAAATGGCTGTAGTAAGAAGTTAAGAAAACTCAATTATAATTGTAAAAGTATGGTCTTTCTTAACTTTAGAAAACGTTATTATGGATTATGGACTCATAATTTAGCCGGAAGCAATGGCTTTTGTCTTCTCCAGATGTTAACTGATGGACTGGAGTGGTGTGGATTATTGTGATGTTTTTATCAGCTGTTTGGACTCTCATTCTGACGGCACCCATTCACTGCAGAGCATCCATTGGTGAGACACTGATGCAGAGACACATTTCTACAAACCTGATGAAGAAACAAACTCATCCTGATCTGGGATGGCCTGATTTTCAGCAAAATGTAGTTCCCCTTCAGGAACTCGAGCTGCATCGAAATGCTTTGGGAATGCCTTCAGCGTGACCACGCTCTCAATCACGTGTGTAATCAGACCAATGGATAGGCGAGACGTCACGGGTGGGGTGATGTAGAGACCAGGAAGCATAAAAGCATGTGCGGTGGAACCGGCATCAGCTATCTGTCATTCTGTGTGTGTATTATTTGGTGTTGTCTGTCCATTATCACTCTTTATTTTACCATTACGAGTGAAGACAAACATTGGTGAGAGAGGGCAGCATCTCAGGCTGTTTATGTGTTTTCTGCTTGGGAGCAAAACACACAGAATCAGCTCTCGAGGGACTGCTCGCATTACAAGTGTCTGTCTCTCGGTGGGCTCTCTTTGAAGAGGGAGCCTTCTTGACGTGGAGGACGTCAATGAGATTTCGAAAAGCAGATTGTTTGTACAAGCATATTATGATTAAATTCATAATGAGCAGCATTTCAGGAGTGTGTCCGTGCCTGCGAGCTCGCGGTTGAGATCGCGGGGATCGCATATGGATCTGGCAGACGTGTTGGAGACGTCTGTATTCTCCATCTGTATTCCCTAGATCTAGCGCTCTCTCTCTCGGGATTCGGAAGCCCATGCTGCGGTTTCTTCCTCCTTTGAGTAAGAGCTCGCGGCTGCAGCTATCTTCTCAGAGGAGAGTAATTTGTTGCTATGAGACGTTTCTTCTGGAGGGAAGCAAAGGCTTGTGTTTGAAATCAGCGGGCGTTGCCGAGGCGACTCATGCATTACGGTCATTCAAAGCGATGCTTTATATTTAATCTGTTCACAACTGGACCGTGTTTACTTGTCAGGTTGTTTGACTGCCTTTGATATATATATATATATATATATATATATATAGATATTTTTTGACAGTGTATTTAGTAGGGACAGAAGACAGGCCTCCTTTCTCCTCCCTCACTCTCTATACAGCGAGCACTTGGGATGAATTCTCGAGTAGGGAGCACGGTGCTCTCTCTTCCTCCAAGGAGGTTGAGGTGGCAGCGAGGCTGCTGGGAAGGAGCAGTCCCAACCGTGTTCCAGCTCTTCATTCAAGCAGAAGGGTCTGAGGACCGTCGTTTCAATAGAAGACTTCAGTAAGAGTGTCCGGATGCTTATGGCTTAGGACTTCGGGGGCAGGTCCCTCTGGGGAAGAGCGGTGTACACCGCATCACACGGTGCCCGTCTCTCCTCAGTGCCCTCAGGAGATCAGTCTGTCAACCCTGCCGGTGTTCCAGGGCGCAGCAGTCTCCAGCGAGCACTTCTCTCAGTTACCGCCCGGAAACGTGATGTTCTAAGAGGCTCCCCACCTCCACGGAGGTCTCTAGAGCAGCTAGATTGGCCATCCCCTGCTGGTCCTCCACTTCAAGGCACCGAGCTAGCAGCTCTAAGTATCCCAGAGAGGCCAGTCTCGAGAGACTGGTTCCCTTAGTAGACTATTTGGCAGCGTGGAAACTAGTGCCAAACATGTCCCGGAGGGTCCTGCACACTGTAGAGTGAGGCTATAGAATCCAGATTGGTTCTCCTCCGCCTCAGTTTAACGGGGTCATCCATTAAACAAGAACAAGGGGTTCATATTAGCTCAATTAGAGCGTATGGCGGTTCGACATCGAGATGTCGTTCTCGCTCACATGAAAGAGCTGGGGTTAAAATTAAATGCCAAGAAAGGTGTGCTTTCTCCATTACAGAGGACCACTTATCTCGGCGTGGTGGGGATTCGACCACGATGCAGGCGCATGTGTATCCCCTGCTCAGTTCTAGTCTATCCTCACGACAGTCAAGAGGGTGAAAGAAGGCCGGTCACTCACTGCCAAGCAGTTTCAGAAACTGCGGGGTCTGATGGTAGCTGCCTCCAACGTGGTTAGTTTTGGCCTGCTGTACATGAGACCCCTACAGTGGTGGCTCAAGAACAAGGGGTTCTCCTTGAGGGGAAACCTGCTTTGTGTGCTCAAGGACACGCGGCGCTGCCTCCGTGCCTTAGACATGTGTAGGAAACCTTGGTTCTTATCTCGGGGAGCTCCAGGTTGCGTCTCTCACTGGTTGGGGAGCGGTCATGAGTGGCCGCTCGGTCCGTGGTCTGTGGAGTGGTCGCCATCTCATGTGGCACATCAATTGCCTGGAGATGCTGGTCGTGTTTCTAGCTTTAAACACTTTCTCCCAGACTTAAGAGATTGCCATGTGTTGGTGGGCACCAGCAACACTAAGGTGGTCTCTTATATCAACCACCAGGGAGGTCTGCGTTTGCGCCCCCTGTACAGGCTGGCGCACCAGATCCTTGTGTGGTCCCAGGGCAAACTCCTCTCGCTGAGAACAGTTCATATTCCTGAGCATCTCAAGATGGGAGCAGACATCCTGTCGAGGCAGGGGCTGAGGCCCGGGGAATGGAGACTTCACCCTGAGGTGGTGAAGCAGACTTGGAGATTTGGCCAGGCTCAGATGGACTTGTTTGCGACTCGAAAGACATCGCACTGTCCCCTCTGGTTCTCTCTGATTCTTCCAGCTCCACGGGGGCTGGATGCCATGGTACAGACATGGCCGAGGTTTCGTCTGTACACCTTTCCCCGATCGCTCTGCAGAGAGTGCACCGGACGGGCGAAAGAGCCCCGTTCTGGCCGTGCCGAGTGCGCTCGGACCTGATTTCCCTTCTCGATGGCTCTCTGTGGAGATTTCCGTCAGGAGGGATCTCCTCTCTCAGGCGGAGGGTAAGATCTTTCACCCCCACTCGGAGCAGTGGAAGTTATGGGTGTGACCCCCGAGGGGGCAAATCTCATAGTGTCCGGTCTCTCAAGCGAGGTTGTTGAGACCATCCTCCATTCCAGAGCTCGGTCTACGAGGAAACTGTATGCCTTGAAGTGGAAGCTTTCACTTCTTGGTGCGGAGACCGCCAGCTCAACCAAGTCAACTGCCCAGTTGGTACAATTCTGGAATTCTTGCAGGCCCGTTCTCTACAGGGTTGATCCACTCCACCCTAGAGGTCTACGTGGCGGCCATTGTGGCCAACCATGCCCCTCGTTGTGGCCAGTCAGTGGGCAGACAGCCCCTAGTTACACGTTTCCTCTACTGAGCGCTGAGGCCTACGGCCAGAGAAGCTTATGCTAAGTGGTGGATCAGGATGCTATCCATAGCCTCAAGTCCTCTGATCTCCCCTCTCCTTGGGGGTCAAGGCTCACTCTCCAGAAGTTGGCCTTCAGGACACGGTCCCCGCCTACTTTAGCCATTCCCGGCTCCCCTTTTCTCTCGCCCTAGCTGTGCTCTTCCACTCTAGGCAGGGATTTGAAAGTCTGGCGGCATGGGCATCTCGTTCCCAAAGCATTTTGACGCAGCTCGAGTTCCTGAAGGGGAAAGTCTCAAGGTTACGTATGTAACCCTAGTTCCCAGAGGGGACGAGACGCTGCGTCTCGGGGCCACACTTCGGCATCCCTGCGAGCACTTGGTTCATTCCTAGAAGCTGACGTCGTTTCCACAACATGTGCTTTTATGCTTCCTGGTCTCTACATCACCCTGCCTGTGACATCTCGCCCATCCACTGGTCTGATTACACAGAGCGTGGTCACGCTGAAGGCGTTCCCAAAGCGTTTCGATGCAGCGTCTCATTCTCTCTGGGAACTAGGGTTACATACGTAACCTTGAGACGTTTTTAGTTGAACTATTCCTTTAAATCAAGATATGTTTACTTTAAAAGGAAAATTACTTAAGATATTGTCTTATTTTCTAAAAACTAGGCAAATTTATGATTTAAACAAGAAAAAATATCAGCCAGATGGGTCAGAAAAATAATCTTGTTTTCCCTGAGAATTAAGTTATTTTTTCTGATGTGATTGGCAGATATTTATTCTTGTTTAAAAAATAAACTCACTTCATTTTGATACTTTTTAAAAATCGGTCATTTTGCTTGTACCTTGATTTAAGAATGTACCTTGATTTAGATATTTGTCCTGAAATACAAGACAAAAATAAAGAGTAGGAAAATAATTGTTTTCCATGTAATTTTAAGGGTTTTTACTGTGTTGGAAAAAAGTGGACAAAAAAAGTGGGCAAAACATGCAAGTGGAACTTGAAAATGTCAATTGTCCAATTAAATATGGCGTCTGCGCTCTAGTCTCTCACCTGACTGCCACACCAATCAGCTCAAGGTGCTTTCCCGATGATGAGTATGCTCATGAGGAAGACCATGATGAAGAATATCCACATGAAGATTCGGTCCATGACCTTGGCGACCTTCTTCCATTCGGCTACTTTTAGGCACGTGGCCTTTTGCTCGCGGAAACAGTTTGCGATATATTCCACATTCCAAACCAGCTTCGGATCGCACCCGAGGATTCCACCGCTGCAGTAAACACAGGGGTCAAAGGTCAGTGTGAAGGCGGCTGATTTGTTGTTGTCAGGGCAGCAGGGGGGCGGAGCTGCTTTAGGTTTCTTTTTGGGATGGAGCTTCTGGTTCTGGTTCTGAGCGTGGAAAGACTCGGATTTCTCCATCTGTCCAAATGGAGAAGTGCAGCCCTCGCCGACCTCATAGACGAAGAAGATCTTGGACATGTAGTCGATGATGAGAACTTTGGCCCAGTACGGCACCGGTTTGGCCTCGGCTCCACAGAAATGAATGTTCATGATGAAGATGGTCAAAGCAGTGGATGCTGTGATCATAGTCATCGTCGCTACGTAGTATTTACCTGACAGAGAGAGACAGAGCTCTGTGTCAATAATTATTTTGCTCTATTTTGTTTGTGTTTAGAATAGAATAATAGATAATTCAATCAGAATTCACAATTACCTCTTGCCAAGCATCAAATGAAAGTAAAAATGTAAGCTTTGGCAAATGAATAAAATTCACCAGTTAGTTGTTTACTAGCAAACTCCAACATAATCTCGTTCACTAAAACAGCTAATTAATGACATTATCATATATACAGTGGTGTGAAAAAGTGTTGGCCCCCTTCCTGATTTTGCATGTTTGTCACACTTTAATGTTTCAGAGCATCAAACAAATTTAAATATTAATCAAAGATAACACAAGTAAACACAACATGCAGTTTTTAAATGTTTTTTTTATGAAGGGAAAACAAAATCCAAACCCACATGGCCCTGTGTGAAAAAGTGTTTTGGGAGTGTGTCCCATTACATCTGGCGTAAAAGTAACACAGCATTTCAGAAAAAGAACATCATAGCAACAGTAAAATATGGTGGTGGTAGTGTGATGGTCTGGGGCTGTTTTGCTGCTTCAGGACCTGGAAGACTTCCTGTGATAAATGAACCATGAATTCAGCTGTCTACCAAAAAATCCTGAAGGACAATGTCCGGCCATCTGTTCGTGACCTCAAGCTGAAGCGAACTTGGGTTCTGCAGCAGGACAATGATCCAAAACACACCAGCAAATCCACCTCTGAATGGCTGAGGAAAAACAAAATGAAGACTTTGGAGTGGCCTAGTCAAAGTCCTGACCTGAATCCTATTGAGATGCTGTGGCATGACCTTAAAAAGGAGGTTCATGCTCAAACCCTCCAATGTGGCTGAATTACAACAATTCTGCCAAGATGAGTGGCCCAAAATTCCTCCACAGTGCTGTAACAGACTCATTGCAAGTTATCGTAAACGCTTGATTGAAGTTGTTGCTGCTAAGGGTGGCCCAACCAGTTATTAGGTTTAGGGGGCAAGCACTTTTTCACACAGGGCCATGTGGGTTTGGATTTTGTTTTCCCTTCATAATAAAAAACTTCATTCAAAAACTGCATGTTGTGTTTACTTGTGTTATCTTTGATTAATATTTAAATTTGTTTGATCTGAAACATTAAAGTGTGACAAACATGCAAAAAAAAAATCAGGAAGGGGGCCAACACTTTTTCACACCATTGTATATACAGTATATACATATATATATATAAAACTGCATATACTGTGTGTGTGTGTATACTTGTTATTATATATTATGTATTAATGTTAAATAAAGTTGCATCACCAGTAAGAAACTGGAAGTAAAATCAGCAGTAATTGTTTTTAAACCATCATGTATAATATTCATACTGCGTACAAGGTTGTGCAAAATTCTAAATTTGAATTTAATTAAAACATAGGAAGCTGTATTGGAATTATAACAAGAGGAATTTACAATAAATACAGGTTGTGAGTTTAGACACTATCTTTCCAAATTTTGGGGTTGGTAAGATTTTTCTCCTGCTCAAAAGGCTGCATTTATCGGATCAAAAATAAAGTACAAATTGTAAAATATTATTAAAATGTAAAACAGCTGTTTTCTATGTGAATATCTGTTAAACTGTAATTTATTTCTGTGATCAAAGCTGTATTTTCAGCATCATTACTCCAGTCTTCAGAGTCACATGATCTTCAGAAATCATTCTAATATACTGATTTACTGCTCAAGAAACATTTCTGATTATTATTAATGTTGAACACAGTTGTGCTGCACAATATTTTTGTAGAAACTGTGATACATTTTATTTTTCAGGATTCACAAATGAAAAGAAAGTTAAAAAGATCAGCATTTATTTGAAATATAAATATTTTTTGACATTATAAATGTCTCTACTGTCGCTTATTATCAATTTGATGCATTCCTGATGAATAAAAGCATTCATTACGGACCCCAAAACTAGGACCCCACACACTAATTGAGAGACTCACCGATCAGAGGAACGTTCTCGGAGGGAGGCATGCTCTCCGCCACCATCATCTGGAAGACGGTGAGCGCCAGCAGGACAGTGACGCCCAGCGAGACCTTCTCGCCTGAGTCTGCAGGCAGGTAGAAGCCCAGAGGAGCGAGGAAGGAGATGAGAAAGCAGGGCAGCAGCAGGTTAAAGATGTAGAAGGAGCTGCGTCTCTGCAGCAGGAGCGTGTAGGTTATGTCGGGATACGGATCCGAGCAGCAGCCGTACATGATCACGTTCTTAGTGGCCGGCATCCCGTGGCATTCCCACTCCACGTTCTCCACGAAGTCCGACAGATCACCGCTGTCCATGCCCATGGTGATGTCCACCTGCAGGAGACAAATGGGTTAGATACCAGATAGTCTCGACTTTATACAGCATGTCCCACTATAGAATTATTTAAATAAGTCTGTGGATAAATCTTGGCCAGAATTTACTGCAAGCTGCACTAGAGATTTACTGTATATCTTATAAAGGCTAGGTGGCACTGTCTTCAAACTTTTTAGGCACTTTTAGGACATCCTGACAATGATTTCCACCAAATGATGTGCCAATATGTCTAAGCATTTAAAAGCTAAAGTCTAGTTATATGAAATTAGACAGCTAATGTTTTATTATTTAGGCTGTGAAAAACGTTTAATGTATTTTACAGGTTTGTGCACATGCACATTAATTTAATGTTATTTGTAGGTTATCATAATACTGTGAAAAATATTTTCTCAGCTTTATTTGTTGAGAAATATTTTTTTGTTAAATATGTAGTGCTTCATTTATGCTGTACTTCCTATACTATTTGAATGTGGGATTGTTTAATGTGGACCAGTGTTATTTTAGTGTCATTGAGATACCATTATAGTTTTTATTATTATATTAGTTTTTCTTTTCATATTTTCACTTTTCATTGTAATATCTGTTAATTTTAATAATACTGTTGTGTGGTTTGGTCGTTATTATTAGTTTTTTTAATGTCTTACAGTTCATATTTATTTATTAAGTTTGAGTTATTTTAGTACATCAAGTTAAGATAAATGAAAGTGAGAAAGGTTTAGTTTCAGTTAACTATAATAAGCCTGATATTGGCACCATACAAAAAGATCCCATGCACTGCAGAAAATCATTTTATTCATATAATAAATATAAACAAATATAAAAAAAAATAGGTAAATCAAGGCAATATTTATGGAGGAAGCAAAATGACTGAAAAAAAGGAAAACAGGATTATTTTTCTGACTAAAAAAGAAAAATAATCTGAAAGATATTTTTCTTGTTTTAAGCATAAACTAAATTTTTCAGAAAACAAGATTTTATATTCTCCAGTAAATGTACCTTGATTTAAAAATGTTTAGATATGTGTAAAATCAGGCATCTAATGGCATCTTTTGAATACATCTAATGTTTAAAAAGATTGTTTTCCACAAATGTTGTGATAACTTTTAACATCATAAAATATCACATTATTTAACCCAACCGTTACATAACATCAGCCAGATGTTTGGGGATGTAATACTGTATTTGCACCTGGTTTCCGTTGTAGGTCCATGAGCCGAAGGTGAGGTTGCACTGCTGGCTGTCGAAGGGAAAGTAGGAAACGTCCACCACACAGGAGCTCTTAGTGATGGCCGGAGCGTCCCACGTGATCTCGCCGTTATACCGCAGCACCACGTTAGTGTCCACCGGCCCGGAGAAATCATCATCCGCCCTGAGGAGCAGAATACACACACAGAGAATACAGAGGATACAGGATACTGATAGTTCCTCACTGGAGCTGTGGAGAGACGTCAGTGGAAGGATAGCAGATGTGTGTGTGAACGTACGGGGGGCGTACTTGTTATACAGCACCAGATCCGGTCTCCACACGAGGCTGCTAGGAATGCGAATCACCTCCAGACCGTCATACTCTTCTTTATTCCACTTCAGATGAGCGTCGTGCCACGTCTGTCTGATCCACAGATACGCGATTAACACCTGGTTCCTCTCATCCTGCACGCACACACACACACACACACACAGATGGCCAGGTGATGTTAAACTACTACAGTTGAGATCAAAAATTTACATCTCCCTTTCAGAATCTGCAAAATGTTAATTATTTTACCAAAATAAGAGGGATCATACAAAACGCATGCTATTTTTACTTTTTTTATTTATTACTGACCTGAATAAGATATTTCACATTAAACATGTTTACATATATAGTCCACAAGAGAAAATATTACTTGAATTTATAAAAGTGAAAACGTTTTGAATTTGTATATCAGGGTAAATTTAATTTATTTTGTCTTCTGGGAAACATGTAAGTATCTTCTGTAACCTCTGAAGGGCAGTACTAAATGGGAAAAAAATATGATATTTAGGCAAAATAAGAAAAATGTACACATCTTCAATCTGTTCAAAAGTTTGTTTTGTGTTACAGAGAGAATTGTGTGTTGTGTTTTGCAAAAAGTTACACTGGGTTAGCAGTAGAGGAACAAGCCATGGCATCAGCTGTGTGATATATATCCATCCTCTCTCTCTCTCCCCCTCTCTCTCTCTCTCTGTCTCTCTCTCTCTCTCTCTCTCTCTCTCTCTCTGTCTCTCTCTCTCTCTCTCTCTCACTCTCTCTTTCTGTCTCCGTGTCTCTTGTCTGCATCTAATATTAACAGCAGTCTGTGTGTCTCTGCTCAGCTGACCTTCAGTAGCATCGTGTGTGTGTGTGTGTGTGTGAGCTGACCATGTCTTTGATCTGAGACAGCGTGACCTGCAGAGTGACGTTGAGGGATTTGTCCGTGTCGTCCACCGGTCGCAGAGCACTGGAGTAATTCTCCATCAGATCGTTCAAGAGCTTGTGTGCAAACCGACCCTGAGCGCAATGAGAAGCTGAACACACACACACACACACACACATTAGAAATCCCCAGATGATAAGCACATGTATTTCAAAATATACAAAACATTGCAAAAAATATATTTGCTAAAATATGTTTCAAGATATATTAATTATATATAGGGAAATTAATTGTCTTGCCCTTGAAATACATTTTGAAATATATTTTTCTTTGAAGTATAAATGTTCCGTTTCAAAAACATATTTAATTGCGCTTCACTTTTTACAATATTTAGCATAAATGTGAGAACGTTCTGGCGAGGTTCTCTCAAAGTTATGAACAAACATTCTTCCAGTAACATTAGAACATTCATTCAAAGTTATTTGGCCTTTAATAATGTTCTCAAAACGTTAGCACAAAAACATTTGCTATGCATTGTTCATTTTAGTCGGACGTAATGTTCTTTAAATGTTACTACTTTTTACAGAACGTTCAGAAGCATTCAAAAGTAACATTCCCAAACAAAATTATAAAATGGAACGTTCCCTTAACATTCGCGTAAACAAGAAGGTTTGAATGTTCAGAAAACCTTTAGAGAACGTTCTTAGAACGTATTTTGTCAGCTGGCAACAACCTATTGCTTATTAATTATCTACCACATAGGTTCACCAACACCAAACCAGCCTGGAATTAATATTAATGTATAATCTGGTTAGAATAGAAATATGAATATGCATGTCTCACCTTCAACCAGCAATAACGCAGAGAAGAGGAGCATCTCCATCCCGCGCCGCGTCCCCTCCATCCCGCCGACCGCAGATCATCCGCCTCACAGGACAGCGAGGATCTTCATCAGCTCGGCGGTAATCCGCTCGGTTCTGGCCCGTTACGCGCTGGAGTTTGGGACACTGGAGCTGCGGGTGTCGCGTTGCGCGCCGGGTAACCAGACGCGCCGCTATTGAGCTGTCAATCATGCGCGCAACAGGTGGGCTCGCGGCAGGTAACGGAGATGATGCGAGGATGGAGACGGAAATGACACCTTTATCATTACATCGTGTCCTGAACTGACAGGGGAGCGAAATGCAATCTGGGTCATTCGTCTTGCGCGCTTTTGGCACAGGGTTGAGTTTTAGATGTTAAAGCGCGTGTGAGATCCCCTCCGTGAGATCTGAGGGTCATGTGATCAGGTGACTGAGTTTATCCTCCCTTCAGAACCAAGATACGCATCTAGCCAACAGAAACACGACAAAACGGACAGAAACCGGAGAGGTCTGGAACCAGAAGACAGCTGACCAGAACAACACAAACACACTCACAAAACCCACCAAAACACTTTACCATGCTGCCATGCGTCCGAAAAAAGTGGGTAATACTTTAAAGTTGGTGCTGAATGATGCACAATATAAATATGTCACTTCTAATTGCTTCACAATGGTAGCCTAATTAATCAATATACATGCATAAATATCCAAACATATTATCACTGTGGTGCCATGTCTGAAAATATCAGAGTACATGTGCAATAAAGAGGTAATAGCATCCAATAAAACTTTACACGTTTAAGTACATTTTTAGTAAATAGTAAATAATGTAAACAATTGTTTATCCTACATAACATTACTCAGATACATAAAATACTCATTTTAATGATGTACACTAAATTACACACACACACACACGAATAAACACATAAACAAATTATTTGTTAATAATTTGTGAACTGTTTAACTGTTAATTAATTGTGAAAATGACCAGCCATTTATGAGTGAAAATTATAAATAAATAAAAAAACTTTAACTGTATGGAGAAAAACTGTTGTGCATGTTATACAGGTATAAAACAAAGTATTCATATGTAATAACACTAACATATATATATATATATATATATATATATATAGAGAGAGAGAGAGAGAGAGAGAGAGAGAGAGAGAAAGAGAGAGAGAGAGAGAGAGAGAGAGAGAGAGAGAGAGAGAGAGAGAGAGAAAGAGAGAGATTTGTTATTTATTGGCTACTTTTAACTTTGGACACTCTTATTCAAATAATTTCACTTTCATATTTTAAATGTCAGTGGGGTCTAAAAATCTGATATCACTCATAAAACAATATTTACATTAGATATGATCAAAATCAACTCAGCTTTCACTTTAATTGTAATGTAATGTAACTTCTTATAAAGTGTTACTGCTCTTATAGTCACAAATGTCTACTGCGCTGTAGTTTCTTCTGAAGTTCTAATTAACATTTTCTCTCTCTCACTATATATTATGCCAATATCTGTCTACATTATTATATACTCAGAAAGATGTTTTATGAATGTTTTTGCACTCTCAGAACCAGTCAACGCAAAATACAGATCATCCAAACATCACATGCTCAGCCATGAAACTGGTGTTTATTTCACTATTCCACAAAGCAATAATAAATAAAGGCATTGCCACATTGCTTTAATTTATACAGACTTTAATAGCTTTATTTACAGATGAACTCTCGTCTTTCGTTTATTTGCGTGTGTGGGTTTCTTCCAGTCTTGACTGTTTGAGATTAACATCTATGAGTGAACCAACCATTTCCATTCTGCTTGACACTGGAGTCTTAAAAATGTCATCCAAATGTTTTCCAGATGAAAGAGCCAATGATTGTGCAGGTGGGAGTACAACCGTAGTGCTGATTGGGCGTGTGCATGAGGGGGCGGGGCTACAGTCAGATTGCAGAACCAATCTGAGGGAGATGATGGTGATTATTATTATGAGAGAGAAAGAAAAAAGGCACATCCAAACCAAAATAAGTAAACAAAAGAAAAGAGAGAGAAAGATATAGAGGGAAAAAATGGCCAGTTCACTTAAAAATGAATGAAAATGTAATTTTTTTCCCTCTTTCATGTTGTTCCAAACCTACGGAGGCCCATTTCCGCCACAGAATAAAAAAATAAGGTAATTGTGATTTTTTTAATCTCACAATTCTCAATTTTTTCTCAGAATCGCAAGAAATAAACGTGCAATTCTGAGAAAAAGCCAGAATTATGAGATACAAACTCAGAATTTTGAGACATAAATTAAGAATTATGAGATATAAACTTAGAACTATGAGATACAAACTCAGAATTTTGAGACATAAACTTAGAACTATGAGATACAAACTCAGAATTTTGAGACATAAATTAAGAATTATGAGATATAAACTTAGAACTATGAGATATCAACTCAGAATTTTGAGACATAAATTAAGAATTATGAGATATAAACTTAGAACTATGAGATATAAACTCAGAATTTTGAGACATAAATTAAGAATTATGAGATATAAACTCAGAATTTTGCGATAAAAACCCATAATTTTGAGACAAACTCAGAATTATGAGATAAAACTCAAAATTGCAAGATATAAACTCAGAATAGTGAGATATAAACTCAGAATAGTGAGATATAAACTCAGAATAGTGAGATATAAACTCAGGATAGTGAGATATAAACTCAGGATAGTGAGATATAAACTCAGAATTGCAAGGAGAAAAATAATTCTGTTTACATCTCGCAGTTTTGACTTTTGTTTTGCGAAAAACAAAGTCCGAATTATTATTTTTTTATTTCATGGCAGAAACAAGCTTCCATACCAATCATATACAAGGAAAACTGGTGGAGGTTATTACTGCCAAATCACCAGCCGTTCTCTGTACAGAGACAGAGCAGCGTGAACATTCAGCTGAACGTCTCCCGTGGAAGAAATAAAGTCAGACAAGTTTAGAACAACATAAAGATGACGGCATTTTAGTTTGGGATGAACCGTTTCGAACGGAGGAATGGTATAAGATGAAGATAGAAAGAGAGAGACAGAAAGATGAAGGTACTGTGGACTGAGGAGGAGGAGGAGGAGGAGGAGTTTTGTGGGTGGGACTGTGTCAGATAAGGTGCTTTGGCCCCTCAGGTTGGACTCAATTACTAAGCAACAGTTCTGTCGCCGTCTCCACGTCCCAGGATTTCGACGACAACGCCACTATTACTGCGTTCTGAGGAGAAGAGAAGATCCACGTCAGTGATTCTGAGCGGAGGAAATACTTGCTACACAAACTTCATCTGTCATAAAATCATAAGCTGCATCACAATTACTCTCCTTCATAATAGTGTGCAAAATTATAAAATCACAGCACACAAATAGAAGTATGTGCATATGCTTTTTGGACAAATATTTGGCACAGAAGTGCTACAGAAAGAGAAGTTTGTGATAATTATTTTCCAGCTTTGAAAACCTGCACTAAATGTGATGTACACAAATGTATGGAAGATTGTTTGTACCACAGAATAATAAAAAAAGGTAATTGTGACTTCTTTCACAATTAAGAATTTTTTTAATCAGAACTTTGAGTTTATTTCTCGCAGTTCTGACTTTTTGTTAAGGTAACTGTGATGTTTTTCTTTTTTACCTCACAATTCCAATTTGTTCTTGCAATTGTGAGTTTATATTTCACAATTTATAACACAATTCAAACTTTTTTGCAATTCTGAGTTTATATCTAGCATTTCTGAGAAACAAAGTACAGGTTGTGAGCTATAAATTCAAAATGATGAGAAAAAAGTTCGAATTGTGAGATAAAACATCGCAATTATTATAATTTTTTTAATTTTGTAAAACATGCTTCCATACAAATGTGATGTCAATGTGTGTGTATTTACTCACTTTATCAAAGCCCATAGCGCAGAGTTTGTCTATTTTGCGTGTGTAGTCCGGGCTGGAGACGGGAGCTCCTGCGTAAACATGTGACCAGAGTCGAGCCGTCTGTTTGAACATCTCTGGGTTCTGTTTATACTTCCAGACAGGAAATAAAGAACGTTACAACAGGAAGTGACCAATTCAGACTCAAAACATGCTTATTTATATTAGTAAGTCATTTTATGTTTTTCTAGTAGAAAACCTGCATGTGAGTGAAACTATGGTGGTATATATATATATACACCACTCTTCAAAAGTTTGAGGTTGTAAGATCTTTAAAATGTTTTTGAAAGAAGTCTCTTCTGCATTTATTTGATCAAAAATACAGTAAAAATGTGAAATATTATTACAATTTAAAATATCTGTTTTCTATGTGAATATCTGTTAAAGTGTAATTTATTTCTGTGATGCACAGCTGTATTTCCAGCATCATTACTCCAGTCTTCAGTGTCACATGATCTTCAGAAATCATAATAATATACTGATTTACTGCTCAACAAACATTTCTGATTATTATCAATGTTGAACACAGTTGTGCTGCACAATATTTTTGTGGAAACTGATGCATTTTATTTTTCAGGATTCACAGATGAATAGAAAGTTCAAAAGAACAGCATTTGTTTGAAACTGACATTTTTGTGACATTATACAAGTCTTTACAGGCACTTGATCAATTTAATGCATCCCTGCTTAATATTAATAAAAAAAAATAAAAAAAAATTGAAAAGTAGTGTACATCTACATTACTGCACGTTTTTTTAAAATTCAAAATCAAAATTCATCAGCAGTACATGAGCAAAGCATTTTTACTTTCAAATGTGCAGCGCACACAATAATTTAATTTAATCTTTGCCATTTGAAGTGTAATAATCACATTAGAATGCATCACAATGGCTGTATCCGAAATCACCCCCAATAACAGCCATTTTTAGTGGTGTCCGAAACCATAGTGGACGTTCTCGAGTACAACCGATGTACACTCAACGGCTAGAGATAACCCATAATGCACTGTGAGAGTCGCGCCGAGTGAGTTCCCGCATCTCACCAGAAGATGGCGCCCGCAGCTGAATCACCCATCCATTCATTTTAGAAGCGCTCGTCCACGGCGTAATACAACACAGGTACAAATTAATTGTAAATTGACTATTAGGGTTTATACATAATTTACATAACAGAGTTCAAGATAAATCCTTCAATCTTACTATTGGAGCTGCCCGTATCAAATGATTATTAAACAGCAAGCAAACGATGCAAAAGCGGCAGTCCTTTCGTTGCACTCAGTGTCTGAATTCACTCACTCGTTTTCATTCACTCCTTCAAGTGAACTGTATGAGTGGACTAATGTAGGGAATAGTGAATGAGGCTATAGGGGGCGATTTCAGGAACAGACAATTCCTTTTTTCCTGCCCTTTGTACTTCTGTGATGCATATGTGTAATTTCTGCACAAGAGCGCCCTCTGGTTTCCAGTATGAATTAAACAGTCATTACATTACATGTGTAGGCTACTCAGTAATGCTCACAACACCCTATTTTGGGTAAAAATAGGAAAGATAATACTTTTCTCTAAAGAAACATGATTCCCTGAATTATCATCATCGCAATAAATACAAAAAATATTGTGATATATTTTTAAGGCCATATCGCCCATCCCTAATTGCACATTCCCAACACGAGCCCAAAACCTCTACCTGATTGGCAACTACTGCGTCCTGTGGATCATCTGGCTCAGCGGCGGCCAGAAGAGCCTGTAGTGACAGTAAGACTGTTCGGAGGGTCATCGCCGCCGCCCTGAAACACACACAGCTTCAGCTCCAGCGCTCGCTGCGGTTCACATCTCTACTGTGCTTCAGTGAGATCTTACCACTGGTCCTTCAGGATGTCCAAACAAATGGCACCTGTTACTGAGCTGATGTTGGGATGCCAGATCTTCGTTATAAACCGAACCTGAACAACATCAGTAGACAAATGCAAGCTATTTAATTGTCATTTAAAAGACATTAGTCAAAAATAGAGGTCAAGCTCAAGGATTGATTCAGTTTCAATTCAGTGAGTCACAATGTGAGTACAAAATGATTCTTGATACATCTAAATTTTAAACTAGGAACAAGTTAAGACCGATCGTCGACAGATTTCTGTGCAAACATATTCATGTTGCTTAAAGCAAAGTTATAATAGTTAAGTAAAACTAAAACCATAAAAAAAAAAAAAATAATTATTTTGATTCTTGAAATAAAATAAACTTTTACTGAAATAAAGTGTCCTAAAATAACTAAAAATAAAGAAACTAAAATCAATAAATCAAAACTATGCAGACACAAATAAATAAATAAATAAAATGACAAAAACACAACAAAAAAACAAGAATAAAGTAAATTGATGTAGTAAAATAATTAAAACTAAATAAAATAAAATATATAACCTATATAGGCATGCTTAAAATATTCATAAATACACACAAACAAAACTTCTAAGAATTTATCTAAGATTAAAGTAAAAATGGAAAATATAAATATTAAATCAAATTAAAAAATATTAACAAAAACTTTTGTATTATATCAATGATACTAAAATAATACAGGCTTAGAGTGAAATGCACATAATATATAAAGTGTTTTCTTTGAGATGTGGTAAAATAACGCTTGTCCAGTCTTTTTTGTCTACTGAAGGCTATTGAGTTTATACGAAGCCTCCTGCATGTGTTTCTTTACACAAACAGCACTGCAAGTCAACAGTGCCCTAATATCACAAATCATATAAATACAGCCAAACATGTTTCTGAGCAAGAGTCTGTAACAACAAACCCAGTTTAACTAGATTAGCCAGTATTTTGACTCGGCAGAACATCGTCTTATTACTCACCTTTGGTGGATTAAATGGATATGTCTCTGGAATTTTAATTTCTAGTTGAAATCTGCCACCTACAAAACAAGACAGAAAGTCAAGCAAAAGTAGAGCCAAAATCAAAGCAAGATATAAAATCAACATCATATCTAAGCTAACAAAAATATGTTCCAAGAAACGTTTTACTAATGTTCACAAAAAATAACATCGTTATTTCTAAATGTTCTCTAAACATTCAAAATGTCCAGTTTTAAAAAAAAAACGTTTAAAAACATTTTTTACTTGTTCATGTGAATGTTAATGGAACATTCCATTTTATAATTTTACAAACATTCTAAGAATGTTACTTTTGAATGTTCTCCGAACATTCTGAATTTAATAGTAACATTTAAAAACATAACTAACTGAAACATTTCAGGAAAGAACACAGTATATAAAGTATAGGCTAAATAATGTTGTGCTAACATTATTAAAGACCAGATATCTCTGAGGGAACATTCTATTAACGCTACTGAAGAACATTTGTTCATAACTTTGAGAGATTATTGCCAGAATAACCACACTGTCATGTATTTTTTCATAAATATAATGCAAAATACAATTGAACAACTGGTAAAAAGAAGAGCGCTTTATCAGTGTATTTGCTAAATCCTGCCCACTGGCAAGTGTGGCAAAACATACGGATTCTGTGTACTGCAGATGATCTGAAAATTAAATCTTCAAAAAGCATATAATAAATACTGCACATATCTTTGCAATCAGAAATGGTATTTCAGGTCTGAAAGTTTTCAGAAACGCAGTCAACAGCTCAGAAAAACATCTTTTCTCTGACCTTCATAAGGCGTATCTGGCGGTCCCGCGATCTCCCCCTTTAGTTCTGTGAAATTCTCATCCACTAAATCCACCTTGATCTGGTTTTTACTCGTCTGTGAAAATAAAGCGTCAGAACAATTAGTCAAAAAGTGACATAGTTTACATGTTCCACAGAATTCTGCCAAAATGGGAGTAGAAAATGTCTAGAATGTCTGGATTGGGAACACCAAAAGGTTGAGAGCGCCGAAATTTAGTTAACGTTAAAATTAACATTTGAAATTTAAAATGGAAAAAGTCAAGACCACAAACTTCAAAACTGAATCCAAAATTCAAACCCAATAAATCCAAAAGCTAAAACTACAAATTCTTGCAAAATAATAATAATAATAGTAATACATAGAAAAATGCTGTATTTGTGGTACAGAGATGGTATTATATGGTAAATCTTCCTACAGAAAGATCATTAATATGGTATTTACATTATACTCACAGTTGCCAAGTCTGCGTATTATATGCAACTTTGGGCTTCTTTGTTTGTAAAGTTGCGTGAAAAAATCCCTGTTAACGGGTTGCAGTTTTTTGGTCTTATTTAAAAAAAATAAGGTTGCTTGTTAGGGAAATCTGACAAGCAACTTCGTTTCTTTATTTATGTTCGCCATGTTCTCCAATGCATTGATTGACACTCTGTCTGCTCGCAGTTAAAAGCCAACCAGTGCAATAATATAAGTGCCCTAGCGTAATTTGCCATATGTCCCGTCCCTCATTGGAGAAAAATCACATTCAAAAAGAAGGCTGTAATCCAAGCAATGATAGAAGTAGACGTAGAGGAGTGGGATGACTTTTTATTTTTTACAATGTTTTTGTATTGTATTAATTATCATGGGCTGTAAAAGAAAACAAGCAGTCATATCCTAATAATAAGAGTAAATACATTTGGTTCGAATAGCCTGGTATGGCAAGATGTCTTAAAATGCATTTCTTTTTTTAACATTTAAACTTAGACCACATTATTAGATTACGTTTTGACTTCTTGAATACACATAAATGACAGCTTAATGTTTTTTTAATCTTTTTAATAATATTATATAATATAATATTTTCTTTTTTAATATAATATACAATTAAATATATATTTATTTGGCATTTTGTTTTTTTTTATGAGTTTTGTTCCCACTTGTGTTGCAGTTTGCTAATTTTTGTAAAATAGCTTCTGTTTTGCTTTTCAGATAAAAGAGTGGCTTCAGTTTAATATGTTGCAGGCTCATTTATTGGTAATAAATAATATAAATATAATATATAAATAATAATAATTTGTCTCAAGAGTTGGCAACAGTGATTATACTCCATTATACTTAAAACAAAAAACATGATATTATATGGTGGTTTTGGTACCATGGTAATACTGGTATTTTTGGCCCTTTATTTGTGGATGACAGCTTACTATAGTTTGTTATACACAATTTTACACATAATTTAAGTTGAATTAGTATTTAAAGAGGGATCAAAGATTTTGCTAGATAGTAAAATAAATTGATTTGTGCTGAAGTTTTAATGCTAAAAGTGTCACACAACACTCAATACACACACATTAGTACATTATCACACGTATTCTTTACAGTACAAACATTAATAAGGTGATTTTAATGAAAATGCGTGTTCAAAATAATCAAAATAATGCTTA
Organism: Barbus barbus; assembly: GCF_936440315.1. NCBI lineage: Eukaryota > Metazoa > Chordata > Actinopteri > Cypriniformes > Cyprinidae > Barbus > Barbus barbus. The sequence continues at coordinate 30,448,841 of NC_136745.1, read as the reverse complement.
ATTTGATAATCGTCGTGATTCTTTCGATGCTAAACGATGCTATCAGGCCACAACCTCGATAAAACTGAAATAAAGTCCACAAACCAGTCAGCCTACATAAATGATCCCAAATATTAACTGTCGTGAGTCTAAAAAGGTTGTTTAAATGTCAAACGGGAGTGTTTATGAAGCTAGCTGGCCTTCGGTTAGCACGCGGCTAATAATAGCATTCACAGGCCTTTATTAAAAACACCACAAACACACAGGAATACACATCATATCACTGCATCAACACAATTAGCGCTATGTAATCAATTAAATAAGCACATTTAGAGGCCAGAGCTGTGCTGTGAGTCGGTTCGGCGGGTTTGGGGACTCGTTTAGCTAGTAATGCGGTTCGGCCTGGACGGGACAAACACACCATAACATTCCCCCAAACCACCCTCTGACCGATCAAACACACATTAAACTGAGTTATCTCAATGCACGAGTCCAAACAGATGCATCCGGATCAGCTGCATGTGTGTGTGATTCATCTCACATGAAGAAATGCACATGTGTAAGACATGAAGCATGATTGACATGATTGACAGCTGTCATGTGAAACGCACCTCTTCGCTTTTAAGGACCTCTTTAAACTCCCGTTTGATCCGCTGGACCGCGATGTTGGCCATGCTGTTCATATATACACACACGCACACACGCACACACACACGCACGCACGCACACACACACACACGCACACACACACGCACTTATCTCTCTCTGTGTGCAATATCAATGGTACAGTTTTCAGTATTACTTCCTGATTATCAGTACCTTTTGCACACCCTTTAGATTACAGCATGCATTAATGCCCTTCACTCACATTCTATGTATAATGTTGTCCCAATTTGCATTTTAATGCTACTAATGATACCAAATTTACAAGGCAAGGGTGGCACAGAAGCACTTCTGAAGTGGCATTTAGGTGCTTTATACTGCTCAAAGATGGCATGAGTGCATTTACACATCAACTGCAACAGTATACTCTGATACTATTAGGTGGGTTTGAGCAGGAGTAATTTAGTCTGGCTATTATGCAGCATTGCATCTTTACACTGAATTTTGAGCAGGCACAGAGCAGCCTTAACTCGGCTGTGTAAAAACTACCTGAAGAGGACCAGTGTGAAGTCTTGAATTTATAATGCATAACACAGCAATAACCTAATTCATAAGCAGTTCCCTGCTTGTTTAGTTTGTGTAATATACAAAAATATGGTGTGCAAAAATTAAAATTAATAATCATGCGTGCATATCAATAATCAACAATAATGATTTTATTTTATTTTAGTATTTATAAAGTTCGTGTGTTTATATATAGTATCTGATGTGCCTGCTCTGACCCCCAGATCACTTCTGATGCAGCTCTGGTTCTGTGAAAATGAACAGAAGCATCAGAGCAACATTAAACTTTGTTTTTGTAATTTTCCTAATTTATATTTTATATAGGCTACGTTGTATAATTAAAAACTACATTGATTTCATAGCATTATGATTATGCATCTGTTGTATAAATATATTCATGCCACATTTGAGCAGCTTTAAACAGTCTGTGTAAATAAACATAAATGCAATGACAGAAGCGACCTTTGCAGTGTAAAGATGGCTTTTGCTGGTGCTAATTAAATCTTATTGGTAAGAGTCTCATTATTCAGCAGGGATTATATAAATGTTAATGTTTACATAATATTCTTATAACTTTATTAATATACGTATAATATATGGTCTTATAACACTGAGAGCAAACATTCTAAGATCAACGTTCTCTGAACGTCCTTATGATGCTATTTTTACTTTTTATGAAACGTTTTTGCAACCTTTATAAAACATTCACAACAAGAAAACTGGACATTTTATAGTTCTTAGAATTAAAAAAATAGGTGTTTGAAATAATGTAATATTTTGGGTGGAAAAGTTAGAAACATTCTTGTAAACTTTAAATAACGTTACAATCACGCATAAAACTGGACATTTTAATATAATTTAAAAACATACAATGTTTTAATAATCTAAATGTGTTACCTGGAATGTCACCAGACAGATACTTTGCTTGCAGGACAATTTTAAATATTTTTTTTTTCATATTTTGTAATAAATGATGAGTAAATGTAGACACATACACAGATAAGACCATTAAAGTGACTGAATTGGACCTTAATCTTAATCTCTGGTCTGGTCTGCTGTGTTTCTGTTAAATACACTTAACGTATTTCAGCAGTTAATTCACGAATGAAGTTCATTTGTTGCTTGGACATTAGGTCAAGAATGTCAACCTGACCTGTTATCAATGTTCCTTTATGAACCTTTTAACACGGACTGTAAAGATTTAACTATTTTGTTATTCTGAGGACCATACTTTGGTTTTAGTTCCCGAACATTTCACGCACTTAAATGTTCTTAAATGTTAAAAAGTCCTACATTTCACTGCTGGTTATACTCTGTATACTTGTGTATGTGATAAAAAATCTTGAATCTTGACTTGAATTATTAAAGACTGATCAATACATAATTGTTCATATGTTACTTTAAAATGTACAAATATGTAAAATTGTGAGCAAAACTACATAATTTTTTTTGTTAAATTCATGGGCATGGGTGATGGTACCCCCTCACCTTTTTTTCTCTGTTTCCAGTCTAGAGCACAATATTTCAGTAACAAGATACTGATTAACGAGTTTAAATTTACATGGCTTATTGTGGAAGTTAAAAATTTTTAATTCTCTGCATCAGTGGTTCTCAACTAAATTTCATTTCTAATTATAACTAATTAACTATTTTAATTTTGTATTTTCAGTTTCATTTGAATTTTTAGTTAAACTAAATGATAAAAAAAAAAATTGATTAAAAATATAGGCTCAAACTGCCTTCAAAGAATTCATGAAGCATATGTGACCCCCACATTGACTTTCAGTCACAATGAGATTCAGTTGTATATATATTTATTTATTATGTCTAATTACATTTACATGTGTCTTCATAAGTTTTTATTGCTTCAATGTATTGTAATGAGTGTATGTAAAGAGTATAGAGCTGCATTCTCTAAGTTCTGGGTGAATTGCTTTGTTGTCTTTAGACAACAAAGAGGACCAGTCTTTCATTTACTGTTAAGGTTAGTGAAATTTCTTATATTTCATAACATTTTGCTAATTACATGTTTTTGTGTATAACTCTGTGATTTCATTGAATGTCATGGTGTTAAAATGTGTTACTGGTGAAGTAGGTCTGTGTTTACAAAAATGTAGACTACAGTGTATCATACACTACTGATGTAACGTTATCTTGCTTGGACCCCTAATAACTAAAAGTTGAGAACCACTGCTATATAACTTATGGTCAGACACTAATATGTATAGAAAAATGTTCATATTTAATTGTTTATCCCCATATTAATGGACTGGTTATGTGGTATATGGTGGCAATGTCAAGACATTGTTCTCTAAACTGTAACGCTTTTCTGTATACAGACTGAACCAACGATGAGCACAGAGGTGAATCAGGCGACAGTCCAAGATGTGGCTGCTTGGTTGACTGCAAACAGTTTCCAGGAATTCATCCCTACATTTCAAGGTTGATCTCACAGAAATGCCCACTCTCTTTAACTGTCCACTATGCAGCAAACAAACATTTTCCCTAATTAAACAGATTCGACATATCAAAATGATCATCAAAGGGATCCAAAATTTGAATTCACATGTGGATTGAACAGCTGTGGCAAAATCAACAAAACTTTCAGTTTTTATAAATCGCATATTTATCGCAAACATAGGGATCTTCTTTCACTGATCAGTGAAGAAGGGCAAGCTTGTGATAATGAGCATAGTAACTTGGAGGAACATTTTGAAGAGGAGTTGCCTAGCACTGATGTGGTGGACATTACTAACTGCAGAGAGATTAGAACAGAAGATTTACTGCAAAACCTCAAGCGAAATCTTTGTTTGTTCATTTTAAAATTAAGAGAAAAGCACTGTATTGCTGCGGCTGCCACAGTTCAGTCCAGTATTGTGGAGAACCTACAAGTCATCTTTCAAGAGTTCACCACTCATTATGCTGAGATTCTCAGATTTCATCTTCAGCAGCAACATCAAATTGACACTGATGCTGATGATGATTTGTCTCAGCAACATGAATTTTGATGAACACTATTGTGAAGACGAACTTGAGTACATTGCACCTGTGCAAATTCCACCTGATCGAACAGAACGACATGGTGCACATTTTCAGTACATACCGCTCAAGGCTCTGCTGAGTAAGATTGCTCAAAATCATGATGTGTGGGCAATGCTTAATCAAGAGGAAACACCAAAAGATCAGCATATTATGAAAGACTACACTGATGGAGACCAGTTCAAAAGTTGTGAACTTTCTTCTTTATCCACTCTGCGTCTACATTTTTACATGATTTCTCCAAGCATTCAACAGACACGTGATGCGCAAAAAAAAAGCAATCAGTGAAGAAGCCAAATGAAGTGACCTTGAAGTGACCTTAAAGTCCTTCATGGATACTTAATGGATTTATTTATTAAATTTATTTCTTTAGTGATTTTATTTATTTATTTAGATAACTATTTAGGATTTATCTGTAATCCAAGATATGCATCAAAAGAGACCGAGGTCTGAAGGGGTAAGAGCCACAAATAGAATAATCTTAAGAATAGCATTAAAGTTTAATGTTAATAAATAAGTGATTGTGTTTGTGGATAGGCTGAGTCAGGAGAAGATGATTACAGCATAGAAAATAAGAACTGAATGCTCAAAGAAGACACCAAATATCCGACTTTTACTTGACTGCATGACAAGGAATGAGAGGGCAGACTACATGAAACATCACTCCACAAAATATATACTATCACGATATCCAGCTCTTAAAATCCTTTCTGATGTACTGAATTGTATTCCAAATTTTGACTTCAAAGTGAACATTTGCATTATTTATTTAGTTATTTATTGTCTGTCGATAGCTTGTATTGGATTTTGAAAGCAGACTGGATGCAAACATTTATTCACAGCCATGTCACAAAGTCACAGATTTTTTTAGTGGCGAATTTTGGAAACATTTTGGAAATGTTTGGACAAAAAAATAATAATCATACATTATATTTTAAATGCTAAATATTATATACCATATGTAATATTATCCTATTTTTGTTTAGGAACCAAGCATACCCAACCCTGTGCGATGTATAAAGGGACATGCCTTGGATATAGAGTGTCTAATTGAAATAATGATGGAAAGGGAGAAGATCTGCGAAGTAGATGACATCACCATGGCTCTAGTTGTGCTAATGGCAATACATTTCTTTGGTTCTAAAGAAGGGGAAGGTTACAGACAGATTCCACTTCAGGCTGGGAGAACAGTCACTGAGAGACCAGTGAAGAGCCTTGGGAAGGTCTTCAACTGCAGACTGAATGACAGAGTTATATCATCTGAAGAGGTGTTCCTCCAGGGCCCCATTTATTACTCAAGGTATGTTTTCAATTTTTGTTTGTACAAAAACTGTTGGATTTTTGTGTTACACAACATTTCTGACAACAGCATTTATCATTTTCTTTTAGTGAAGTTGAGGAATTTGACAGAAGAATTGCTCGAGAAATGAAAAATCTCCCCAACAAGAATGTAAAGCATTTATTTTATTTGATGTTGTTTATTTTTATTTTAACCTGTTCTGATCAGCTGGCCCCCATCTTCACACAGATCTTCAACAGATCGTCAATGGGATACAGGAGACCCGTGAACAGGGATTAACTCAGTGTCTTCTTGACAGGGATGCGGGTAGATGGATCATCCAGCGTGCAAGGGAGTGCTCAGTGTCCTGTAATAAGTGTCCAGTGTCCGGAGTCCACAACAGTGTCCGTATTCTGGCGTCAGGATCTGAGGATGAGGAAGATGAAGAGGAGCATCAGTTTAGCATCAGGGTTGTTTGCTCCGAATACATTAATACACGCATGTACAGTATCATGCCGTGTGTACGTTACAGTATACAAATGCAGCTGTCAGTGTTCAGCGAGTTAACATTTGGAAGGAAGACGAACCCCTCAGTACTTCGGATTCTAAGATTCACTAATAAACACTTTGTGATTCTACTAACCTGCTGTGTCTGACCAGTTCCTAACAGTTATATTCTTGAACTGTTTTAGTATATCTATAGATTTTATTTTAGGCAAGTCATGATGATTTGAGAAGGCTAAATTAATCAAGCATAAGCTATGATCAGCCTGCCGGTCTGCAGCGGTCATTAGCTACTTTAAGAAAGAAAAAACGTATTTACTGAACAAAAAATGCTCCAAACGTTTTTTTTTCTAAATGAACTTAATAATAAATAATAAAAAGCTGAAACGAAATATAAACACTTTGCCATTAGGGCAGGGCTCTAGCACATTTAGTCATTTTAGAATGTTAAGTTCTACTTCTGTAGATATTTTGGTGAAAGTAACTCAAAAGTAATACAGGAGTCATGTAACGCATTACAATTCTGAGATAGTGATATTGTAAGGTAAGGAATTACTTTTAAATAACAGTAACAAGTAATCTGTAATGTATTACAGTTTGGATGTAACTTGCACAACACTGGTTAAAACACACAAAAACAACATATTGCTTTGCATAAACTTTTATTGCTTCAAAATCATAACAGACAAAGCATGCCGAAAATCATAAACCCAATTTCAACACATTTTTTATTAAGAGGACAATGGATTAAAGATGTGGATGTGCACAAGCTGCAGTGAAGCATTTGTAAAGGATGGAAATCCCTGTTCTACATCACGCGTCTGATCTTCATAGTGATGGACTTCAGAGATTTCCTGTTGGTCTTCCATTGGTACCAGTTGGCCCCAATAACCAAACTGCCATCATCTTTCCCCCACAAATACAGACCAGTAGGGTTTGTGTGATCACAATTGTTGTACCAAAACGCTCCTAGAGAGTATTTCATAGCGCAGTTGTCGCTCCAATTATCTTGGTCTTTGTCAAAGGTGGAGAACTTTATTCCATTGTGATAACTCAAAGAGTCACCTGCAGAAAGGAGAACCTCTCATTAGGGTCACACAACTGACAACTGGAAAATTAATCATCTGTAGTTTGTTTCACCTGCTCCTCCATTTACAAAGCCGCTCACATGTAGTTTGTACCCATTAGCCTCAGAGTCCACAGAGAAAGACTCGTACAGAGCGTAAGCCTTCTTCCCTTCAAAGTCCTCCACATCTGCTCTGAGTTTATACTGATACCTGCTGGTCAGCTGGTGAAGAAACTCTAAACCTGTCGAAAAATTGAAAGGAAACCAGTTTAGTAAATCATAGAACAAATGTCCAAATACAAACTATATAAATCTCCATTTATACAGCAGTTCACATTAAATGTTTTATTTTTTATTTATTATTCATTTAGCTGACGCTTTTATCCAAAGCGACTTACAATTGCTATATATGTCAGAGGTCGCACGCCTCTGGAGCAACTAGGGGTTAAGTGTCTTGCTCAGGGACACATTGGTGTCTCACAGTGGATTCGAACCCGGGTCTCTCACACCAACGGCATGTGTCTTATCCACTGCACCATCACCACCCCAAATGTCCAAGTTTTCCATGTGGCTGATGTTTTTCTTTCTCTCTATTTTGTAGCCCAGGACTGCATTTCCCAAAAGCATTGTAAGCTTAAGTTGATCATAAAAATGATTGCACGAATATGAAGGTAAAATAATGCCATAAAGATTTGCTTGAGCAGGGTAAGATTTGTGAAAGTGTACATAAGACTGTAAGCGTAAATTAAATTTGCATGCGCAAGAGAAGCTTTGTAAAGCTGTAAATCGCGTTTCAAGCGTAAGAAAAATTACTTGCAGCATTTTGCTGTTACTTGTAATTCATGTATTGTGAAACTGCAGCTTCATGCTAGCGCAAAATAAATATGATTTGCATTATTATGACTTCCATTTTTCCACGCTTACACTTTTGGCACGTTTTTTTTTGCCAAAATACGGTCAAAGGCACTGCAAGCCTGTGAACAATGATTTGCAAGCGAAAACAACAGTTGAAAGTACTGCAAAATGGATTGACTGTGTAGAACCAATCTGTATGTGTAAAAAAAACAGACTGTCAAATGTCTAAAAGACTTGTTGTGTATGCAGGGCAACAATTTCCCAAAATAATCTGATATGTACAGCTCTGTCTTTCTATTCTCGGTGCTTACAGTTTCGGCAGATTCTCTCATTAACTGAGTTTTGCAAGCGTGGGTGGGGGGGGGGGGGGGGGGGGCAGGTCCACCTTCTTTTTGTAGCCAATCAAATGAGGCTCTTGCTGACTCTCCATTTACTCTTATCTGATTTAGCTGCAAATAAACACATCATACGCCAAGACATTTATCTTCATTTAGTTCGGGAACATTCTCGATACTTTTAATTTACACATACAGTAAAAATAAATAAATAAATACCAACTTAATTAAAACATGATATTTTATAAGTTGTGTTTACAGTCTTATGTACACTTTCACAAATCTTACCCTGCACAAGCAAATCTTTATGGCATTATTTTACCTTCATACCACAAATCATCTTAGACTTGCAAACCATATCCCAAAACCATCATAACTTAAGTAGTACTTAAAAATCTGCATAGATCTACGAGTGGTCTGGAGTAATCATAAATCCCTACGTGCATCTTAAGAAGACAGAATTATGAGGTCACCTGCAGGACAATCGGCAGATTAAACCTTTAGCATTATTCAAGTGCAATGTGATTATAATTAAAGCTTTTGACTGTACTTGCATGCTTTATTATTCTTTTTTTATTATTAATTTATAAATTAAAATGAAAAACAGACATCAACAAAAAATAGAAAAACACATCTAAATTAAATAATTGAACAACAACAACAACAACAAAACATAAAAAAAGTATTGTAGAAAATATGCTTCAAAGACTGGGAAAAACGGGATAAACTCAAAAAAATGTTTCAATGACGAAAACCAGCCATGTATTGGACCCGGAAACAACGTCTCTACAGATATTATATACTATATAGTCTAATATTAATCTATAAATATAATATTAATCTACTATATATTTATAATATATGTTATAACTATTATATTATTATATTAATTATATTATATCCAAGCTGTCTGGAATGCAGCATTAGGTTAACATTTCAATTTGTGCACTACAATTACGAGCCATTCTATACATTTACATTTCAGCACTTGACAAAATGGAAGTAGCACTTAAAGTAGGGCTACGTGCGATTGTGCAATTTTGGGAAACGCACATGAAACAATAACAAACGTTTGTAAAATGACATGCAGAAAACGTTCTTAAGCACTAAGATCAATCGTTATCGAGAAACACAGGCCTGAACAACATTGTAAAAAAAAAAAAAGAAAAGTTGAGCCAACTTAAAATTAAGGAAACCAGCTTTTTGCAGCTTATTTTTGTAAGAGATTCTCAACTTTTTTGTGTAAACTTAAGACAACAAGTTGAGAAAACTCAAAAATCTGCTGAAGCTGGTTGCCTTAAAATTTTAAGTTGGCTCAACTTTTTTTTAATACAGTGAACACAAAAACACTCACCCAGCCAGTATTCGCCTTCTTTATTACCGAAACCCTTCTTATAACTCTCCCATGGCCTAAAGAAATTCACCTCGCCGTCCATTCGCCTGAGAATCACCTAAAACATTCAGAAATCATTCATCACTTTCACACATCACATCATTTATCTATTTATCTTTTTTAAGACAGTAAAAAAAAAAAACTTTATTTTTAAAGTTGACAGGGTTTCTTTAGCAACAAATATAAATTCTGTTGAGTGATTTCACTGGTGTCACCAAACAGAACTGAAAAATCAAAACTTTCATACTCAGATAGAAGCAGAGCACAAATAAAACCAATTTGACAATTTGTATAGTAGTTTATAATGTTATATGTTAACTCTTTTTAAAAGTTATGTGTTATAAAAAACCTTTATTATTTATGAAATGTTCTTATAACTTTATTAATATTTGATATATGTTTTCATAACTTTGAGAGAAAAGCTTCTTAGGACAACATTTTCAGAACGTCCTGATTAGTACTTGATGAACGATGCAAGACACATTGATGTAACCTTTAAATCATGTTCTAATCACGACAATACAACATAATAAATAAAAAAAAACATTCATAGAAACTAAAAATAAGCATTAAAATAACATTATGATTTGTGTGAAAAAGTTAGAGAACTGTAAGAAACGTTTTTGTAGCCTTTAAGTAACGTTCATGACAAGAAAATGTGTAATTTTAACATAATAATATTAAAAATAAACATTCAAATAACTAATTTTGGGTGAAAACAAAATTAGCAGAATGTAGTAAAAACGTTTTTGTAATTTTTAATTAACTTTCTAATAAAGAAAACGGGGTATTTCAACATTTTAGAAACACTTCAAAACAATGTTCTCACAATGTTTTATAACCTAGCTGCATGGAAATCACGATGTGATGCATCTGCTAATCAAATAAATTCTGAAGATAATAAAACATTAGCTCAAAGTGAAATGCATACCGTCCAGTGTCCTCTGTCCTTTATTCCACCGGAGACCATCTCACAGTAGACCTGCACTGGTCCATCCATTGAGATGATGGTGTACACGCCACTGGCATTTTTCCCACTTGAATAAATATCAGAGCAGTCTTTGGCAAGAAAACAATCTGATTTGACCTCTTCAGACCCCATCAACACAGGAATCAGTGCAGACAAACACAGCAACACCTGAGAGACACAAACTCAAGATCTGAGTCTGATGATCGACGTCTGACAAAATCACTCACATTCTCACATACAGAAACTCACAATCATGTTTGTGATCATCGCTTCAGACGTCCAGCTCAGAGGATCAAGTGCGATCTGTACCTGAAATACAGTTCAGACAAATACAGTCACTTTATTAGAGCATGAACATGTATTCTGTTATTTTCTGAAGAAATAAACATTGTTTTCAAAATGACCAGAATCAAACTCACCGAATGCGCTGAGAATCTTGTTCAGTCAACGGATGCATCTGTATATATCTTTCTAATCAGGATCCTCCTCTTTATCTGACATAAAAAAAAAAACTTCAAATCTTGGTAGGACAGTCATGGGTTCGATGCCATAAAAGGACAAGATTCTGTTCGTTTTTTGAGGAACCTGCTTTATCATCTTCAAAGGAATTAAAAGAAAAATGTATTTCATCTGAAACTGTTGATGAAGTAATTACAACAGACAAATTGACCGATTGCAACAGACAGCTTAAGAAAAACAGTTAAGAAAACTTTTTCTTAGTTGAAGGGGGTTGATACAACTATGTTCTGATGCCTTGTTGACATGCAAATGAAGAGTTTGGTTCCAAAACGCTATAAATCCATTTTGATTAATTTGAGTAAAAATGTGTTCCCTGTCGATACTCCACTTCGTACTGCGTCTTGTCTAAATACGCTACGGGAATCAGAATCAGAATGAGGTTTATTGGCCAAGTATGTTTACACATACAAGGAATTTGTTGTAGTGACAGAAGCTCCACAGTGCAACAGAAAGACAGTAACAGGACAGGACACAGATAATAAAAGAATAACAACAATTAACCAAAAGGCAATGTACAAAGCAGCAAAAACACAATATATAATATAGACAACTATGTATGTACAGGTCAAGTATGTGCAAATTAGAAATGAGAAAATAAAGATAAAATTAGTGAGTGTGGTGAATGGATAATGTATTATAGTTGTGTGTTCCACGTTTATTGTTGAGTGGTCATGAGATGGATTGCCTGAGGGAAGAAACTGTTCCTATGTCTGGTCGTTCTGGTGCACAGAGCTCTGTAGCGTCGACCAGACGGTAACAGTTCAAAGAGGGAGTATGCTGGATGTGAGGGGTCCAGAGTGATTTTACCAGCCCTTTTGCTCACTCTGGATAAGTACAGTTCTTGGAGAGTGGGGAGGGTTGTACCAATGATTAGCACAGCAGTCCGGGCTACCCTCCGTACGAGTGCTGGATGTGAATTTACCAAGCTTTACTAGCTGCTGTCTGTCTGTCAGGAAGCTGTCGATCCACTGGCAGACGGAGGTGGGGACGAAGAGCTGGGTTAGTTTATTTTGAAGGGTTTCTGTGATGATGGTGTTAAAAGCGGAGCTGAAATCCACAAACAGGATCCTCACATAAGTCCCTGGTCTGTCCAGATGCTGCAGGATGAAGTGCAGTCCCATGTTGACCGCATCATCCACAGACCTGTTTGCTCTGTAGGCAAACTGCAGGGGGTCCAGTAAGGGTCCAGTGATATACTTCAGATAAGCCAAAACCAGTCTTTCAAATGATTTCATGGCTACAGACATTAGGGCCACAGGACTGTAGTCATTAGATGTGCTGTTCAGATCTAGAAACGCTCTTCATTAACTGCAAGCCGCTCTATTCGCCGCGGGAGTTCTGCTCGTTCATTCTCGTGAGTGTCTACATTCCACCGCAAGCGCACGTGAGCAGCTTTACAGAAACTCGCTGATATGATCACAGACACAGAACAACAACACCCGGACTCTATTTTAATAATTCTCGGGGACTTTAATAAAGCAAATCTCTCCCGCGAACTGCCAAAATACAGACAGCACATCACATGTCCCACCAGAGAAAGTAATATATTGGATCACTGTTACACAACAATAAAGGACGCATACCACTCGGTTCCACGAGCAGCTTTAGGACTCTCTGATCACTGTTTGGTTCATCTTATTCCGTCCTACAGGCAGAAACTTAAGTCTGCAAAGCCTGTATTAAGATCTGTTAAAAGATGGAATAACGAAACAGAGCGGGATCTACAAGCCTGTTTCTCTCTCACTGATTGGTCTGTTTTTGAAGCCGCTGCCATCGATCTGGACGAGCTCACATAGACTGTAACATCTTATATCAGTTTCTGTGAGGATATGTGCATTCCTAACAGGACTCATCTAATCTACAACAATGACAAAAAGGAAAAGCCTTATGCAATCATGCAGTGAAACTGCACGGCCATTGGTCTGTGCAGTGTGCTAAAAACGAACCAATGGCTCAGCAGTGGAGCGATAGAGCCCGCCAAATCCCGCCAGAATGGATGGAGCCACCTGGCTATATAAGCGGCCGTTTCGCCATAGGAACTCAGATGTCTTCTTCTTCAGCGACGACGACGACTTCGTCTTTCACTGATCCAGGAAGCCTGCTCGCCGTGGAAACGCCTTGCAGATGGAACCAGCGACCTCTGCTCGGCTGAATCCGCCGCCTTCTCAGCGCCATCAGCACTGCAGCCATCCGGCGAAGCTCACGCATTCTTTCCTAAAAGAGCAAACAGCATTGTTGCAAATGCCACGCCGTTACTGTGGTTCATGCCGGTCCCCCCTGCACGCCGATGACGGCCACAGCAAGTGCGTTTCCTGTTTGGGGAAATCCCATGTAGACGCCGCACCCACTGGCTCTGATTGTTCCCACTGCGAGAACATCAGTCTCACCTCTCTGCGCTCGTGGATAGCTTTCTTTTCAGAGAGCGACTCCGCCCCTCGCGCCCTCCCGTTTTCTTCCTTGCAGGGACCTGTGAGGAAAAAACAGCGGGGCAGAGGATCTCAGCGCACGGCTGAGAGTGAGCTCACGTCGGCTCAGACACCGCGTGCCTCGCTCTCGCCACACAGAGAGGTTTCTCCCGTCCTCTTTTCTTAGCCTGACCAGCGTTCCTCTGCTAGTGCGAGCGATCTGGTCTTGTTTGGGGGAAGGGGCGAAGAGCTGAATGATGACAGCATGTCATTAGCAGCTTCGGACGTTTCTACGCTCAGAGGTGATGATTCTGCTGAAAAAAGGAGCAATAGAAAGAGTTCCTCCAACTCAGAGCGAGTCAGGCTTCTACAGCCGTTACTTCCTTGTCTCCAAAAAGGATGGCGGCCTCCGGCCCATCCTCGATCTCAGATGCCTAAATAGCGCCCTCATGAAAAGGTCGTTCAGGCTGATCACATTGAAACAGATCCTCTGGCAGATTCGGCCAGGGGACTGGTTCTTTTCTCTGGACCTGAAAAACGCATACTTTCACATCCAAATAGCCCCCCACCACGGACGATTCTTGAGATTCGCCTTCGAGGGAGTGGCTTATCAGTACACGGTCCTTCCCTTTGGACAGTCTCTGGCCCCCCACACTTTTACGATGTGCATGGACGCGGCTCTCTCCCCTCTGAGACAGATGGGAGTCCTCATTCTCAACTACCTTGACGACTGGCTCATTCTGGCCCAGTCAAAGGTGGAGATTTTATCGTACAGAACCCTCCTCCTCAGCCACCTAGAGCGCCTGGGACTCAGGGTCAATTTCGCCAAGAGCAGGCTGTCTCCCAGCCAACGTATATCGTTCCCGGGAACAGTTCTTGACTCGACTCAAATGAGAGCCGTAGTCGCACCAGATCGTGCTCTGGCAATGCGAGAACTCGCAACCTCCTTCGAGAACGGTGCCACCCGCCCTCTCAAGGCATTTCAAAGGATGCTAGGCATCAAACCACAAATTCCATCACATGCGTTGCATCACGGATGCAAAGCCCCCTGGAATTGGATGGAATTCGAGGACTCTCCTCTCCTATCTTGCCTATTGGCAGAACGCCTTCTAGACTGGACTCAACCCCATCTGCGCTCGCTGAGAGCAGCGCACATACGGGGCAAATTGAACCAGGGAACGGACAAGTTATCTCGGAGCAATGCCCCCTCAGAGGAGTGGACGCTCCATCCGCAGACGGTTCAGAGAATCTGGGATATCTTTGGTAAGGCCGAGGTAGACCTCTTCGCCTCAGCAGACAACTCTCACTGCCTGACTTATTATTTGAAGGATGAGGATGCGCTGGCTCACGAGTGGCCCAACCTCCTCCTTTATGAAGTGAAGTGACATACTGCCAAGTATGGTGACCCATACTCGGAATTCGTGCTCTGCATTTAACCCATCCAACGTGCACACACACAGCAGTGAACACACACACACCATGAACACACACCCGGAGCAGTGGGCAGCCATTTATGCTGCGGCGCCCGGGGAGCAGTTGGGGGTTCGGTGCCTTGCTCAAGGGCACCTCAGTCATGGTATTGAGGGTGGAGAGAGCGAAGGACATTCACTCCCCCCACCTACAATCCCTGCCGGCCCGAGACTCGAACCCGCAACCTTTGGATTACGAGTCCGACTCTCTAAGCATTATGGTTAGAGGCCTTATGCGTTGCCCCCAATTGCCCTGATTCCGCAGGTTATCAGGCGAATCAAGGAGTGATTTTTCCCCCCTGTGGAAAAATCAACCTTGGTTGTCAGAGCTGACTCAGCTCCTCATAGCAGCCCCGTGGCCCATTCCTCTGAGACAGGACCTCCTGTCTCAAGCGAACGGGACAATTTGGCACCCTCGGCCCAATCTCTGGGCCCTGCACCTCTGGCAGTAAGGGTGTGGCATTTGCAACAACACTGTTTGCTCTTTTAGGAAAGAATGCATGAGCTTTGCCGGATGGCTGCATGGGAGTGGGACCGGAACTGCTGCAGTGCTGATGGCGCTGAGAAGGCGGCGGATTCAGCTGAGCAGCGCTCGCTGTTTCCAGCTGCGAGGCGTTTCCACGGTGACCAGGCTTCCTGGATCAGTGAGAGACGAAGTCATCGTCGTCGCTGAAGGAGAAGACATCTGAGTTCCTATGGCGAAACGGCCACTTATATAGCCAGATGCCTCTGCCCATTCTAGCGGGATCTGTCGGGCTCCATCGCCATAGGCTCGTGCAGCTCCACTGCCGAGCCATTGGTTCGTTTTTAGCACACTGCACAAACCAATGGCCATGCAGTTTCACTGCATGATTGAATAAGACTTTTCCCTTAGCGTATTTAGACAAGACGCAGTACGAAGTGGAGTATCGACAGGGAACACATTTTTACTCAAATTAATCAAAATGGATTTATAGCGTTTTGGAACCAAACTCTTCATTTGCATGTCAACAAGGCATCAGAACATAGTTGTATCAAACCCCTTCAACTAAGAAAAAGTTTTCTTAAGCTGTCTGTTGCAATCGGTCAATTTTTCTGTTGTAATTACTTCATCAACAATTTCAGAATTTCAAAACAATTTCACAATTTCAAAACAATTATTTTAATTCCTCTGAAGATGATAAAGCAGGTTGCTAAAAAAAAAAAAAAAAAATGAACAGAATCTTGTCCTTTTATGGCATCGAACCCATGACTGTCCTACCAAGATTTTGTTTTTTTTGTTTTTTTGTAAATGTCAGATAAAGAGGAGGATCCTGATGATTAGAAAGATATATACAGATGCATCCGTTGACTGAACAAGATTCTCAGCGCATTCGGTGAGTTTGATTCTGGTCATTTTGAAAACAATGTTTATTTCTTCAGAAAATAACAGAATACATGTTCATGCTCTAATAAAGTGACTGTATTTGTCTGAACTGTATTTCAGGTACAGATCGCACTTGATCCTCTGAGCTGGACGTCTGAAGCGATGATCACAAACATGATTGTGAGTTTCTGTATGTGAGAATGTGAGTGATTTTGTCAGACGTCGATCATCAGACTCAGATCTTGAGTTTGTGTCTCTCAGGTGTTGCTGTGTTTGTCTGCACTGATTCCTGTGTTGATGGGGTCTGAAGAGGTCAAATCAGATTGTTTTCTTGCCAAAGACTGCTCTGATATTTATTCAAGTGGGAAAAATGCCAGTGGCGTGTACACCATCATCTCAATGGATGGACCAGTGCAGGTCTACTGTGAGATGGTCTCCGGTGGAATAAAGGACAGAGGACACTGGACGGTATGCATTTCACTTTGAGCTAATGTTTTATTATCTTCAGAATTTATTTGATTAGCAGATGCATCACATCGTGATTTCCATGCAGCTAGGTTATAAAACATTGTGAGAACATTGTTTTGAAGTGTTTCTAAAATGTTGAAATACCCCGTTTTCTTTATTAGAAAGTTAATTAAAAATTACAAAAACGTTTTTACTACATTCTGCTAATTTTGTTTTCACCCAAAATTAGTTATTTGAATGTTTATTTTTAATATTATTATGTTAAAATTACACATTTTCTTGTCATGAACGTTACTTAAAGGCTACAAAAACGTTTCTTACAGTTCTCTAACTTTTTCACACAAATCATAATGTTATTTTAATGCTTATTTTTAGTTTCTATGAATGTTTTTTTTTATTTATTATGTTGTATTGTCGTGATTAGAACATGATTTAAAGGTTACATCAATGTGTCTTGCATCGTTCATCAAGTACTAATCAGGACGTTCTGAAAATGTTGTCCTAAGAAGCTTTTCTCTCAAAGTTATGAAAACATATATCAAATATTAATAAAGTTATAAGAACATTTCATAAATAATAAAGGTTTTTTATAACACATAACTTTTAAAAAGAGTTAACATATAACATTATAAACTACTATACAAATTGTCAAATTGGTTTTATTTGTGCTCTGCTTCTATCTGAGTATGAAAGTTTTGATTTTTCAGTTCTGTTTGGTGACACCAGTGAAATCACTCAACAGAATTTACATTTGTTGCTAAAGAAACCCTGTCAACTTTAAAAATAAAGTTTTTTTTTTTACTGTCTTAAAAAAGATAAATAGATAAATGATGTGATGTTTGAAAGTGATGAATGATTTCTGAATGTTTTAGGTGATTCTCAGGCGAATGGACGGCGAGGTGAATTTCTTTAGGCCATGGGAGAGTTATAAGAAGGGTTTCGGTAATAAAGAAGGCGAATACTGGCTGGGTGAGTGTTTTTGGGATGTTTTGGGCTACAAAAGAGAAAAAAATAAACAATCAGGCACATGGAAAACTTAAACTTTTTTTGGACATTTAATCAGAACTGCAGTATAAATGCAGATTTATATTTGTTCTTTGATTTACTAAACCACTTTCCTTTCATGTTTTCGACAGGTTTAGAGTTTCTTCGCCAACTGACCAGCAGGTATCAGTATAAACTCAGAGTAGATTTGGAGGACTTTGAAGGGAAGAAGGCTTATTCTCTGTACGAGTCTTTCTCTGTGGACTCTGAGGCTGATGGGTACAAACTACATGTGAGCGGCTTTGTAGATGGAGGAGCAGGTGAAACAAACTACAGATGATTAATTTTCCAGTTTTCAGTTGTGTGACCCTAATGATAAAGGAGGAATGGACTGTTTTAAACCATGCATAAACTAATGATTATTTTTAAGGTTATTTAAAAAAAAAGTAATTTTAGACGTCCAAATGAAAGTGCCTATAATAAAAGTTTCTCCTTTCTGCAGGTCAGACTTTTGGTTATCATAATGGAATGAAGTTCTCCACCTTTGACAAAGATAATTCAGGAAATAACTGTGCTATGAAATACTTTCAAGGAGGGTTTTGGTACCAAAATTGTGATTATACAAACCCTACCGGCCTGTATTTTTGGGGGAAGGATGATGGAAGTTTGATGAGTGGGCCCTTCTGGTACTACTGGAAGAGCAGTTATAAATCTCTGAAGACCGTCACGATGAAGATCAGACGTGTGATGTAGAGCAGGGATTACAAACGCTTCACTGCAGCTTGTGCGCACATCCGGAACTTCCTTTCTTAAAATGTTCTGAAAAATCAAATCCATTGTCCTTGTTTTGTAAAACATGTTTTGAAATTGGGTTCATGACTTTTTGGCATGCTTTGTCTGCTATGATTTTGAAGCAATAACAGTTTATATGAAGCAGTGTGTTGTTTTTGTGTGTTTTAATTATTAACCAACTAAGGAGGGCAATGCTCGTGGGCTTCATAAATGATTTAAAATAGTTTATATAAATTAGTTTAATTTTTAGATCTCTAAGCAGCCTCTGAATATTATTAATTTTATTTCAATAAACCCCTATCTTCTCAATTAGGGTGCTTAATAATAGACTAAAATAACCACAGAGTCTGAAGTAAAATATAAACTTTTAGTAGTTTACTCAAATAAAAAAAAATCAAATAGCAAATGGAGATAAAATAAAACTTAACCCTTTAAAGTTTTACAATAAAAGGATCTTTCCTCCTTCAAACTCAAATCAACAATTTACAAATACAACACTGTATTAATATTCCGTATCACTCTGGTGATTTAGATAACAGATAAAATAATAAGATGGACAGTAAATACACAAAATGCCCCAAATATCACCAATGTGTTGATTAGTATAGCCTACTCAAATCCAAACGAGTCTTTGTTGTCTCAACACAACAGTTACGGCTCACATAAACATTCCCCAACAGTAATCAAAACCACCCGGGTGTCAATTCAAATATGCCAATCTAAATAAAATAAATACCCTGTTGCAGGCCTGATACGATGCTGGGGTTCGTTGAGGCACAAAACAGGTGGCCGCTTCACTCAATGAGTAAACAAAATAAACAACTGTCTTACCAATCGTTAGTTCGAGCCGGCTTTCATGACGCACACACTTCCAGCACGAGAGGGATTTCGGTCCGATTAACTGACGGCAGATCAGCGAACTCGTCCAACGCTGCCAGAGGAACCACTGAGAATCCCTGGTATCTATCTGGGATGTTTTCTATGGATTTGGTAAGAGAGACGATTCACGGTAGTTTTCCACACACGCGACCTCGCGTCTCTCACGTGTGATAAGCGCTGTTTCTTGAGAATCGCGCTACTCAGTCATTTGATAATCAAGGGGGAAATTACTATCCCCACACGTTCAAACAACATCAGTTCTCGTATGGACAACTGTCCTAAAATGGTATCTTTTATCTAACTAGTACTCAGACACGATCGATCTTCCAGCCATCACCTCTTCTTCCCGGACGTCCCTTTTCCCCGCCCCCAACATTTAACCAATCCCAGCTCTTAACAGTGGCAAGTACTTTTAACTCAACACATAATCATACATTTTCCTTGCTTTTCAATGAAAATAATATTATACAAGGAAACCAATACACATACAATACATGTATATAAATAAAATATTAGAAAATAATATTAAAGGAAATATTACTAAACCAAATGAATATCCAAACTATATGAATAAATTTCAACCGGGCTTCACCTGCCAATAAATGTGTAATACACAACATTATTTACACATTTATTTAACACAGATAATTATTTACACTTCCTTACATTTTTTAATAACATACTTGTACTCAAAAAAATATCTATTGTCTACTTTGTATATTGTATTGTATACAAAGTACGAGAGTAAGCTAGTAATGGATTATTCTAAAATGCAAAACCTTGTTGAAATATATATATGTGGGCCTCGGGTCTGATCACCTGTTCTTTGCTGTCTCTGTGTTCGGGTGATGTGTTGTTGTTGTGTGCATGGCTTTGTTTTGACAGCTTGCCACGTGTGCATTGTCCGTGTGGTTGTGTCTCCACCCTCCTTGTTTCTCTGCTCGTTAGCTCATCTTGTCTCACAACAGGTTCTTGTTATCTCGTTATCTTCCCATTTATAGCTCCCTGTGTTTCTCTGTCTTTTGTCAGACCATTGTGGTTTATTCCCATTGCTCCGACTGCCATAGTTTGTAGTCCTGTCCTGTCCAGGCTCCAGTGCTCATAGCCGCAAGTTTATTTTCCTGCACCCTTCTGTGCACTCAGGTACCCGTGGGCTCTCATCGGCATCTGCCGCCCCTGGGTCTCTGCGGACTCTCTAGTGAATTGTTCAGCCTCTCTCTCGGATTAGTGAGCTGCCTTGCCGGCCTAGTCTCCACTGCCACGGTTGCAGCTTCTGCAAGCCGTTGCTACCCAATCATCTGTGTGATAGGAGATTCCATGTCCTCACAAACTGTTTTATGATTATTCTGCTCAATAAAGCCTCTGTTATACCCACATCTGAAACCAGCCTATTACCTATTATTATATACTGTGTGTATGTAGATAAGTAGACTATATATTTTTAGAAAGTTCCTTTTTTTATATATATTTATAACAGCTGATATGCTCTGACCCCAGTATTAAGGCATTTCAGTTCAGCCATCAGAACTTTGTTTATATAATATATTTTATTAATTTATGTTATATTCTAAACTACATTAATAGCATTATGCAAATGTTGTGTAAATTTATTTATGACACATTTGAGCAGCATTAAATAGTAAATATACATAAATGCCATGACAGAAGCCTTCACCTCAGTGCAAAGATGGCTTTTGTTGATGATGATTAAATTTTATTGGTAACAAACAGCCTTTATATCAAATTATATCTCAACATTCTTAGAATATTAAAAATAGGTGTTTAAAAATGTAATATTTTGGGTGGAATGTTTTGTAAGAAACGTTTTTGTAACCTTTAAATATCAGTACAGTTATGCCAAGAAAACCAGACTTTTCAATGTTTTAGAAATATTTCAAAATAATATTCCCACAACGTTTTTGTTAACTGGAATGTCACCAGAGAGATGTTTTGCTTGCAAGACAGTTTTTAAACTTCCACACCAGACTCAATAAAATTTGTACACAGGTGCATTGTCTTCAGAATGTCATTGCATGTGTACAGAATTAAGATTTATCCTCATCGAAATGACTAGAACAGCCAAACCCAATAACAGAAAGGGTTGTTTACATAGTCATATTTTGTAATAAATGATGCCAGTTGTAGACAAATACAAAGATAAGACCATTAAACTGACAGAATTGGACCTTAACCCTGACATTATTTCACTCTTGCATGCGACTGCACAGGTTTAGGTGTGTTTAACGTGTTTTCAGCAGTTAATTCATGACTGAAGGTCATTAGGTCAAACATTGCAACATTTAAAGGCACTGGAACAATTTCAAAACAACCGTTATGAAAATGTAGAGTCATAGTTGTGCTTCAAGTTCATCATACCAGCGATCTGTGATGGTGAGCCTATCTTGATCATTTTCCAGCGAGTCATGGGTCAGCTGTCACAGAAGAAGTTCGTTCATTTCACGTTGTTTTGCACCCGCTCAAATCACTGGAATCTTTAGAAAACTATTATTATTACAATTAGGCCTAACATGTAAACAGTAGATATAAGGCTTTTATAATACAATTTAATGAGAAGTACAAAACTGACAAAAGTAAATGCACTATTATAAAACCCCCTTTTACTTAAAATTTACTCAAAGTTAAACGTTTGAAAACTATTGTTCTGGTGTTTAAGAGTATAGTTTACTGCTTACCCAGCTAACAGGCAATGTTCTCAGAACGTTCTGGCAAGGTTCTCTCAAAGTTATGAACAAATGTTCTTCCAGTTGAATTAAGTAGAATGTTTGTTCAAAGTTCTCTGCTCTTTAATGATGTTGAAAAATGTTAGCACAAAAACATTATTTAGCAATACATCAATCATGGAACATTTTCTCCTGAATAATTTTAGCTGAACATTCATCTAATGTTTTTAAAATGTTACTACTCATTTCAGAATGTTCATAGAACATTCAAAAGTAATATTCCCACAATATTTGCAAAATTATAAAATGGAATGTTTACTTAACCCCTGGGGGTCAAAGCCCGCACCAGTGCGGTCTGTCCCGTATTTTCTTTATGACCGCGAAAAGAACTAAAAATACTCCGTCAGTTTTGATCGTACAGATAAGAATAAGGTATCATTTGAAACTGCAAAGGGTCTACTTTTATTTGTGTATAGTCATAATAACAAAACAATGTGCTTTTGTAAAATAAAGAAAATAAACGGGGTGCATTCTCTCACCAACATTTTCTCAAAGCCTATATATAAAGTCATCAGGAAAAGTCAGCAAACACCTTAAGCTAAGAAAACCTTTACTTTTACTTATAAATGAATGGACAATAAGGACTTTCTTAAAGGGGCAGTCCTATTGGCTACCAACATTCTTCAAAATATTTTATGTTCAACAGAAGAAAGAAACTCATACAGGTTTAGAACAACATGAGGGTAAATAAATGGCAACGCTTTTATTTTTGGGTAAACTAGCCCTTTAACTCTATTTTTTCTTGAGGGGTTATTTCATATCAGATTGCAGGTTGCTAAGTGAACAAAAACTTGTCCTTTTATGGAATCCAACCCATGACTGTCCCATAAAGAAGTTTTTTTGTAGGCAAGGCAAGGCAAGTTTATTTATATAGCACATTTCATACACCGTGGTAATTCAAAGTGCTTTACATAAAAGAAAGTGAAATAGACATTAAAAATCAATAAAAACATGGAAATAAAAATAATAAAACGGTTAAAAATAAATGATATAGAAATTGATTTAAAATACATTTAAAGAAAATGATTATACATCAAATTCATTGCAGTCAGTTGGGACATATAGCACAGCGCTCATTCAACAAATGCACAGTTAAACAGATGAGTTTTGAGTCTTGATTTAAATGTGGCTAATGTTTTAGCACATCTGATCTCTTCTGGAAGCTGGTTCCAGCTGCGGGCCGCATAATAGCTAAAGACTCCCCTTGTTTTGTGTGAACCCTTGGTGTTTCTAACTGACTCGATCCTAATGATCTGAGTGGTCTGTTCGGTTTATATTCAGTGAGCATATCTGCAATATATTTAGGTCCTGGGCCATTGAGTGACTTATAAACAAGTAAAAGTACTTTAAAATCAATCCTAAATGTAACTGGAAGCCAGTGTAAGGACCTGAGGACTGGTGTGATATGCTCAGATTTTCTGGTTCTAGTCAGAATCCTGGCAGCAGTGTTCTGGATGAGCTGCAGTTGTCTAATGGTCTTCTTGGGAAGGCCGGTGAGGATACCATTACAGTAATCCACCCTGCTGGTGATAAAGGTATGAACAAGTTTCTCCAAGTCTTGACTGGAAACAAAACATCTCATTCTTGCAATGTTTTTGAGATGATAGTATGCTGATTTAGTTACTGCTTTGACATGACTACTGAAACTAAGGTCTGTCTCCAGAATCACCCCAAGATTTCTGACTTGATTTTTAGTTATTTGACCCATAGAGTCAAGG
This sequence comes from Barbus barbus, assembly GCF_936440315.1. Classification (NCBI taxonomy): domain Eukaryota; kingdom Metazoa; phylum Chordata; class Actinopteri; order Cypriniformes; family Cyprinidae; genus Barbus; species Barbus barbus. The sequence goes on along the minus strand of NC_136745.1, from coordinate 30,424,934 downwards.
TATGCATTCACCTTGAGAACTTCACCTTTGTTTCCAAATGCAATGACTTCAGTTTTCTCCTTTTTTAACTGAAGGAAGTTCTGGCACATCCAACTGTTAATTTCATCAATGCATTGGCAGAGGGAGTCAATGGGGCTGTAGTCATTTGGAGATAAGGCTTGGTAAATCTGGGTATCATCAGCATAGCTGTGATAGGCAATTTGGTTCTTTCTCATTATCTGACTTAGTGGGAGCATATACAGGTTAAACAAGAGCGGTGCAAGAATTGAGCCTTGTGGGACTCCACATGTCATGGCCGTCCACTTAGACTTATGCTCTCCTATACTCACATAATAACCTCTCCCTTCTAAGTATGATCTGAACCATTTGAGTGCCATCCCAGAAAGCCGACCCAGTTTTCCAGTCTCTCTAGAAGTATGTTATGATCGACAGTGTCAAACGCAGCACTAAGATCTAGTAGTACCAGCACTGATATTTTGCCAGAATCAGAATTGACGCGAATATCATTTATTATCTTAATGAGTGCTGTCTCTGTGCTGTGATGTGCTCGGAAACCAGATTGAAAATAGTCCAGGTATCCATTTGAGTTTAAGTAGTAGTTCAGCTGATTAAAAACTACCTTTTCAATAATCTTACCTATGAAAGGAAGATTTGATATGGGTCTATAGCTGCTCAACATGGTGTTATCAAGATTGCGCTTTTTCAGAAAGGGCTCAACAACTGCAATTTTCAGGGAGTTTGGAAAAGTCCCAGAAAGAAGTGAGGAGTTCACCACTTCTAAGAGATCAGCTTCTAAACAGTTAAGCACATTTTTGAAAAAGGATGTGGGAAGTGTGTCAAGATAGCAGGTTGAAGATTTAAGGTGCTGTACTATTTCTTCCAAAATTTTGTTATCAATTGTAAATGTCAGATAAAGAGGAGGGTCCTGACGATCAGAAATATACAAAAATATGCATCCATTGCCTGAAGTTTGTCTGAGTTTTATAATTATGCAGGTCTCAGCAAATATATAATATGGTTTCTTTCTTCAGAAAATGACAGAATGCATGTGCCTATGAATCGCTTCTCCTCCGACAGCATTCAAATCACAGGCGGACATGGAGAACTGCGTTTCATGCGTTGTTTACTGTAACACAGCAAGGAGAGACATACATCCTCTGGCGACAGTGAGCATTTAAACACATGTACATTCATCTAAAAGAGCAAACAGAAATGAGAAATAAACCTTTGATTCAAAAAGATGGCGTCAGCCATGCAACGCACATGTTGAGCAAATTGAATCTAAACTCCACAAAGTTCATCAAATACAATCACTTAACATCTTGTTACACAATACCATTAACCGTTTATCTTAATATTATTTGTGAAATTAACAAGTGTCAAGTTACAAAGAAAACTCATTTCTCAGCATCAGATAAACTTCTCTGCTGGGGGTGGGGGTGTGGTTTAACAGATGAAAGTGCATTTGACCCACTAATTACTTAATATCGCCACAAGAGGTCTCCAAACAATTAATAAATGAACAAAAACACAGTAATTTTGGTGAAAGTTATAACATTTAAAGTAACAGTTTTAACCCTGTTACACATATTCAAACAAAAGTGACTGTTTCTGTCTGAACTTTATTTCAGGTGCATCTGATCCTCTGAGCTGGACGTCTGAAGCGATGATCACAAACATGATTGTGAGTTTCTGTATGTGAGAATGTGAGTGTGATTTAGTCAGATGTGGATCATCAGGCTCAGATCTTGAGTTTGTGTCTCTCAGGTGTTGCTGTGTTTGTCTGCACGGTTTCCTGTGTTGATGGGCACTGATGAGATCAAACAAGATTATCTTCTTGCCAAAGACTGCTCTGATAATTATCAGAGTGAATATAGTTCCAGTGGTGTGTACACCATCACCACAATAGATGGAGCAGAGCAAATTGTCTTTTATTTGTGCTCTTTATATCTGTTGGAAAACAGACATTGAAATCCCCAGAAATCACACTTGTTACTCAACAAAGCTTGTTAAAGGTTGTGCACCTTAAACATATTTTTAAAAGTTGAATGATGTGTGAAAGTGATGAATGATTTCTCAATGTTCAGGTGATTCTCAGGCGAATGGACGGTGAGGTGAATTTCTTTAGGCGATGGGAGAATTATAAGAAGGGTTTCGGTAATAAAACAGGCGAACACTGGCTTGGTGAGTATTTTTGTGAGACGTTTTGGGCTTAAAAAGCAAACAGTGAAAGAATAAACAATCAAAGACAGGACTGCAGTATAAATGCAGATTATATTTATTATTAAAGTTATTAAACCAGTTTCATTTCATGTTTTTCACAGGATTAGAGTTTCTTCACCAGTTGACACGCAGGTATCAGTATAAACTCAGAGTAGATTTGGAGGACTTTGAAGGGAAGAAGGCTTACGCTCTGTGCGAGTCTTTCTCTGTGAGGTCTGAGGCTGATGGATACAAACTGCATGTGAGCGGCTTTGTAGATGGAGGAGCAGGTGAACAAACTGCTGTCATTTTAGTTTCCAATCTCTGAATGTATAAATGAAATTAAGAATTTGAGCAAATAAAATAATATTAATGAAGGAGTTTTAACTATAATGTTTAAACTAATGCTTTTAATAAAACAATTTTTTTTTTAAAGTCACTTTATTTTAGACGTCTAAGTGAAAGTGTCTCCATTGAAAGTTTCTCCTTTCTGTAGGTGACTCTTTATATTATCACAATGGGATGATGTTCTCCACCTATGACAAAGACCAAGATAATTCAGGAAGCAATTGTGCTATGATATACCTTGGAGGAGGGTTTTGGTACAACAAATGTTATTACACAAACCCCACTGGTCACTATTTGTGGGAGAATGATGGTACATTAATGGATACTGGAGCCACCTGGTACTGGAAGAACAGCTGGGATCCTCTGAAGTCCATCACCATGAAGATCAGACGTGTGAAGTAGAGCAGGGGTTTCTATCCTTTATATGTGCTTCACTGCAGCTTGTGTGCAGATCCACAACTTTTATGCATACATGTGGATCTTTCTTAAAATATGATGACAAACATGTCCCTTGGCTTTTTATGATGAAAAATGTTTCAAAACATGAAGAAACCTCAAATACAACATAGTTTTTACTCATATTGTCTTGAATGAATATATATATATATATATATAAAAAGAATTTGACATGTTCCTGAAAAATCCCTAGTCCTCTTAAATAAAAATGTTTTGAAATTGGGCTCATGACTTGAAGCATTTGCTTTTCTGCGACAGCAAAATCTCTGTGTCCCACTGCAGCAGCTGGAATGAAGCAATAAAAGCTTATTATTAAAGCAATATTTGTTTTTTTGATTAACTAAATAGGTCTCACATATGAATGAGGAAAATACTTACATAAAGGCATATGAATTTTTTACATATTTAACTGCCGATATTTTAATTGAAGGTATGTCAGCAATACTATGAATGCAAATTTAATGATTTGCATGCAAAGATGTCTGAAATGTAAATCTAATTCAAGAAAATATTACATAATAACCCCATTAATTCCAATAAGTGTTACATTTTAAAATAATAACACTAGCAACAACATGTCACTCAGGGCCTTTTGTACAAGTTCTGAGTGGCTCATCTTACCCCATGGGCCTAATTTTAATGTTAAAATTTTCACACAACACTCAGTACACAAATTAGTACATAATTACATGTATTCTGTCTAGTACAAACATTAATCAGGTATTTTTAATGAAAATGCATGTTCATACAATCATAATAATCCTTAATTTTATAATAGTTGTCAGACCCCAACCTCGATGAAACTACAATAAAAGTTTAAACAACCGACATAAATTATCCCAAATATTAACTGTCTAAAAAGATTGTTTAAATGCCAAATGTGATGTTTTGAGTAAATGGGTTTTTTATTATCATTTTCCTAATTTATATTTTATTAATGCTTGAAAGTTTGTGAACCCTTTAGAATTGTCTATATTTCTGCATAAATATAACCCAAAACATCACCAGATTTTCACGCAAAGCCTGAAAATTGACAAAGAGAATCTAATCAAACAGATGAGATGAAAATATATACTTTGTCATTTATTTATTCAGGAAAATTATCTGTAAGTGGCAAACGTAGTTTGGCCTCCACAAATCCACAGTCAGACAGATTGTGTACAAATGGAGGAAATTCAAATCCACTGTTACCCTCCAAAAGCAAGACGTGTAAAAGGTCGCAAAGGACCCCAGGGTAACTTCTCAGAAACTAAAGGCCTTTCTCACATTGGCTAATGCTAATGTTCATGAGCCCACCATCAGGAGAACACTGAGCAATGGTGTGCATGGCAGAGTTGCAAGGAGAAAGACACTCTCCAAAAAGAACATTGCTGCCCATCTGAAGTTTGATAAAATCATGAGGACAAGCCAGAGGACTATTGGAGAAATGTTTTGTGGACGGATGAGACCAAAATACAACTTTTTGGTTTAAAGAAAACAACACATGTCTCCTGGAAATCCAGTAGACTTCGATCAATCAGATGGTGACTTCGTGTTACCAATTTTGTGTGCCATATGCATCAGACGTTCAGCCAACAGTCCGTGGGCATGATGTCTGAGGCTAAAACTAATAAATAACTAGGAATAAGAATAACAAAATGCAGTGAGTCCTCAGGCCACCCGAGATCAGGATGAGTTTGTTTCTTCATCAGGTTTGTAGAAATGTGTCTCTGCATCAGTGTCTCAGCAATGGATGCTCAGCAGTGAATGGGTGCCGTCAGAATGAGAGTCCAAACAGCTGATAAAAACATCACAATAATCCACACCACTCCAGTCCATCAATATTTTGAGAAGACAAAAGCTGAAACAAATCCAGCATTAAGATATTTTTAACTAAAATACGGGTCCATAATAATGCTTCCTCCAGTGAAAGAAAAAATGGTCTGGTTTGAATCAGGAGAGAAATCTGCACAGATCAAGCAGCTTTTACAAGCCAAAACAGCTCTAAACAAATATGTGTCTGGATTTTGATGTGAGAGACAACAGCAGATGGACTCTTTCACTGGAAGAAGCTCTGCAGGACACGAGTCTCTGCGGCTCGACTTTAATCAGCATTCTCCTCTTCCTCATCAGAGATGATGATGATGATAATGATGTCCTGCTGTCCACGTCCTGGCAGCGTAAAGGATGGAAAGCCGCAGCAGGTGATGGGTTTATAGAGTTTCAAAACATCTGATGTCTTATGTAGATGAAATTACACAAGCATAATCCTTACATGACTTTTAATAATAGTCTGTAAACAGCACTGGAACAGATTGCACATGCACAGCAATCACTCACACTCTTCAACTCCTTTAACATCAACTCACTGTGTGTTATTAGTGCCCTCTAGTGGTGCATTATTAACAACATGGTCTCTCTCTTTCTCTCTTACTCTCGCACCCAGATGCGTTCTCAGGTGGGTCATTCTACAGAAGCAGTGGTCCCCTGGACTTGTGTCACTGGTGTTACCGCTTAACAAAAGTCTTTTATTTTGGAATAAAAAATCACATTGATGACATCACTTGACTTCCTCCTTCCTATTTTCTGTACATCTATGAAAAAAGGCCCATGTTTAGTCCACTGTTTCTTTTCAGTTATCAGAAATTTTCTCATTTATCTCATGATTTCATATGAAGCTTTTATTTGATGTCACTGATATGACCTATTTATTGTTAGGGAATTATAAAAAAAAAAAAACTATAATACAAATGGATTAAACTACTTAATTTAGTGAATATACCATGACTGACAACATGTGGTTTGATAGCTTGCAGCAGACATTTAGTAAAATGTATTTTTCATGAAAATTGTCACTGGTTTTACCTTCTTTATGGGTAACACCAGTGAAGATCAGTATATCAGGTCTTGTATGTCACTGGTGTTACTGTACTGTTTTTGTCTGTCACATTAAATAAATAAAACACAATCTACTGATTTCTTGCATTTTCATTATTTTTCTGTAACTCTGACTACATGTGCTGAAAAAATTTTTTGAGAAATAATATTTCATAAAAACATTTAATATGGCTAAAGAAGGTAACACCAGTGACAGAAAAGGATACGTGTCTTGAAATAATTGCACAAAAAAGCTAAAAGAATAATAATAATTAAGCTGTCATTTATATGTAATCATAAAGTCAAAAGGTAATCTAATAATGAGGTCTAAGTTTAAATGTTAAAAAAAGAAATAAATTTTAAGACATTTTGCCATACCAAAAGTGGACGTTTCTGTAGAATGACCCAGGTACCGGATTGATTTAATGTGAATCGATACTCGGTAGTACTGACGTAATTCGGTCGGTGCCCTTAAAAGTACAGAGTTCAGTACCCAACCCTAGTCATCCAGATGTTGTGCCGAACTGCTTAAATCTTGAATAATGCATTTAAATCAATTCATATGTATTAATTGAACACTGCATCCAGTTGCACAAATGTTAATTGCATACATACTGTTATTCATACACTTAGTTCTCATGAGGTCTATTCATCATTATATAAAGCTATGATGATGAGGCCAGGGTCAGCGATAAGTGGGAGCAAGGCTGGGGTGCGTTTCCCAAACGAAACTATGATCGCAAGCTCCGTCATTACCAATAGTTCAATGGAACTAACAACCATAGTTAGCTAATGACAGTGGTGGACGAAATACACAAATCAAGTACTTGAGTAAAAGTACAGATATGTATAATAAAATATTACTCCAGTACTACTTTTTCAATTTTTACTCGAGTGAAAGAACAAAAGTGCTCGATTTTTTTATTTGTACTTAAGTAAAATAGTACTGATAGATTTATTTAGCTATTTTATAAAGACTACTTAATTTAATTTTATAATCCTTCTGCTGAAAATACCTGGTATTTTCCCAAAATAACCACTATATGGAGTCAAGATATATTTTTGTTGTTGATATGGACTATACTGACGAGAGTGATGTAGTAATGTTCACTATGAAGATGTACACTGCGATGTACCTGAGAAAAAAATGGACTTGACCATTTTTAAAGCTTGTTGTTTTGCAGAACGTCTCAGTTAGGAAGAACATTTTAAGGAATATAATTATATTTTCATAATGATTTTATTTCTTCTCAAACCTGGTTTCTGGTGTAAAAACACCCCTGGCCAAATGCCCCCAGAGGGCATCATTTCCCACTTTTATAATTACTGTAGTTACCATGTTCTGAACATCACATACTTTTTTCCAAATATTTGGCCTTTATATCTAAAAATTTCCTCAATTTAGCACCAGCAAACTTGTTAGCTAGACAGCTAGCATCAGCTAAAAATATTTACTTATTTTCAGTATGGTTATGAATAAACATTCATATCTGTCTACTTGGGCCAGTTGATCCAAACAATATAACAATGTATCCTGTTGATAAACAATATAAAAACAGACGTCACATAGGGCTAAATGCATAGAATTTTAACAAAACTGCTAACGTTACAGCAGCGGGGAATATGAACGTGCATGATTTATTTTATTAAATCTGTGTTATTTTAATGTTTCGTTTTTTGACCTAAAACATAGAGACACTGATGTTGTTCTGTCTGCATTCAAGCATTTCAGTGGGCTTAAACAGATCACCCTTTACAGCAGATTTAGTTCACAAACAACTGACAGTTTTGGCCTAAATATGATTTTCAGTAACAATCATTAATCCTAAAATTCGACATTATTAACTTACTTTCCACAAGATCTCCCGGTTCATACTTGTGAGTTCATTTCACTGGAGATTTGCTTTAAACAGATCATCAGTGATTTGTCGACTCGAGAACAGCTGCAATCAGATCATTCCAGTTCATGAATGAATCGTTTGGTGCGATTTGCAAACCGATTTAACAGGTTCATTGAAAAGAATCAGTTTGTTCAGGAATCAGCTTCTGCGTCTCGGAGCACGTGATATATTATAAAGAGTAACAATATGTTTCATGAAATGCAGTGATGTAAAAAGTACGATCTTATGCTTTGGAATGTAGTGAAGTAAAAGTAAGTTACTCAAAATAAAACTACTCCAGTAAAGTACAGCTACTTGAAAAATGTATTTAAGTACAGTACCGAAGCAAAACTACTTTGTTACTGTCCACCACTAGCTAATTATGCTTTTGGGAAATGCACCCCCGGTGGCCACCCAGCGTTTCTTAACAAAAACAGGGCAATGTGCATAACTCCTTCATTTTGGCCTTTTTTGGCAACACTACAGTGCATCCGGAAAGTATTCAAAGCGCTTCACTTTTTACACATTTTGTTATGTTACAGCCTCATTTAAAAATGGATTAAATTAATTATTTTCATCAAAATTCTACAAAGAGTATCCCATAATGGCAACGTGCTGAGTTCTCTATTCTGTATAAAGACTATGGTGAATCAATTTTATCTGTCACATCTTTGATGAATTTAAGTGTCGATGAGTTGTTGGAACGATTTAACTCTGTTTGTGCTGATATTTTAGATAATGTTGCTTCTCTTAAAGTTAAATTGGGCAAAATTAAACATTCGCCATGGGTTATTGAAACCCTGCGGGCACTTAGACATGCTCGACAAGCTGAGAGGAGGTGGAAAAAACATTATGAGATGTTTAGAGAATCGTTACAGACATTTCAGAAGGCCTCTAGAGATGCTAAACATAAGTATTACTCGGATGTTATCACTCAACATTGTATTTGAGATTATAAATTCAGTTATTAACCCTAGGCAAACTAGATATATTCTATCCTGAATTGTGAAGACTTTTTGATTTTTTTAATGATAAGATTGTTGATATACATTCTACAATACCGAAATTACAGGTGGTTCCATCTTTTGACCTGGCTGTGCCTTGTAGCACGGAATGGAGAGGATTTCATCTTATTACCCTTCCAGTTTTGGCGGATATTGTCGTACATCTTAAGCCTTCTTCATCTAAAGGTGATGTCATGTCACCTAATTAACAAATGCCTTAGCCAGGGCACATGTCCAGCAGATTTTAAGTATGCTACTGTTCTTCCATTATTAAAGAGGCCTAATTTGGCAATAGAGGATCCTAATAATTTTAGACCGATCTCAAATTTACCTTTTTAAGCCAAGGTCTTAGAAAAAGTGGTATTTAAGCAGATACAAGCACATATCACTGTAAATTCAATTAGTGAGCTCTTTCAGTCGGGCTTTAAGTCCTGCCATAGCACTGAGACAGTGTTGGTCAAAGTGTTAAATGACATCTTTGTTTCACTGGATAGTGATGAAAATGTTATTTTAATTTTGCTTGACAATAGTGCAGTGTTTGATGTGGTGGACCATGAGATTTTAATCAATAGCTTAGAACACTGGGTTATCTTAAAAGGTAATGTTCTCAAATGGTTTAAATCTTATCTCACGGACAGATTTTTTTCTGTTAGTATTGGGGGCTGTAATTCTTCAAGATTACATCTTCCTTGGGGAGTCCCACAAGGATCAATCCTTGCTCCAATTATTTTTTCCCTTTATATGCTACCGTTGGGAGCTATTAATATAAAGTGTCATTCCATTGTTACTGATGATATGCAGATTTACTTGCCCGCGAGAGAGTTAAATTCAAATTCATTAATAGCATGCTTACACAATGTTAAGGACTGGATGGCTGCAAATTTTTTGAAGCTTAACGAAAATAAAACCGATGTTATTGTGTTTGGCCCTAGAAAGCACGATGTGCTTCAGTTCTTGAATGCAACGTCTTTGACTGGTTTTGTTAAATCTAGGGAAAATATTTGGGATTTGTTCTGGATAGTGATTTAAAGTTGGACATGCACATTAATAATGTGGTGAGATCTTGTTTTCTTTTATTTATATCTGTTAGCTAAGACTTAACCATTTCTATCTAGTTCAGACTTTGAGAAAGCAATTACGTCCATTGTCTTTTCTCGAATGGATTATTGTAATTCCCTTTATTATGGAGTTGATGTTTGAGCACTTATGTGTTTACAGAAAATCCAAAATGCTACAGCAAAAATGAAAAAAAAAAAAAAAAAAAAAAAATTGAGCCAACTTAAAATTTTACGGCAAATTTTTAGTCAGACGACACAAAAACAATAAAACCCATTAAAAACGAGGCATTTGTTGCATCCAGTGGGGACATAATTACTGATTATAATGACTCATACTGTCTTTTTATGTGCCGCGTTGCATCATGATTTGTGACATTTGTGATTGGAGAAACGACAAACAACAAGTGCTACTCTACACTGCTCAAAACTCACGTTTGAATCGTCAGTGGCAAATTCTTCAAAAAACAAAACGTATTTACAGGCTGTGAGTCAGAAGAGACTGTCCTTGCAAAATTGGCATTGCCCCACTTTATAGAAACAGCCTTTGTGCAAGCCAGCATTATATGTTACTCTTTCAGGTTCAGGAAATAGTCCTCTGTAAAATGCTCTGCACACACTCTAATATTCGGGTTGAACTGTTCTGGAACAGTGTTGTAAATACAACTTAACCACTGATTTCTAGTTGTGTCCTCTTTTGGAAGCCCAAACAAAGTACTTTTGCTTTCACAATGAAACACAGCGTCTCCAGGACATGACGCCGGCGGCAGCAACAATACTACAGACAGAATAATAGTTCTGCCTTCTTTCTTTGCGTAGACGTTTGGGCGGTGTTTTGCAAATTTCCCCACAGCGTGACGTAGACATGTGGTTCGTGTTTGAATGAGCCGTTTTAGGAGGGCGTGGTCGACTCTTAACTTTTATAAATAACATCTCTTTGGTTTTGAGACTTCAGGGATCTTATCTATGCACAAACAGCTTGTAACTCTCCAAAGAGAAAGGAAAACTTGAAATCGCATCATATGACCCCTTTAAGTTTATGGACCTGTTGCTATGACAGCAACTCCGGGATGGTCTTCAAAGAACCAAACAATCCAAGATCATGCCAAATCATCAACAATCAAATCCAGCTAACTGAGTGACGTACGAAGAACGGACCCCTGATATTTTATTCGTATCCAGAATGAGGCGATGTGAACATCAAGCTGAGCTTTGTCTCATCCTCAGACGTCATGCCCACAGACCGCTGGCTGAGGTTAGTTAGGGTTGTATGCAGTTTCATCACATGCAATGTTCAAATCTTTTGTTCTTACGCAAGTGCATTTTAAAGTGTATTATGTTTGCTGGTTTACTTAGTGTTTTAACACCAAATCAGATGCAATGTGACAGACATCTGTCCTCACTGAACATGAAACTGCTGCGTTTTGTTACACAATCACAGTCAATCTGGAGCAGAGGTTGCGTTAGACTTTAACATTGTCCGTCATTTTGACGGAAAGGGTCGTAAAAATTCTGTCATAATCTATTATTACCTGTCATTTTCATTTTCATATTTTAATTATAATAACATATTTAATTGCTTTTATTTTTGTTCACATTTTCATTTTTAATAATTAACCTAGCGGACCAGCTTATTGGCTAATGCATTTATTTATTTATGAAGAGAACAGATGAATAGAGACTGCATCACTTTTCATGTTAAACACCGCAGTGACAGCAGAAGCCATATGCTTGGGCTGGGTAAAATAAAATATATAAAATATTTCTCTATATTAATAGATTCTTATTTTTATTAACCAATATCGTTTCTTAACTCCCAATCGATGCACAGTAGGCTACACAGTATAGCAAGCTTTGTGCGTTGTTACTAATCAAAGACATAGCAGAACTAGTGAGTTTTATTTTGGTTCTGGAGCTGATGATCCAGCGCTCTGCTGTCTCACTGGAGCGCACTCGTCACCAACTGGACAGGTACAAATTACAATATATCACCCTGAGTGTAATCTGTCAAAGTGACGGGCGGCCTTCAGATTTTTCCGTCACTGCTAAAAAAATTCAGTCAATAATGGAGAATTTTTGGTTTAAGCGACCTCTGATCTGGAGATATTTGATGTTTATTTATATGCAGTGTTGTGGATGAGATTAAAAAAAATCAAAAATTGAAAATCTGCTGAAAATGTGCTCATCCTCAGGCCATCTTAGATGCAGATGAGTTTGTTCCTTCATCAGATTTGGAGAAATGTAGCATTCCATCACTTGCTGCTTGGTTGAAACAAGTCCATCATTAAGGCATTTTTAAACTTCAAACCGTTGCTTCTGCTAAAAATATGAATCCATAATCCACAATAACGCTTCCTCCAGTGGAAAAAGTGGTCTGGTCTGAATCAGGAGAGAAATATGCACAGGTCAAGCACCGTTTACACAGATCAGTGGCGGAGGAGAAAAGCCGCAGTGGGTGATGAAACAATTGAAGAGTTTCAAAACATCTGATATGAAAAAGTTGATTCATTATCAAAGTCATTGCTGTGCTCAACTTCATCGCACTAGCGATCCAGCGATGAGCCAATCTTGAATATCTTTCAGTTCACATGTCACAAAAGGAGAAGTGGATTTATTTTTCAACCTGCTTACATCACTGGCATCTTCTTGAGAAAACTTTAGAAAAGTACAACTCTGACAAAAGTAAATGCACTAATTTTAAAACACTTCTTTTTACAATATTCACTCCAAATTCACCTAAAGACCTCATTAAAGAGTTTTTTCTGTCCATCTTGAGAGTGTACACCCACTTTCAGCTCTCCATACAGGATATGTTTTGGTAGATGTTTGTTGAACATTCTCACAATGTGTTCGGCCCAGCGGAGCTGAGATTTTTGCAGCATTGTGAAGATACTGGTCCTTTCAAGTATTTCTGTGTTGGGGACTTGGGGACCTGACACTTCACTTTCAACAGTTTGCGGAGGCAGCAGAGATAGAAGAGGTTTAGCTTCTTAGCATGTCACTGGTAGACTGTTCAGGAGGGCTGGACTGGACTGGGACAAAAAAACATTTTTGGTCCAGGTGGCCCACCACCACACACATATATGATATACACTACCAGTCAAAAGTTTTGAACAGTAAGATTTCTTCTGCTCACCAAGTCTGCATTTATTTGATCCAAAATGCGGCAAAAGCAGTAATATTGTGAAATATTTTTACTGTTTAAAATAACTGTTTTCTATTTGAATATATTTTAAAATGTAATTTATTCCTGTGATTTCAAAGCTGAATTTTCAGAATCATTACTCCAGTCACATGATCGTTCAGAAATCATTCAATATTCTGATTTGCTGTTGAAAACAGCTGAGTATAATTTTTTTCAGGTTTCTTTGATGAATATAAAGTTCAGAAGAACAGCATTTATCTGAAATATAAATCTTTTGTAACATTATAAATGTCTTTCACGAGTTCACCCTTACATCTAATCTGATAGCAAATAGTAAGCATATTTCGGCGTGCTGTCCTGGGGGAGGGCTCCGAGCCCAGAATATGGCTCGAACCCAGAGAACTCCCCAAAAGAAGCTTATAGGCATGGGACAGCAGTCAGAGAGCAAACATTTTAGTTGCCCCCCAAAGTATGCATGCTGTGAAGAGATAGGAGTTAAAATTTGCAAATAAAAGGAGGCAGGTGACCAGAGAGCTCGTGCAGTGCTCGACGGGAACTGCGGCTTGCAGCATCGGACTGGCGAGCCCTACGTGCCGCTAGAAGAGGAGCAAGATGGCAGATATCAAATGAGGGACTCTCATTAATAATGTGGTGAGATCTTGTTTTTTTTTTAGTCTGTTAGCTAAGACTTAACCATTTCTATCTAGTTCAGACTGTGAGAAAGCAATTACGTCCATTGTCTTTTCTCGAATGGATTATTGTAATTTCCTTTATTATGGAGTTGATGTTTGAGCACTTATGTGTTTACAGAAAATCCAAAATGCTGCAGCAAAAATTATCAAGTCGGCAAAGAAATATGAATCTTTGACTCCATTATTAATTTCATCAAGTGGCTGCCAGTACGACTTAGAATTATTTATAAGATCCTCGTACTTGTTTATAAGGCCTTGCACAATCTAGCTCCTGTGTATTTGTCTGGTTTGATGGCAATTTACACCCCCTCTAGATCCTTGAGATCAGAAAATCAACATCTGCTTTGCACTACCAGGACAAAATATAACCATAGAGGTGACAGAGCTTTTTCTCGAGCAGGCCCTAAACTGTGGAATGACCTCCCTCAATGTATTCGATCTGACAAATCCTTACCCATGCTCAAAGATATGTCAAAACAACATCTTTTAAATTCAAATAGGGAGCTTCTTTAAATTGGTTAATGTTTATGTGATGTGGATATGTTTATTTCTGCTATCTTTTTGTGTTTTTTAGCTTGTGATTGTGAAGCACTTTGGGCAACGCGAGCTGTATTAAACTGTGCTATATAAATAAATAAACAAACAAAAAACGTGAAAGATATTAAAAATAAATACGAAAAAAATAAAAATCACATGTACGTAAGCATTCACATACTTTGTTGAAGCACCTTTGGCACCAATTACAGCCTCAAATCTTTTTGGGTATGATGCGACATGCTTTGATCATAATTATTTGGCAATTATCTGCCATTCTTCTCCTCTCCTCTTCACCTCTCAAGCTCTGTCAGGTTGGATGGGGGTAGATGCACATTTTCAGGTTTCTCCAGAAATATTTGATTGGGTTAAATCTCAGGCTGTGGCCACTCAAGGACATTCACAGAGTTGTCTATAAGCCACACTTGTGTGTTTAGGGTCATTGTCCAGTTGAAAGGTGAACCTTCTGCCCTTCTGAGGTTCTAAATGCTCTGGGCTGGGTTTTCATTAAGGCTATCTCTATATCTTGGTGCATTCAGCTTTTATTCTACTCCGATGTGTTCTTCTGTCCCTGCCGCTGAAAAACAACCCCACAGCATGAGGCTGCTACCAGCACACTTTACTTTTGGGATGGTACTCTGCAGGTGATGAGCAGAGCTGGTTTCCTTCAAACATGATGCTTAGAATTGAGGTTCATCAGACAGAGAATCTTGTTTCTCAGAGGCCAGCTCGAGGACGAGTCCTGGTTGTTTGACACTTCTTCCGTTAAGGGTAACAGAGACTACGCTGTAAAAAAAGAAAAAAAGAAAAAGTGGATTCAACTTAAAATTTTAAGGCAACCAGCTTCAGCAGATTTTTGAGTTTTCTCAACTTGTTGTTTTAAGTTTATTCAACAAGAAGTTGAGAATCTCTTACAAAAATAAGTTGAGAGAACTTAAAAATCTGCTGAAGCTGTTTGCCTTAAAATTTTAAGTTGGCTCAACTTTTCTTTTTTTCTTTCTTTTTTTCTTTTATTACAGTGCATGTACACTGAAAAAAAAAAAAAAGGTTGAGCCAACTTAAAATTTTACGGCAAATTTTTAGTCAGATGACACAAAAACAATAAAACCCATTAAAAAGGAGGCATTTGTTGCATCCAGTGGGGACATAATTACTGATTATAATGACTCATACTGTCTTTTTATGCGCCGCGTTGCATCATGATTTGTGACATTTGTGATTGGAGAAACGACAAACAACAAGTGCTACTCTACACTGCTCAAAACTCACGTTTGAATCGTCAGTGGCAAATTCTTCAAAAAACAAAACGTATTTACAGGCTGTGAGTCAGAAGAGACTGTCCTTGCAAAATTGGAATTGCCCCACTTTATAGAAACAGCCTTTGTGCAAGCCAGCATTATATGTTACTCTTCCAGGTTCAGGACATAGTCCTCTGTAAAATGCACTGCACACACTCTAATATTTGGGTTGAACTGTTCTGGAACAGTGTTGTAAATACAACTTAACCACTGATTTCTAGTTGTGTCCTCTTTTGGAAGCCCAAACAAAGTACTTTTGCTTTCACAACGAAACACAGTGTCTCCAGGATATGACGCCGGCGGCAGCAACAATACTACAGACAGAATAATAGTTCTGCCTTCTTTCTTTGCGTAGACGTTTGGGCGGTGTTTTGCAAATTTCCCCACAGCGTGACGTAGACATGTGGTTCGTGTTTGAATGAGCCGTTTTAGGAGGGCATGGACAAGTCTTAACTTTTATAAAGAATATCTCTTTGGTTTTGAGACTTCTGGGATCTTATCTATGCACAAACAGCTTGTAACTCTCCAAAGAGAAAGGAAAACTTGAAATCGCATCATATGACCCCTTTAAGTTTATGGACCTGTTGCTATGACAGCAACTCCGGGATGGTCTTCAAAGAACCAAACAATCCAAGATCATGCCAAATCATCAACAATCAAATCCAGCTAACTGAGTGACGTACGAAGAACGGACCCCTGATATTTTATTCGTATCCAGAATGAGGCGATGTGAACATCAAGCTGAGCTTTGTCTCATCCTCAGACGTCATGCCCACAGACCGCTGGCTGAGGTTAGTTAGGGTTGTATGCGGTTTCATCACATGCAATGTTCAAATCTTTTGTTCTTACGCAAGTGCATTTTAAAGTGTATTATGGTTGCTGGTTTACTTAGTGTTTTAACACCAAATCAGATGCAATGTGACAGACATCTGTCCTCACTGAACATGAAACTGCTGCGTTTTGTTACACAATCACAGTCAATCTGGAGCAGAGGTTGCGTTAGACTTTAACATTGTCCGTCATTTTGACGGAAAGGGTCGTAAAAATTCTGTCATAATCTATTATTACCTGTCATTTTCATTTTCATATTTTAATTATAATAACATATTTAATTGCTTTTATTTTTGTTCACATTTTCATTTTTAATAATTAACCTAGAGGACCAGCTTATTGGCTAATGCATTTATTTATTTATGAAGAGAACAGATGAATAGAGACTGCGTCACTTTTCATGTTAAACACCGCAGTGACAGCAGAAGCCATATGCTTGGGCTGGGTAAAATAAAATATATAAAATATTTCTCTATATTAATAGATTCTTATTTTTATTAACCAATATCGTTTCTTAACTCCCAATCGATGCACAGTAGGCTACACAGTATAGTAAGCTTTGTGCGTTGTTACTAATCAAAGACATAGCAGAACTAGTGAGTTTTATTTTGGTTCTGGAGCTGATGATCCAGCGCTCTGCTGTCTCACTGGAGCGCACTCGTCACCAACTGGACAGGTACAAATGACAATATATCACCCTGAGTGTAATCTGTCAAAGTGACGGGCGGCCTTCAGATTTTTCCGTCACTGCTAAAAAAATTCAGTCAATTACGGAGAATTTTTGATTTAAGCGACCTCTGATCTGGAGATATTTGATGTTTATTTATGTGCAGTGTTTTGGATGAGATTCAAAAAATCAAAAATTGAAAATCTGCTGAAAATGTGCTCATCCTCAGGCCATCTTAGATGTAGATGAGTTTGTTCCTTCATCAGATTTGGAGAAATGTAGCATTCCATCACTTGCTGCTTGGTTGAAACAAGTCCATCATTAAGGCATTTTTAAACTTCAAACCGTTGCTTCTGCTAAAAATATGAATCCATAATCCACAATAACGCTTCCTCCAGTGGAAAAAGTGGTCTGGTCTGAATCAGTAGAGAAATATGCACAGGTCAAGCACCGTTTACACAGATCAGTGGTGGAGGAGAAAAGCCGCAGTGGGTGATGAAACAATTGAAGAGTTTCAAAACATCTGATATGAAAAAGTTGATTCATTATCAAAGTCATTGCTGTGCTCAACTTCATCGCACTAGCGATCCAGCGATGAGCCAATCTTGAATATCTTTCAGTTCACATGTCACAAAAGGAGAAGTGGATTTATTTTTCAACCTGCTTACATCGCTGGCATCTTCTTGAGAAAACTTTAGAAAAGTACAACTCTGACAAAAGTAAATGCACTAATTTTAAAACACTTCTTTTTACAATATTCACTCCAAATTCACCTAAAGACCTCATTAAAGAGTTTTTTCTGTCCATCTTGAGAGTGTACACCCACTTTCAGCTCTCCATACAGGATATGTTTTGGTAGATGTTTGTTGAACATTCTCACAATGTGTTCGGCCCAGCGGAGCTGAGATTTTTGCAGCATTGTGAAGATACTGGTCCTTTCAAGTATTTCTGTGTTGGGGACTTGGGGACCTGACACTTCACTTTCAACAGTTTGCGGAGGCAGCAGAGATAGAAGAGGTTTAGCTTCTTAGCATGTCACTGGTAGACTGTTCAGCAGGGCTGGACTGGACTGGGACAAAAAAACATTTTTGGTCCAGGTGGCCCACCACCACACACATATATGATATACACTACCAGTCAAAAGTTTTGAACAGTAAGATTTCTTCTGCTCACCAAGTTTGCATTTATTTGATCCAAAATGAAGCAAAAGCAGTAATATTGTGAAATATTTTTACTGTTTAAAATAACTGTTTTCTATTTGAATATATTTTAAAATGTAATTTATTCCTGTGATTTCAAAGCTGAATTTTCAAAATCATTACTCCAGTCACATGATCGTTCAGAAATCATTCAAATATTCTGATTTGCTGTTGAAAACAGCTGAGTATAATTTTTTTCAGGTTTCTTTGATGAATATAAAGTTCAGAAGAACAGCATTTATCTGAAATATAAATCTTTTGTAACATTATAAATGTCTTTCACGAGTTCACCCTTACATCTAATCTGATAGCAAATAGTAAGCATATTTCGGCGTGCTGTCCTGGGGGAGGGCTCCGAGCCCGGAATATGGCTCGAACCCAGAGAACTCCCCAAAAGAAGCTTATAGGCATGGGACAGCAGTCAGAGAGCAAACATTTTAGTTGCCCCCCAAAGTATGCATGCTGTGAAGAGATAGGAGTTAAAATTTGCAAATAAAAGGAGGCAGGTGACCAGAGAGCTCGTGCAGTGCTCGACGGGAACTGCGGCTTGCAGCATCGGACTGGCGAGCCCTACGTGCCGCTAGAAGAGGAGCAAGATGGCAGATATCAAATGAGGGACTCTCATTAATAATGTGGTGAGATCTTGTTTTTTTTTTAGTCTGTTAGCTAAGACTTAACCATTTCTATCTAGTTCAGACTGTGAGAAAGCAATTACGTCCATTGTCTTTTCTCGAATGGATTATTGTAATTTCCTTTATTATGGAGTTGATGTTTGAGCACTTATGTGTTTACAGAAAATCCAAAATGCTGCAGCAAAAATTATCAAGTCGGCAAAGAAATATGAATCTTTGACTCCATTATTAATTTCATCAAGTGGCTGCCAGTACGACTTAGAATTATTTATAAGATCCTCGTACTTGTTTATAAGGCCTTGCACAATCTAGCTCCTGTGTATTTGTCTGGTTTGATGGCAATTTACACCCCCTCTAGATCCTTGAGATCAGAAAATCAACATCTGCTTTGCACTACCAGGACAAAATATAACCATAGAGGTGACAGAGCTTTTTCTCGAGCAGGCCCTAAACTGTGGAATGACCTCCCTCAATGTATTCGATCTGACAAATCCTTACCCATGCTCAAAGATATGTCAAAACAACATCTTTAAATCTTTAAATGGGTTAATGTTTATGTGATGTGGATATGTTTATTTCTGCTATCTTTTTGTGTTTTTTAGCTTGTGATTGTGAAGCACTTTGGGCAACGCGAGCTGTATTAAACTGTGCTATATAAATAAATAAACAAACAAAAAATGTGAAAGATATTAAAAATAAATACGAAAAAAATAAAAATCACATGTACGTAAGCATTCACAAAGTTTGTTGAAGCACCTTTGGCACCAATTACAGCCTCAAATCTTTTTGGGTATGATGCGACATGCTTTGATCATAATTATTTGGCAATTATCTGCCATTCTTCTCCTCTCCTCTTCACCTCTCAAGCTCTGTCAGGTTGGATGGGGGTAGATGCACATTTTCAGGTTTCTCCAGAAATATTTGATTGGGTTAAATCTCAGGCTGTGGCCACTCAAGGAGATTCACAGAGTTGTCTATAAGCCACACTTGTGTGTTTAGGGTCATTGTCCAGTTGAAAGGTGAAGCCCTTCTGAGGTTCTAAATGCTCTGGGCTGGGTTTTCATTAAGGCTATCTCTATATCTTGGTGCATTCAGCTTTTATTCTACTCCGATGTGTTCTTCTGTCCCTGCCGCTGAAAAACAACCCCACAGCATGAGGCTGCTACCAGCACACTTTACTTTTGGGATGGTACTCTGCAGGTGATGAGCAGAGCTGGTTTCCTTCAAACATGATGCTTAGAATTGAGGTTCATCAGACAGAGAATCTTGTTTCTCAGAGGCCAGCTCGAGGAAGAGTCCTGGTTGTTTGACACTTCTTCCGTTAAGGGTAACAGAGACTACACTGTAAAAAAAAGAAAAAAAAGAAAAAGTTGAGCCAACTTAAAATTTTAAGGCAACCAGCTTCAGCAGATTTTTAAGTTCTCTCAACTTATTTTTGTAAGAGATTCTCGACTTTTTGTTGAATAAACTTAAAACAACAAGTTAAGAAAACAAAAAATCTGCTGAAGCTGGTTGCCTTAAAATTTTAAGTTGAATCCACTTTTTCTTTTTTTCTTTTTTTTACAGTGCATGTACACTGTAAGAAAAAAAAAAAAAAAGTTGAGCCAACTTAAAATTTTACGGCAAATTTTTAGTCAGGCGACACAAAAACAATAAAACCCATTAAAAAGGAGGCATTTGTTGCATCCAGTGGGGATATAATTACTGATTATAATGACTCATACTGTCTTTTTATGCGCCGCGTTGCATCATGATTTGTGACATTTGTGATTGGAGAAACGACAAACAACAAGTGCTACTCTACACTGCTCAAAACTCACGTTTGAATCGTCAGTGGCAAATTCTTCAAAAAACAAAACGTATTTACAGGCTGTGAGTCAGAAGAGACTGTCCTTGCAAAATTGGAATTGCCCCACTTTATAGAAACAGCCTTTGTGCAGCCAGCATTATATGTTACTCTTTCAGGTTCAGGAAATAGTCCTCTGTAAAATGCACTGCACACACTCTAATATTTGGGTTGAACTGCTCTGGAACAGTGTTGTAAATACAACTTAACCACTGATTTCTAGTTGTGTCCTCTTTTGGAAGCCCAAACAAAGTACTTTTGCTTTCACAATGAAACACAGCGTCTCCAGGATATGACGCCGGCGGCAGCAACAATACTACAGACAGAATAATAGTTCTGCCTTCTTTCTTTGCGTAGACGTTTGGGCGGTGTTTTGCAAATTTCCCCACAGCGTGACGTAGACATGTGGGGCATGTTTGAACGAGCCGTTTTAGGAGGGCATGGACAAGTCTTAACTTTTATAAAGAATATCTCTTTGGTTTTGAGACTTCAGGGATCTTATCTATGCACAAACAGCTTGTAACACTCCAAAGAGAAAGGAAAACTTGAAATCGCATCATATGACCCCTTTAAGTTTATGGACCTGTTGCTATGACAGCAACTCCGGGATGGTCTTCAAAGAACCAAACAATCCAAGATCATGCCAAATCATCAACAATCAAATCCAGCTAACTGAGTGACGTACGAAGAACGGACCCCTGATATTTTATTCGTATCCAGAATGAGGCGATGTGAACATCAAGCTGAGCTTTGTCTCATCCTCAGACGTCATGCCCACAGACCGCTGGCTGAGGTTAGTTAGGGTTGTATGCAGTTTCATCACATGCAATGTTCAAATCTTTTGTTCTTACGCAAGTGCATTTTAAAGTGTATTATGGTTGCTGGTTTACTTAGTGTTTTAACACCAAATCAGATGCAATGTGACAGACATCTGTCCTCACTGAACATGAAACTGCTGCGTTTTGTTACACAATCACAGTCAATCTGGAGCAGAGGTTGCGTTAGACTTTAACATTGTCCGTCATTTTGACGGAAAGGGTCGTAAAAATTCTGTCATAATCTATTATTACCTGTCATTTTCATTTTCATATTTTAATTATAATAACATATTTAATTGCTTTTATTTTTGTTCACATTTTCATTTTTAATAATTAACCTAGAGGACCAGCTTATTGGCTAATGCATTTATTTATTTATGAAGAGAACAGATGAATAGAGACTGCGTCACTTTTCATGTTAAACACCGCAGTGACAGCAGAAGCCATATGCTTGGGCTGGGTAAAATAAAATATATAAAATATTTCTCTATATTAATAGATTCTTATTTTTATTAACCAATATCGTTTCTTAACTCCCAATCGATGCACAGTAGGCTACACAGTATAGTAAGCTTTGTACGTTGTTACTAATCAAAGACATAGCAGAACTAGTGAGTTTTATTTTTGTTCTGGAGCTGATGATCCAGCGCTCTGCTGTCTCACTGGAGCGCACTCGTCACCAACTGGACAGGTACAAATTACAATATATCACCCTGAGTGTAATCTGTCAAAGTGACGGACGGCCTTCAGATTTTTCCGTCACTGCTAAAAAAATTCAGTCAATAACGGAGAATTTTTGATTTAAGCGACCTCTGATCTGGAGATATTTGATGTTTATTTATGTGCAGTGTTTTGGATGAGATTCAAAAAATCAAAAATTGAAAATCTGCTGAAAATGTGCTCATCCTCAGGCCATCTTAGATGCAGATGAGTTTGTTCCTTCATCAGATTTGGAGAAATGTAGCATTCCATCACTTGCTGCTTGGTTGAAACAAGTCCATCATTAAGGCATTTTTAAACTTCAAACCGTTGCTTCTGCTAAAAATATGAATCCATAATCCACAATAACGCTTCCTCCAGTGGAAAAAGTGGTCTGGTCTGAATCAGTAGAGAAATATGCACAGGTCAAGCACCGTTTACACAGATCAGTGGCGGAGGAGAAAAGCCGCAGTGGGTGATGAAACAATTGAAGAGTTTCAAAACATCTGATATGAAAAAGTTGATTCATTATCAAAGTCATTGCTGTGCTCAACTTCATCGCACTAGCGATCCAGCGATGAGCCAATCTTGAATATCTTTCAGTTCACATGTCACAAAAGGAGAAGTGGATTTATTTTTCAACCTGCTTACATCACTGGCATCTTCTTGAGAAAACTTTAGAAAAGTACAACTCTGACAAAAGTAAATGCACTAATTTTAAAACACTTCTTTTTACA
Source organism: Barbus barbus (assembly GCF_936440315.1). Lineage (NCBI taxonomy): Eukaryota > Metazoa > Chordata > Actinopteri > Cypriniformes > Cyprinidae > Barbus > Barbus barbus. The sequence continues at coordinate 30,402,035 of NC_136745.1, read as the reverse complement.
ATATTCACTCCAAATTCACCTAAAGACCTCATTAAAGAGTTTTTTCTGTCCATCTTGAGAGTGTACACCCACTTTCAGCTCTCCATACAGGATATGTTTTGGTAGATGTTTGTTGAACATTCTCACAATGTGTTCGGCCCAGCGGAGCTGAGATTTTTGCAGCATTGTGAAGATACTGGTCCTTTCAAGTATTTCTGTGTTGGGGACTTGGGGACCTGACACTTCACTTTCAACAGTTTGCGGAGGCAGCAGAGATAGAAGAGGTTTAGCTTCTTAGCATGTCACTGGTAGACTGTTCAGGAGGGCTGGACTGGACTGGGACAAAAAAACATTTTTGGTCCAGGTGGCCCACCACCACACACATATATGATATACACTACCAGTCAAAAGTTTTGAACAGTAAGATTTCTTCTGCTCACCAAGTCTGCATTTATTTGATCCAAAATGCGGCAAAAGCAGTAATATTGTGAAATATTTTTACTGTTTAAAATAACTGTTTTCTATTTGAATATATTTTAAAATGTAATTTATTCCTGTGATTTCAAAGCTGAATTTTCAGAATCATTACTCCAGTCACATGATCGTTCAGAAATCATTCAAATATTCTGATTTGCTGTTGAAAACAGCTGAGTATAATTTCTTTCAGGTTTCTTTGATGAATATAAAGTTCAGAAGAACAGCATTTATCTGAAATATAAATCTTTTGTAACATTATAAATGTCTTTCACGAGTTCACCCTTACATCTAATCTGATAGCAAATAGTAAGCATATTTCGGCGTGCTGTCCTGGGGGAGGGCTCCGAGCCCGGAATATGGCTCGAACCCAGAGAACTCCCCAAAAGAAGCTTATAGGCATGGGACAGCAGTCAGAGAGCAAACATTTTAGTTGCCCCCCAAAGTATGCATGCTGTGAAGAGATAGGAGTTAAAATTTGCAAATAAAAGGAGGCAGGTGACCAGAGAGCTCGTGCAGTGCTCGACGGGAACTGCGGCTTGCAGCATCGGACTGGCGAGCCCTACGTGCCGCTAGAAGAGGAGCAAGATGGCAGATATCAAATGAGGGACTCTCATTAATAATGTGGTGAGATCTTGTTTTTTTTTTAGTCTGTTAGCTAAGACTTAACCATTTATATCTAGTTCAGACTGTGAGAAAGCAATTACGTCCATTGTCTTTTCTCGAATGGATTATTGTAATTTCCTTTATTATGGAGTTGATGTTTGAGCACTTATGTGTTTACAGAAAATCCAAAATGCTGCAGCAAAAATTATCAAGTCGGCAAAGAAATATGAATCTTTGACTCCATTATTAATTTCATCAAGTGGCTGCCAGTACGACTTAGAATTATTTATAAGATCCTCGTACTTGTTTATAAGGCCTTGCACAATCTAGCTCCTGTGTATTTGTCTGGTTTGATGGCAATTTACACCCCCTCTAGATCCTTGAGATCAGAAAATCAACATCTGCTTTGCACTACCAGGACAAAATATAACCATAGAGGTGACAGAGCTTTTTCTCGAGCAGGCCCTAAACTGTGGAATGACCTCCCTCAATGTATTCGATCTGACAAATCCTTACCCATGCTCAAAGATATGTCAAAACAACATCTTTTAAATTCAAATAGGGAGCTTCTTTAAATTGGTTAATGTTTATGTGATGTGGATATGTTTATTTCTGCTATCTTTTTGTGTTTTTTAGCTTGTGATTGTGAAGCACTTTGGGCAACGCGAGCTGTATTAAACTGTGCTATATAAATAAATAAACAAACAAAAAACGTGAAAGATATTAAAAATAAATACGAAAAAAATAAAAATCACATGTACGTAAGCATTCACATACTTTGTTGAAGCACCTTTAGCACCAATTACAGCCTCAAATCTTTTTGGGTATGATGCGACATGCTTTGATCATAATTATTTGGCAATTATCTGCCATTCTTCTCCTCTCCTCTTCACCTCTCAAGCTCTGTCAGGTTGGATGGGGGTAGATGCACATTTTCAGGTTTCTCCAGAAATATTTGATTGGGTTAAATCTCAGGCTGTGGCCACTCAAGGACATTCGCAGAGTTGTCTATAAGCCACACTTGTGTGTTTAGGGTCATTGTCCAGTTGAAAGGTGAAGCCCTTCTGAGGTTCTAAATGCTCTGGGCTGGGTTTTCATTAAGGCTATCTCTATATTTTGGTGCATTCAGCTTTTCTTCTACTCCGATGTGTTCTTCTGTCCCTGCCGCTGAAAAACAACCCCACAGCATGAGGCTGCTACCAGCACACTTTACTTTTGGGATGGTACTCTGCAGGTGATGAGCAGAGCTGGTTTCCTTCAAACATGATGCTTAGAATTGAGGTTCATCAGACAGAGAATCTTGTTTCTCAGAGGCCAGCTCGAGGAAGAGTCCTGGTTGTTTGACACTTCTTCCGTTAAGGGTAACAGAGACTACACTGTAAAAAAAAGAAAAAAAAGAAAAAGTTGAGCCAACTTAAAATTTTAAGGCAACCAGCTTCAGCAGATTTTTAAGTTCTCTCAACTTATTTTTGTAAGAGATTCTCGACTTTTTGTTGAATAAACTTAAAACAACAAGTTAAGAAAACAAAAAATCTGCTGAAGCTGGTTGCCTTAAAATTTTAAGTTGAATCCACTTTTTCTTTTTTTCTTTTTTTTACAGTGCATGTACACTGTAAGAAAAAAAAAAAAAAAGTTGAGCCAACTTAAAATTTTACGGCAAATTTTTAGTCAGGCGACACAAAAACAATAAAACCCATTAAAAAGGAGGCATTTGTTGCATCCAGTGGGGATATAATTACTGATTATAATGACTCATACTGTCTTTTTATGCGCCGCGTTGCATCATGATTTGTGACATTTGTGATTGGAGAAACGACAAACAACAAGTGCTACTCTACACTGCTCAAAACTCACGTTTGAATCGTCAGTGGCAAATTCTTCAAAAAACAAAACGTATTTACAGGCTGTGAGTCAGAAGAGACTGTCCTTGCAAAATTGGAATTGCCCCACTTTATAGAAACAGCCTTTGTGCAGCCAGCATTATATGTTACTCTTTCAGGTTCAGGAAATAGTCCTCTGTAAAATGCACTGCACACACTCTAATATTTGGGTTGAACTGCTCTGGAACAGTGTTGTAAATACAACTTAACCACTGATTTCTAGTTGTGTCCTCTTTTGGAAGCCCAAACAAAGTACTTTTGCTTTCACAATGAAACACAGCGTCTCCAGGATATGACGCCGGCGGCAGCAACAATACTACAGACAGAATAATAGTTCTGCCTTCTTTCTTTGCGTAGACGTTTGGGCGGTGTTTTGCAAATTTCCCCACAGCGTGACGTAGACATGTGGGGCATGTTTGAACGAGCCGTTTTAGGAGGGCATGGACAAGTCTTAACTTTTATAAAGAATATCTCTTTGGTTTTGAGACTTCAGGGATCTTATCTATGCACAAACAGCTTGTAACACTCCAAAGAGAAAGGAAAACTTGAAATCGCATCATATGACCCCTTTAAGTTTATGGACCTGTTGCTATGACAGCAACTCCGGGATGGTCTTCAAAGAACCAAACAATCCAAGATCATGCCAAATCATCAACAATCAAATCCAGCTAACTGAGTGACGTACGAAGAACGGACCCCTGATATTTTATTCGTATCCAGAATGAGGCGATGTGAACATCAAGCTGAGCTTTGTCTCATCCTCAGACGTCATGCCCACAGACCGCTGGCTGAGGTTAGTTAGGGTTGTATGCAGTTTCATCACATGCAATGTTCAAATCTTTTGTTCTTACGCAAGTGCATTTTAAAGTGTATTATGGTTGCTGGTTTACTTAGTGTTTTAACACCAAATCAGATGCAATGTGACAGACATCTGTCCTCACTGAACATGAAACTGCTGCGTTTTGTTACACAATCACAGTCAATCTGGAGCAGAGGTTGCGTTAGACTTTAACATTGTCCGTCATTTTGACGGAAAGGGTCGTAAAAATTCTGTCATAATCTATTATTACCTGTCATTTTCATTTTCATATTTTAATTATAATAACATATTTAATTGCTTTTATTTTTGTTCACATTTTCATTTTTAATAATTAACCTAGAGGACCAGCTTATTGGCTAATGCATTTATTTATTTATGAAGAGAACAGATGAATAGAGACTGCGTCACTTTTCATGTTAAACACCGCAGTGACAGCAGAAGCCATATGCTTGGGCTGGGTAAAATAAAATATATAAAATATTTCTCTATATTAATAGATTCTTATTTTTATTAACCAATATCGTTTCTTAACTCCCAATCGATGCACAGTAGGCTACACAGTATAGTAAGCTTTGTACGTTGTTACTAATCAAAGACATAGCAGAACTAGTGAGTTTTATTTTTGTTCTGGAGCTGATGATCCAGCGCTCTGCTGTCTCACTGGAGCGCACTCGTCACCAACTGGACAGGTACAAATTACAATATATCACCCTGAGTGTAATCTGTCAAAGTGACGGACGGCCTTCAGATTTTTCCGTCACTGCTAAAAAAATTCAGTCAATAACGGAGAATTTTTGATTTAAGCGACCTCTGATCTGGAGATATTTGATGTTTATTTATGTGCAGTGTTTTGGATGAGATTCAAAAAATCAAAAATTGAAAATCTGCTGAAAATGTGCTCATCCTCAGGCCATCTTAGATGCAGATGAGTTTGTTCCTTCATCAGATTTGGAGAAATGTAGCATTCCATCACTTGCTGCTTGGTTGAAACAAGTCCATCATTAAGGCATTTTTAAACTTCAAACCGTTGCTTCTGCTAAAAATATGAATCCATAATCCACAATAACGCTTCCTCCAGTGGAAAAAGTGGTCTGGTCTGAATCAGTAGAGAAATATGCACAGGTCAAGCACCGTTTACACAGATCAGTGGCGGAGGAGAAAAGCCGCAGTGGGTGATGAAACAATTGAAGAGTTTCAAAACATCTGATATGAAAAAGTTGATTCATTATCAAAGTCATTGCTGTGCTCAACTTCATCGCACTAGCGATCCAGCGATGAGCCAATCTTGAATATCTTTCAGTTCACATGTCACAAAAGGAGAAGTGGATTTATTTTTCAACCTGCTTACATCACTGGCATCTTCTTGAGAAAACTTTAGAAAAGTACAACTCTGACAAAAGTAAATGCACTAATTTTAAAACACTTCTTTTTACAATATTCACTCCAAATTCACCTAAAGACCTCATTAAAGAGTTTTTTCTGTCCATCTTGAGAGTGTACACCCACTTTCAGCTCTCCATACAGGATATGTTTTGGTAGATGTTTGTTGAACATTCTCACAATGTGTTCGGCCCAGCGGAGCTGAGATTTTTGCAGCATTGTGAAGATACTGGTCCTTTCAAGTATTTCTGTGTTGGGGACTTGGGGACCTGACACTTCACTTTCAACAGTTTGCGGAGGCAGCAGAGATAGAAGAGGTTTAGCTTCTTAGCATGTCACTGGTAGACTGTTCAGGAGGGCTGGACTGGACTGGGACAAAAAAACATTTTTGGTCCAGGTGGCCCACCACCACACACATATATGATATACACTACCAGTCAAAAGTTTTGAACAGTAAGATTTCTTCTGCTCACCAAGTCTGCATTTATTTGATCCAAAATGCGGCAAAAGCAGTAATATTGTGAAATATTTTTACTGTTTAAAATAACTGTTTTCTATTTGAATATATTTTAAAATGTAATTTATTCCTGTGATTTCAAAGCTGAATTTTCAGAATCATTACTCCAGTCACATGATCGTTCAGAAATCATTCAAATATTCTGATTTGCTGTTGAAAACAGCTGAGTATAATTTCTTTCAGGTTTCTTTGATGAATATAAAGTTCAGAAGAACAGCATTTATCTGAAATATAAATCTTTTGTAACATTATAAATGTCTTTCACGAGTTCACCCTTACATCTAATCTGATAGCAAATAGTAAGCATATTTCGGCGTGCTGTCCTGGGGGAGGGCTCCGAGCCCGGAATATGGCTCGAACCCAGAGAACTCCCCAAAAGAAGCTTATAGGCATGGGACAGCAGTCAGAGAGCAAACATTTTAGTTGCCCCCCAAAGTATGCATGCTGTGAAGAGATAGGAGTTAAAATTTGCAAATAAAAGGAGGCAGGTGACCAGAGAGCTCGTGCAGTGCTCGACGGGAACTGCGGCTTGCAGCATCGGACTGGCGAGCCCTACGTGCCGCTAGAAGAGGAGCAAGATGGCAGATATCAAATGAGGGACTCTCATTAATAATGTGGTGAGATCTTGTTTTTTTTTTAGTCTGTTAGCTAAGACTTAACCATTTATATCTAGTTCAGACTGTGAGAAAGCAATTACGTCCATTGTCTTTTCTCGAATGGATTATTGTAATTTCCTTTATTATGGAGTTGATGTTTGAGCACTTATGTGTTTACAGAAAATCCAAAATGCTGCAGCAAAAATTATCAAGTCGGCAAAGAAATATGAATCTTTGACTCCATTATTAATTTCATCAAGTGGCTGCCAGTACGACTTAGAATTATTTATAAGATCCTCGTACTTGTTTATAAGGCCTTGCACAATCTAGCTCCTGTGTATTTGTCTGGTTTGATGGCAATTTACACCCCCTCTAGATCCTTGAGATCAGAAAATCAACATCTGCTTTGCACTACCAGGACAAAATATAACCATAGAGGTGACAGAGCTTTTTCTCGAGCAGGCCCTAAACTGTGGAATGACCTCCCTCAATGTATTCGATCTGACAAATCCTTACCCATGCTCAAAGATATGTCAAAACAACATCTTTTAAATTCAAATAGGGAGCTTCTTTAAATTGGTTAATGTTTATGTGATGTGGATATGTTTATTTCTGCTATCTTTTTGTGTTTTTTAGCTTGTGATTGTGAAGCACTTTGGGCAACGCGAGCTGTATTAAACTGTGCTATATAAATAAATAAACAAACAAAAAACGTGAAAGATATTAAAAATAAATACGAAAAAAATAAAAATCACATGTACGTAAGCATTCACATACTTTGTTGAAGCACCTTTAGCACCAATTACAGCCTCAAATCTTTTTGGGTATGATGCGACATGCTTTGATCATAATTATTTGGCAATTATCTGCCATTCTTCTCCTCTCCTCTTCACCTCTCAAGCTCTGTCAGGTTGGATGGGGGTAGATGCACATTTTCAGGTTTCTCCAGAAATATTTGATTGGGTTAAATCTCAGGCTGTGGCCACTCAAGGACATTCGCAGAGTTGTCTATAAGCCACACTTGTGTGTTTAGGGTCATTGTCCAGTTGAAAGGTGAAGCCCTTCTGAGGTTCTAAATGCTCTGGGCTGGGTTTTCATTAAGGCTATCTCTATATTTTGGTGCATTCAGCTTTTCTTCTACTCCGATGTGTTCTTCTGTCCCTGCCGCTGAAAAACAACCCCACAGCATGAGGCTGCTACCAGCACACTTTACTTTTGGGATGGTACTCTGCAGGTGATGAGCAGAGCTGGTTTCCTTCAAACATGATGCTTAGAATTGAGGTTCATCAGACAGAGAATCTTGTTTCTCAGAGGCCAGCTCGAGGAACAGTCCTGGTTGTTTGGCACTTCTTCCGTTAAGGGTAACAGAGACTACACTGTAAAAAAAAGAAAAAAAAGAAAAAGTTGAGCCAACTTAAAATTTTAAGGCAACCAGCTTCAGCAGATTTTTAAGTTCTCTCAACTTATTTTTGTAAGAGATTCTCGACTTTTTGTTGAATAAACTTAAAACAACAAGTTAAGAAAACAAAAAATCTGCTGAAGCTGGTTGCCTTAAAATTTTAAGTTGGCTCAACTTTTTTTTTTTTTTTTTTTTTACAGTGCATGTACACTGTAAGAAAAAAAAAAAAAAAGTTGAGCCAACTTAAAATTTTACGGCAAATTTTTAGTCAGACGACACAAAAACAATAAAACCCATTAAAAAGGAGGCATTTGTTGCATCCAGTGGGGATATAATTACTGATGATAATGACTCATACTGTCTTTTTATGAGCCGCGTTGCATCATGATTTGTGACATTTGTGATTGGAGAAACGACAAACAACAAGTGCTACTCTACACTGCTCAAAACTCACGTTTGAATCGTCAGTGGCAAATTCTTCAAAAAACAAAACGTATTTACAGGCTGTGAGTCAGAAGAGACTGTCCTTGCAAAATTGGAATTGCCCCACTTTATAGAAACAGCCTTTGTGCAAGCCAGCATTATATGTTACTCTTTCAGGTTCAGGAAATAGTCCTCTGTAAAATGCACTGCACACACTCTAATATTTGGGTTGAACTGTTCTGGAACAGTGTTGTAAATACAACTTAACCACTGATTTCTAGTTGCGTCCTCTTTTGGAAGCCCAAACAAAGTACTTTCGCTTTCACAACGAAACACAGCGTCTCCAGGACATGACGCCGGCGGCAGCAACAATACTACAGACAGAATAATAGTTCTGCCTTCTTTCTTTGCGTAGACGTTTGGGCGGTGTTTTGCAAATTTCCCCACAGCGTGACGTAGACATGTGGTTCGTGTTTGAATGAGCCGTTTTAGGAGGGCGTGGTCGACTCTTAACTTTTATAAAGAATATCTCTTTGGTTTTGAGACTTCAGGGATCTTATCTATGCACAAACAGCTTGTAACACTCCAAAGAGAAAGGAAAACTTGAAATCGCATCATATGACCCCTTTAAGTTTATGGACCTGTTGCTATGACAGCAACTCCGGGATGGTCTTCAAAGAACCAAACAATCCAAGATCATGCCAAATCATCAACAATCAAATCCAGCTAACTGAGTGACGTACGAAGAACTGACCCCTGATATTTTATTCGTATCCAGAATGAGGCGATGTGAACATCAAGCTGAGCTTTGTCTCATCCTCAGACGTCATGCCCACAGACCGCTGGCTGAGGTTAGTTAGGGTTGTATGCAGTTTCATCACATGCAATGTTCAAATCTTTTGTTCTTACGCAAGTGCATTTTAAAGTGTATTATGTTTGCTGGTTTACTTAGTGTTTTAACACCAAATCAGATGCAATGTGACAGACATCTGTCCTCACTGAACATGAAACTGCTGCGTTTTGTTACACAATCACAGTCAATCTGGAGCAGAGGTTGCGTTAGACTTTAACATTGTCCGTCATTTTGACGGAAAGGGTCGTAAAAATTCTGTCATAATCTATTATTACCTGTCATTTTCATTTTCATATTTTAATTATAATAACATATTTAATTGCTTTTATTTTTGTTCACATTTTCATTTTTAATAATTAACCTAGCGGACCAGCTTATTGGCTAATGCATTTATTTATTTATGAAGAGAACAGATGAATAGAGACTGCATCACTTTTCATGTTAAACACCGCAGTGACAGCAGAAGCCATATGCTTGGGCTGGGTAAAATAAAATATATAAAATATTTCTCTATATTAATAGATTCTTATTTTTATTAACCAATATCGTTTCTTAACTCCCAATCGATGCACAGTAGGCTACACAGTATAGCAAGCTTTGTGCGTTGTTACTAATCAAAGACATAGCAGAACTAGTGAGTTTTATTTTGGTTCTGGAGCTGATGATCCAGCGCTCTGCTGTCTCACTGGAGCGCACTCGTCACCAACTGGACAGGTACAAATTACAATATATCACCCTGAGTGTAATCTGTCAAAGTGACGGGCGGCCTTCAGATTTTTCCGTCACTGCTAAAAAAATTCAGTCAATAATGGAGAATTTTTGGTTTAAGCGACCTCTGATCTGGAGATATTTGATGTTTATTTATATGCAGTGTTGTGGATGAGATTAAAAAAAATCAAAAATTGAAAATCTGCTGAAAATGTGCTCATCCTCAGGCCATCTTAGATGCAGATGAGTTTGTTCCTTCATCAGATTTGGAGAAATGTAGCATTCCATCACTTGCTGCTTGGTTGAAACAAGTCCATCATTAAGGCATTTTTAAACTTCAAACCGTTGCTTCTGCTAAAAATATGAATCCATAATCCACAATAACGCTTCCTCCAGTGGAAAAAGTGGTCTGGTCTGAATCAGGAGAGAAATATGCACAGGTCAAGCACCGTTTACACAGATCAGTGGCGGAGGAGAAAAGCCGCAGTGGGTGATGAAACAATTGAAGAGTTTCAAAACATCTGATATGAAAAAGTTGATTCATTATCAAAGTCATTGCTGTGCTCAACTTCATCGCACTAGCGATCCAGCGATGAGCCAATCTTGAATATCTTTCAGTTCACATGTCACAAAAGGAGAAGTGGATTTATTTTTCAACCTGCTTACATCACTGGCATCTTCTTGAGAAAACTTTAGAAAAGTACAACTCTGACAAAAGTAAATGCACTAATTTTAAAACACTTCTTTTTACAATATTCACTCCAAATTCACCTAAAGACCTCATTAAAGAGTTTTTTCTGTCCATCTTGAGAGTGTACACCCACTTTCAGCTCTCCATACAGGATATGTTTTGGTAGATGTTTGTTGAACATTCTCACAATGTGTTCGGCCCAGCGGAGCTGAGATTTTTGCAGCATTGTGAAGATACTGGTCCTTTCAAGTATTTCTGTGTTGGGGACTTGGGGACCTGACACTTCACTTTCAACAGTTTGCGGAGGCAGCAGAGATAGAAGAGGTTTAGCTTCTTAGCATGTCACTGGTAGACTGTTCAGGAGGGCTGGACTGGACTGGGACAAAAAAACATTTTTGGTCCAGGTGGCCCACCACCACACACATATATGATATACACTACCAGTCAAAAGTTTTGAACAGTAAGATTTCTTCTGCTCACCAAGTCTGCATTTATTTGATCCAAAATGCGGCAAAAGCAGTAATATTGTGAAATATTTTTACTGTTTAAAATAACTGTTTTCTATTTGAATATATTTTAAAATGTAATTTATTCCTGTGATTTCAAAGCTGAATTTTCAGAATCATTACTCCAGTCACATGATCGTTCAGAAATCATTCAATATTCTGATTTGCTGTTGAAAACAGCTGAGTATAATTTTTTTCAGGTTTCTTTGATGAATATAAAGTTCAGAAGAACAGCATTTATCTGAAATATAAATCTTTTGTAACATTATAAATGTCTTTCACGAGTTCACCCTTACATCTAATCTGATAGCAAATAGTAAGCATATTTCGGCGTGCTGTCCTGGGGGAGGGCTCCGAGCCCAGAATATGGCTCGAACCCAGAGAACTCCCCAAAAGAAGCTTATAGGCATGGGACAGCAGTCAGAGAGCAAACATTTTAGTTGCCCCCCAAAGTATGCATGCTGTGAAGAGATAGGAGTTAAAATTTGCAAATAAAAGGAGGCAGGTGACCAGAGAGCTCGTGCAGTGCTCGACGGGAACTGCGGCTTGCAGCATCGGACTGGCGAGCCCTACGTGCCGCTAGAAGAGGAGCAAGATGGCAGATATCAAATGAGGGACTCTCATTAATAATGTGGTGAGATCTTGTTTTTTTTTTAGTCTGTTAGCTAAGACTTAACCATTTCTATCTAGTTCAGACTGTGAGAAAGCAATTACGTCCATTGTCTTTTCTCGAATGGATTATTGTAATTTCCTTTATTATGGAGTTGATGTTTGAGCACTTATGTGTTTACAGAAAATCCAAAATGCTGCAGCAAAAATTATCAAGTCGGCAAAGAAATATGAATCTTTGACTCCATTATTAATTTCATCAAGTGGCTGCCAGTACGACTTAGAATTATTTATAAGATCCTCGTACTTGTTTATAAGGCCTTGCACAATCTAGCTCCTGTGTATTTGTCTGGTTTGATGGCAATTTACACCCCCTCTAGATCCTTGAGATCAGAAAATCAACATCTGCTTTGCACTACCAGGACAAAATATAACCATAGAGGTGACAGAGCTTTTTCTCGAGCAGGCCCTAAACTGTGGAATGACCTCCCTCAATGTATTCGATCTGACAAATCCTTACCCATGCTCAAAGATATGTCAAAACAACATCTTTTAAATTCAAATAGGGAGCTTCTTTAAATTGGTTAATGTTTATGTGATGTGGATATGTTTATTTCTGCTATCTTTTTGTGTTTTTTAGCTTGTGATTGTGAAGCACTTTGGGCAACGCGAGCTGTATTAAACTGTGCTATATAAATAAATAAACAAACAAAAAACGTGAAAGATATTAAAAATAAATACGAAAAAAATAAAAATCACATGTACGTAAGCATTCACATACTTTGTTGAAGCACCTTTGGCACCAATTACAGCCTCAAATCTTTTTGGGTATGATGCGACATGCTTTGATCATAATTATTTGGCAATTATCTGCCATTCTTCTCCTCTCCTCTTCACCTCTCAAGCTCTGTCAGGTTGGATGGGGGTAGATGCACATTTTCAGGTTTCTCCAGAAATATTTGATTGGGTTAAATCTCAGGCTGTGGCCACTCAAGGACATTCACAGAGTTGTCTATAAGCCACACTTGTGTGTTTAGGGTCATTGTCCAGTTGAAAGGTGAACCTTCTGCCCTTCTGAGGTTCTAAATGCTCTGGGCTGGGTTTTCATTAAGGCTATCTCTATATCTTGGTGCATTCAGCTTTTATTCTACTCCGATGTGTTCTTCTGTCCCTGCCGCTGAAAAACAACCCCACAGCATGAGGCTGCTACCAGCACACTTTACTTTTGGGATGGTACTCTGCAGGTGATGAGCAGAGCTGGTTTCCTTCAAACATGATGCTTAGAATTGAGGTTCATCAGACAGAGAATCTTGTTTCTCAGAGGCCAGCTCGAGGACGAGTCCTGGTTGTTTGACACTTCTTCCGTTAAGGGTAACAGAGACTACGCTGTAAAAAAAGAAAAAAAGAAAAAGTGGATTCAACTTAAAATTTTAAGGCAACCAGCTTCAGCAGATTTTTGAGTTTTCTCAACTTGTTGTTTTAAGTTTATTCAACAAGAAGTTGAGAATCTCTTACAAAAATAAGTTGAGAGAACTTAAAAATCTGCTGAAGCTGTTTGCCTTAAAATTTTAAGTTGGCTCAACTTTTCTTTTTTTCTTTCTTTTTTTCTTTTATTACAGTGCATGTACACTGAAAAAAAAAAAAAAGGTTGAGCCAACTTAAAATTTTACGGCAAATTTTTAGTCAGATGACACAAAAACAATAAAACCCATTAAAAAGGAGGCATTTGTTGCATCCAGTGGGGACATAATTACTGATTATAATGACTCATACTGTCTTTTTATGCGCCGCGTTGCATCATGATTTGTGACATTTGTGATTGGAGAAACGACAAACAACAAGTGCTACTCTACACTGCTCAAAACTCACGTTTGAATCGTCAGTGGCAAATTCTTCAAAAAACAAAACGTATTTACAGGCTGTGAGTCAGAAGAGACTGTCCTTGCAAAATTGGAATTGCCCCACTTTATAGAAACAGCCTTTGTGCAAGCCAGCATTATATGTTACTCTTCCAGGTTCAGGACATAGTCCTCTGTAAAATGCACTGCACACACTCTAATATTTGGGTTGAACTGTTCTGGAACAGTGTTGTAAATACAACTTAACCACTGATTTCTAGTTGTGTCCTCTTTTGGAAGCCCAAACAAAGTACTTTTGCTTTCACAACGAAACACAGTGTCTCCAGGATATGACGCCGGCGGCAGCAACAATACTACAGACAGAATAATAGTTCTGCCTTCTTTCTTTGCGTAGACGTTTGGGCGGTGTTTTGCAAATTTCCCCACAGCGTGACGTAGACATGTGGTTCGTGTTTGAATGAGCCGTTTTAGGAGGGCATGGACAAGTCTTAACTTTTATAAAGAATATCTCTTTGGTTTTGAGACTTCTGGGATCTTATCTATGCACAAACAGCTTGTAACTCTCCAAAGAGAAAGGAAAACTTGAAATCGCATCATATGACCCCTTTAAGTTTATGGACCTGTTGCTATGACAGCAACTCCGGGATGGTCTTCAAAGAACCAAACAATCCAAGATCATGCCAAATCATCAACAATCAAATCCAGCTAACTGAGTGACGTACGAAGAACGGACCCCTGATATTTTATTCGTATCCAGAATGAGGCGATGTGAACATCAAGCTGAGCTTTGTCTCATCCTCAGACGTCATGCCCACAGACCGCTGGCTGAGGTTAGTTAGGGTTGTATGCGGTTTCATCACATGCAATGTTCAAATCTTTTGTTCTTACGCAAGTGCATTTTAAAGTGTATTATGGTTGCTGGTTTACTTAGTGTTTTAACACCAAATCAGATGCAATGTGACAGACATCTGTCCTCACTGAACATGAAACTGCTGCGTTTTGTTACACAATCACAGTCAATCTGGAGCAGAGGTTGCGTTAGACTTTAACATTGTCCGTCATTTTGACGGAAAGGGTCGTAAAAATTCTGTCATAATCTATTATTACCTGTCATTTTCATTTTCATATTTTAATTATAATAACATATTTAATTGCTTTTATTTTTGTTCACATTTTCATTTTTAATAATTAACCTAGAGGACCAGCTTATTGGCTAATGCATTTATTTATTTATGAAGAGAACAGATGAATAGAGACTGCGTCACTTTTCATGTTAAACACCGCAGTGACAGCAGAAGCCATATGCTTGGGCTGGGTAAAATAAAATATATAAAATATTTCTCTATATTAATAGATTCTTATTTTTATTAACCAATATCGTTTCTTAACTCCCAATCGATGCACAGTAGGCTACACAGTATAGTAAGCTTTGTGCGTTGTTACTAATCAAAGACATAGCAGAACTAGTGAGTTTTATTTTGGTTCTGGAGCTGATGATCCAGCGCTCTGCTGTCTCACTGGAGCGCACTCGTCACCAACTGGACAGGTACAAATGACAATATATCACCCTGAGTGTAATCTGTCAAAGTGACGGGCGGCCTTCAGATTTTTCCGTCACTGCTAAAAAAATTCAGTCAATTACGGAGAATTTTTGATTTAAGCGACCTCTGATCTGGAGATATTTGATGTTTATTTATGTGCAGTGTTTTGGATGAGATTCAAAAAATCAAAAATTGAAAATCTGCTGAAAATGTGCTCATCCTCAGGCCATCTTAGATGTAGATGAGTTTGTTCCTTCATCAGATTTGGAGAAATGTAGCATTCCATCACTTGCTGCTTGGTTGAAACAAGTCCATCATTAAGGCATTTTTAAACTTCAAACCGTTGCTTCTGCTAAAAATATGAATCCATAATCCACAATAACGCTTCCTCCAGTGGAAAAAGTGGTCTGGTCTGAATCAGTAGAGAAATATGCACAGGTCAAGCACCGTTTACACAGATCAGTGGTGGAGGAGAAAAGCCGCAGTGGGTGATGAAACAATTGAAGAGTTTCAAAACATCTGATATGAAAAAGTTGATTCATTATCAAAGTCATTGCTGTGCTCAACTTCATCGCACTAGCGATCCAGCGATGAGCCAATCTTGAATATCTTTCAGTTCACATGTCACAAAAGGAGAAGTGGATTTATTTTTCAACCTGCTTACATCGCTGGCATCTTCTTGAGAAAACTTTAGAAAAGTACAACTCTGACAAAAGTAAATGCACTAATTTTAAAACACTTCTTTTTACAATATTCACTCCAAATTCACCTAAAGACCTCATTAAAGAGTTTTTTCTGTCCATCTTGAGAGTGTACACCCACTTTCAGCTCTCCATACAGGATATGTTTTGGTAGATGTTTGTTGAACATTCTCACAATGTGTTCGGCCCAGCGGAGCTGAGATTTTTGCAGCATTGTGAAGATACTGGTCCTTTCAAGTATTTCTGTGTTGGGGACTTGGGGACCTGACACTTCACTTTCAACAGTTTGCGGAGGCAGCAGAGATAGAAGAGGTTTAGCTTCTTAGCATGTCACTGGTAGACTGTTCAGCAGGGCTGGACTGGACTGGGACAAAAAAACATTTTTGGTCCAGGTGGCCCACCACCACACACATATATGATATACACTACCAGTCAAAAGTTTTGAACAGTAAGATTTCTTCTGCTCACCAAGTTTGCATTTATTTGATCCAAAATGAAGCAAAAGCAGTAATATTGTGAAATATTTTTACTGTTTAAAATAACTGTTTTCTATTTGAATATATTTTAAAATGTAATTTATTCCTGTGATTTCAAAGCTGAATTTTCAAAATCATTACTCCAGTCACATGATCGTTCAGAAATCATTCAAATATTCTGATTTGCTGTTGAAAACAGCTGAGTATAATTTTTTTCAGGTTTCTTTGATGAATATAAAGTTCAGAAGAACAGCATTTATCTGAAATATAAATCTTTTGTAACATTATAAATGTCTTTCACGAGTTCACCCTTACATCTAATCTGATAGCAAATAGTAAGCATATTTCGGCGTGCTGTCCTGGGGGAGGGCTCCGAGCCCGGAATATGGCTCGAACCCAGAGAACTCCCCAAAAGAAGCTTATAGGCATGGGACAGCAGTCAGAGAGCAAACATTTTAGTTGCCCCCCAAAGTATGCATGCTGTGAAGAGATAGGAGTTAAAATTTGCAAATAAAAGGAGGCAGGTGACCAGAGAGCTCGTGCAGTGCTCGACGGGAACTGCGGCTTGCAGCATCGGACTGGCGAGCCCTACGTGCCGCTAGAAGAGGAGCAAGATGGCAGATATCAAATGAGGGACTCTCATTAATAATGTGGTGAGATCTTGTTTTTTTTTTAGTCTGTTAGCTAAGACTTAACCATTTCTATCTAGTTCAGACTGTGAGAAAGCAATTACGTCCATTGTCTTTTCTCGAATGGATTATTGTAATTTCCTTTATTATGGAGTTGATGTTTGAGCACTTATGTGTTTACAGAAAATCCAAAATGCTGCAGCAAAAATTATCAAGTCGGCAAAGAAATATGAATCTTTGACTCCATTATTAATTTCATCAAGTGGCTGCCAGTACGACTTAGAATTATTTATAAGATCCTCGTACTTGTTTATAAGGCCTTGCACAATCTAGCTCCTGTGTATTTGTCTGGTTTGATGGCAATTTACACCCCCTCTAGATCCTTGAGATCAGAAAATCAACATCTGCTTTGCACTACCAGGACAAAATATAACCATAGAGGTGACAGAGCTTTTTCTCGAGCAGGCCCTAAACTGTGGAATGACCTCCCTCAATGTATTCGATCTGACAAATCCTTACCCATGCTCAAAGATATGTCAA
Source organism: Barbus barbus (assembly GCF_936440315.1). Taxonomy (NCBI): domain Eukaryota; kingdom Metazoa; phylum Chordata; class Actinopteri; order Cypriniformes; family Cyprinidae; genus Barbus; species Barbus barbus. Next base: position 30,384,848 of record NC_136745.1, on the reverse strand, counting down.
AACAACATCTTTTAAATTCAAATAGGGAGCTTCTTTAAATTGGTTAATGTTTATGTGATGTGGATATGTTTATTTCTGCTATCTTTTTGTGTTTTTTAGCTTGTGATTGTGAAGCACTTTGGGCAACGCGAGCTGTATTAAACTGTGCTATATAAATAAATAAACAAACAAAAAACGTGAAAGATATTAAAAATAAATACGAAAAAAATAAAAATCACATGTACGTAAGCATTCACATACTTTGTTGAAGCACCTTTAGCACCAATTACAGCCTCAAATCTTTTTGGGTATGATGCGACATGCTTTGATCATAATTATTTGGCAATTATCTGCCATTCTTCTCCTCTCCTCTTCACCTCTCAAGCTCTGTCAGGTTGGATGGGGGTAGATGCACATTTTCAGGTTTCTCCAGAAATATTTGATTGGGTTAAATCTCAGGCTGTGGCCACTCAAGGACATTCGCAGAGTTGTCTATAAGCCACACTTGTGTGTTTAGGGTCATTGTCCAGTTGAAAGGTGAAGCCCTTCTGAGGTTCTAAATGCTCTGGGCTGGGTTTTCATTAAGGCTATCTCTATATTTTGGTGCATTCAGCTTTTCTTCTACTCCGATGTGTTCTTCTGTCCCTGCCGCTGAAAAACAACCCCACAGCATGAGGCTGCTACCAGCACACTTTACTTTTGGGATGGTACTCTGCAGGTGATGAGCAGAGCTGGTTTCCTTCAAACATGATGCTTAGAATTGAGGTTCATCAGACAGAGAATCTTGTTTCTCAGAGGCCAGCTCGAGGAACAGTCCTGGTTGTTTGGCACTTCTTCCGTTAAGGGTAACAGAGACTACACTGTAAAAAAAAGAAAAAAAAGAAAAAGTTGAGCCAACTTAAAATTTTAAGGCAACCAGCTTCAGCAGATTTTTAAGTTCTCTCAACTTATTTTTGTAAGAGATTCTCGACTTTTTGTTGAATAAACTTAAAACAACAAGTTAAGAAAACAAAAAATCTGCTGAAGCTGGTTGCCTTAAAATTTTAAGTTGGCTCAACTTTTTTTTTTTTCTTTTTTTTACAGTGCATGTACACTGTAAGAAAAAAAAAAAAAAAGTTGAGCCAACTTAAAATTTTACGGCAAATTTTTAGTCAGACGACACAAAAACAATAAAACCCATTAAAAAGGAGGCATTTGTTGCATCCAGTGGGGATATAATTACTGATGATAATGACTCATACTGTCTTTTTATGAGCCGCGTTGCATCATGATTTGTGACATTTGTGATTGGAGAAACGACAAACAACAAGTGCTACTCTACACTGCTCAAAACTCACGTTTGAATCGTCAGTGGCAAATTCTTCAAAAAACAAAACGTATTTACAGGCTGTGAGTCAGAAGAGACTGTCCTTGCAAAATTGGAATTGCCCCACTTTATAGAAACAGCCTTTGTGCAAGCCAGCATTATATGTTACTCTTTCAGGTTCAGGAAATAGTCCTCTGTAAAATGCACTGCACACACTCTAATATTTGGGTTGAACTGTTCTGGAACAGTGTTGTAAATACAACTTAACCACTGATTTCTAGTTGCGTCCTCTTTTGGAAGCCCAAACAAAGTACTTTCGCTTTCACAACGAAACACAGCGTCTCCAGGACATGACGCCGGCGGCAGCAACAATACTACAGACAGAATAATAGTTCTGCCTTCTTTCTTTGCGTAGACGTTTGGGCGGTGTTTTGCAAATTTCCCCACAGCGTGACGTAGACATGTGGTTCGTGTTTGAATGAGCCGTTTTAGGAGGGCGTGGTCGACTCTTAACTTTTATAAAGAATATCTCTTTGGTTTTGAGACTTCAGGGATCTTATCTATGCACAAACAGCTTGTAACACTCCAAAGAGAAAGGAAAACTTGAAATCGCATCATATGACCCCTTTAAGTTTATGGACCTGTTGCTATGACAGCAACTCCGGGATGGTCTTCAAAGAACCAAACAATCCAAGATCATGCCAAATCATCAACAATCAAATCCAGCTAACTGAGTGACGTACGAAGAACTGACCCCTGATATTTTATTCGTATCCAGAATGAGGCGATGTGAACATCAAGCTGAGCTTTGTCTCATCCTCAGACGTCATGCCCACAGACCGCTGGCTGAGGTTAGTTAGGGTTGTATGCAGTTTCATCACATGCAATGTTCAAATCTTTTGTTCTTACGCAAGTGCATTTTAAAGTGTATTATGTTTGCTGGTTTACTTAGTGTTTTAACACCAAATCAGATGCAATGTGACAGACATCTGTCCTCACTGAACATGAAACTGCTGCGTTTTGTTACACAATCACAGTCAATCTGGAGCAGAGGTTGCGTTAGACTTTAACATTGTCCGTCATTTTGACGGAAAGGGTCGTAAAAATTCTGTCATAATCTATTATTACCTGTCATTTTCATTTTCATATTTTAATTATAATAACATATTTAATTGCTTTTATTTTTGTTCACATTTTCATTTTTAATAATTAACCTAGAGGACCAGCTTATTGGCTAATGCATTTATTTATTTATGAAGAGAACAGATGAATAGAGACTGCATCACTTTTCATGTTAAACACCGCAGTGACAGCAGAAGCCATATGCTTGGGCTAGGTAAAATAAAATATATAAAATATTTCTCTATATTAATAGATTCTTATTTTTATTAACCAATATCGTTTCTTAACTCCCAATCGATGCACAGTAGGCTACACAGTATAGTAAGCTTTGTACGTTGTTACTAATCAAAGACATAGCAGAACTAGTGAGTTTTATTTTTGTTCTGGAGCTGATGATCCAGCGCTCTGCTGTCTCACTGGAGCGCACTCGTCACCAACTGGACAGGTACAAATTACAATATATCACCCTGAGTGTAATCTGTCAAAGTGACGGGCGGCCTTCAGATTTTTCCGTCACTGCTAAAAAAATTCAGTCAATAACGGAGAATTTTTGGTTTAAGCGACCTCTGATCTGGAGATATTTGATGTTTATTTATGTGCAGTGTTGTGGATGAGATTAAAAAAAATCAAAAATTGAAAATCTGCTGAAAATGTGCTCATCCTCAGGCCATCTTAGATGCAGATGAGTTTGTTCCTTCATCAGATTTGGAGAAATGTAGCATTCCATCACTTGCTGCTTGGTTGAAACAAGTCCATCATTAAGGCATTTTTAAACTTCAAACCGTTGCTTCTGCTAAAAATATGAATCCATAATCCACAATAACGCTTCCTCCAGTGGAAAAAGTGGTCTGGTCTGAATCAGTAGAGAAATATGCACAGGTCAAGCACCGTTTACACAGATCAGTGGCGGAGGAGAAAAGCCGCAGTGGGTGATGAAACAATTGAAGAGTTTCAAAACATCTGATATGAAAAAGTTGATTCATTATCAAAGTCATTGCTGTGCTCAACTTCATCGCACTAGCGATCAGGCGATGAGCCAATCTTGAATATCTTTCAGTTCACATGTCACAAAAGGAGAAGTGGATTTATTTTTCAACCTGCTTACATCACTGGCATCTTCTTGAGAAAACTTTAGAAAAGTACAACTCTCACAAAAGTAAATGCACTAATTTTAAAACACTTCTTTTTACAATATTCACTCCAAATTCACCTAAAGACCTCATTAAAGAGTTTTTTCTGTCCATCTTGAGAGTGTACACCCACTTTCAGCTCTCCATACAGGATATGTTTTGGTAGATGTTTGTTGAACATTCTCACAATGTGTTCGGCCCAGCGGAGCTGAGATTTTTGCAGCATTGTGAAGATACTGGTCCTTTCAAGTATTTCTGTGTTGGGGACTTGGGGACCTGACACTTCACTTTCAACAGTTTGCGGAGGCAGCAGAGATAGAAGAGGTTTAGCTTCTTAGCATGTCACTGGTAGACTGTTCAGGAGGGCTGGACTGGACTGGGACAAAAAAACATTTTTGGTCCAGGTGGCCCACCACCACACACATATATGATATACACTACCAGTCAAAAGTTTTGAACAGTAAGATTTCTTCTGCTCACCAAGTCTGCATTTATTTGATCCAAAATGCGGCAAAAGCAGTAATATTGTGAAATATTTTTACTGTTTAAAATAACTGTTTTCTATTTGAATATATTTTAAAATGTAATTTATTCCTGTGATTTCAAAGCTGAATTTTCAGAATCATTACTCCAGTCACATGATCGTTCAGAAATCATTCAAATATTCTGATTTGCTGTCGAAAACAGCTGAGTATAATTTCTTTCAGGTTTCTTTGATGAATATAAAGTTCAGAAGAACAGCATTTATCTGAAATATAAATCTTTTGTAACATTATAAATGTATTTCACGAGTTCACCCTTACATCTAATCTGAAGTAAGCATATTTCGGCGTGCTGTCCTGGGGGAGGGCTCCGAGCCCGGAATATGGCCCGAACCCAGAGAACTCCTCCTATCCCTAATATGGGATAAAATAGATTAGGGGTGAGGAGTTGGGGTGGAGGAGGGATGCCGGAAAACTGTCATTGGACAGAGGTAGGCAGGCTGCATATTTATACGCATTGTGCTCGTTAGGATAGTTAACTAAATGAGTTGCACCTGCGCCAAATTAGTTGATTATCTGATCGTGCTCCTCCCGATCCTTGTTAATAAAACATAATTTACCATAATTTTTTATCAATTTAAAGCATCCTTGCTAAATAAAAGTATTAATTTCTATAATTTCTTTCCCAAAAAACTAGACAAAAATTATACTGGCTCCAAGTTTTTGAATGGTATGGTGTATAATGTTACGAAACCTTTTTTTATTTCAGATAAATGCTGATCTTTGGATTTTTCTATTCATCAAAGAAAAATGTACTGGACTGTTTTAAATAATGATTATAATAATAATAATAATAATAATAATAATAAATGTTCTAAAGCAGCAAATCAGTATATTAGAATGATTTCTGAAGATCATGTGACACTGAAGACTGGAGGAATGCTGAAAATACAGATCTGATCACAGAAATAAATTACACTTTAACACATATTCACATAGAAGACAGATATTTTAAATAGTAAAAATATGTCACAATATTACTGCTTTTCCTATTTTGTATCAAATAAATGCATGTTTTTTAAGTTGTTACATACATACATACATACATAGGAATTCAAACAACTTTATTCAAACATACATACTGTATAATTAAAAGAATATAAGCTCTTTAATCGTTAACTAATGAACTGTGAGCACTGGATAGATTTCCTGAGGTAATTGCATCGTTAAGAGACATTGTTCAAAAGCTGTTTTATCTGATGTGTTTATTTCAGTTGAAACTCTGATTGAGTGATTATATGAGACATGATCCATTTTAGTAAGTTGCACCGTATCTTTCGATACCTTCCGATGTTAATTTATTTATTTTGTGCTATAACTCATATTAATCACTCATAGGTGCCGATAGCATCATACAGCACCCTTGCGCTTCTGGCATCCCGAGTTCGAGTTCTGACTCGGGGACCTTTCCCGATCCTGCCCCCCATCTCTCTCCCGCTTTACTTCCTGTCAGCTCTGATCTTTCCTATCATAATAAAGTCGAAAATGCCAAAAATAAATAAAAAAAGTAGAAGAGACTCATGCTCCGTGCTGCCACTTGAACTGAAGCTGCTATAGTGATCCGTCATGCCACGCTCAAGACAGCATTTATTGTTTGAATTTTCAGATAAAATTAACGTTATTTGAGAGCTAAGACTCTGTTTCTTATCAGAAGTAACAAAGAACAAAGCTCCTCGTCTTGATTGAAAGGATAGTCGGCCCTGATCCTTGGCTGCTTATAAACAATTGGCCGATACAGATTATTGGCCGATGCAGATTATTGGCTGATACATCGGTGCATCCCTAACCAGGAATCATTTTTCTAGTGGAAGGATAGCATTTACGGATCGTATTTTTTTAGCTAATATATATAGTTTTGGCTTCAATATTTGCATTGTGTGCTAACTTTTATATAAAAGCAATGAGGTACTCAAGGTGCGCTGTATGGAAACGTTAGAAAAACATTCTTTGAACATTTTTGTTTACATTCTCACTTTACATACAACTATACATTTAAACTGTGCTTTACTAGCTTATGCTCTTATACATTATCATTGTTTTTACATAATAAACAATTTTTCTTAATATATGAAACCTACAGTATTTAGCTGGTTAATGCAATACAAAACAACAACAACATATTGCTTTGATAATGAACCTTTATTGTCTCAGACAGATGCATTGGGATAGAGGTTTTGCAGGAGCAGAAAAGCACAATGTCAACACATTTTAATTTATTTTTTCACTATAATTCTTATTTTCTCAGTCAATAATGAGTGGAGCTATTTCATATTTGAGGTTTCTTGACATTTTGAAATATTATTCATCTTAAAAAGCCAAGGGACTTGTCTGTCACCGTATTTTAAGAAAGATCCACATGTATGCATAAAGTTGTGGATGCATGCACAAGCTGCAGTGAAGCGTTTGTAAGGCCTGCTCTACACCACACGTTTGATCTTCATGGTGATGGACTTCAGAGGAGCCCAGCTGTTCTTCCAGTAGTACCAGGTGACTCCAGGATTCGATGCTGTACCCGTTTTCTTCCCCAAATAGTCACCAGTGGGGTTTGTGTGAGCACAATCTTTGAACCAAAACCCTCCTTGATAGGTCTTAGCGCAGTTGTCTCCTGAAAGGTCTTGGTCTTTGTCAAAGGTGGAGAACTTCATTCCATTGTGATAACTCAAAGAGTCACCTGTAGAGAGGAGAAACGTTCATTATAAAGACACTTTCATTTGGACATCTAAAATAAAATGAGTTTTTAAAATAAATAATATAGGTTTTATTAAAAGCATTAGTTTAAACATTATGGTTTAAAAGTCCCTTACTATCCTTTTATTTTCTTAAATTCTTCTTTATTGAAAATGAAATTTCTGTAGTTTGTTTCACCTGCTCCTCCATTAACAAAGCCGCTCACATGCAGTCTGTACCCATCAGCCTCAGACCTCACAGAGAAAGACCTGTACAGAGCGTAAGCCTTCTGCCCTTGAAAGTCCTCCACATCTACTCTGAGCATATATTGATGCTTGAGCGTCAGCTGGTGAAGAAACTCTAATCCTGTAAAAACATTAAATGAAACTGATTTAATAACAAATATAATCTGCATTTATACTGCAGTCTTGATTAAATGGCCATGTTTTCCATATGTTTGATTGTTTATTATTTCTCTGTTTGCCTTTTTAAGCCCAAAACTTCACAAAATCACTCACCCAGCCAGTGTTCACCGCCTGTTTTACCAAAACCCCATTTATAACTCTTCCACAGCCTATAGAAATTCACATCGCCGTTCATTCGCCTGAGAATCACCTGAAACATTCAGAAATCATCCACTTTCACACATCACATCATTTCACGTCATTCATCTTTTTACCAACAAATGCAACAAATGTAAATTATGTTGTGTGATTTCAATGACTGCTCTCCAACATATATAAAGAACAGAAATAAAAGAACTGAGCGACTATCTGAATAATAGTTTATTAGAAATCATGGTGTCACACTGGGGTGCATCTGATAATAAAATATCCTTTTTCAAGATAAAACACTGAAACACTTACCATCCAGTTTTCTCTGTAATTTCCACCGTAGACCATCTCACAGTAGACATTCACCGGTCCATTTAGTGTGTTGATGGTGTACACACCACTGGTATAATATCTCGCATAAATATCAGAGCAGTCTTGGACATTTGATCTGACCACAGATCTGCCCATCAACACGGGAAGCACAGACAAACACAGCAACACCTGAGAGACACAAACTCAAGATCTGAGTCTGATGATCGACATCTCATAAAATCACTCACATTCTCACATACAGAAACTCACAATCCCGTTTTTGATCATCGTTTCAGACGTCCAGCTCAGAGGATCAGATGCACCTGAAATACAGTTCAGACAAATAAAATCATTTTGTTATAACATGAACGTCCATTCTGTTATTATCTGAAGAAAGAAGCCATATTATATATTTGCTGAGACCTGCATTTTTAGAAAACTCACCGTATGCGCTGAGAATCTTGTGAATGTTCAGGTGACGGATGCATCTTTAAATATCTTTCGGACTGTCAGGATCCTCCTCTTTATCTGACATTTACAAAAAAAAAAAAAAAAAAAACTCTTTATTGGACAGTCATGGGTTTGATGCCATAAAAGGAGAAGTTTTTGTTAATTTCGCTTTTGGCAATCTGCTTTATCATCTTCAACAACCGACTGCAACAGACTCCTAGTTAAGAAAGCCATCAGTGTTGAATTGTATTTTCTCAGGTTAAGGGCTCTGTTACATCCAGGTCCTGATGACCCTTTGACATGCAAACATTCAGAAATCTTTAATCTGATGTTTACTGAAAAAAATAAGATGAAACAATTTTAACCCAGAAATTGATAGTAAATTGATAGCAATGCTCAGATTACTAATATAACCTCGGTTCCCTTATATAAGGGAACGAGCATTGCATATATGCACGTATGGGGAAGCTCCTGTTTACTCTGAACACTGAAGCCTGATGTGTTCAAATTTGTCTAGCTGCACAAACAACGGCAGAAATGGATAATTGGCCCCAGGAAGACGAGTTACTGGCTGGAACACAAAATGTGACCCTGGACCACAAAACCAGTCATAAATAGCACGGGTATATTTATAGCAATAGCCAATAATATATTGGATGGGTCAAAATTATAGATTTTTCTTTCATGCCAAAAATCATTAGGATATTAAGTAAAGATCATGTTCCATCAAGATATTTTGTAAATTTCCTACCATAAATATATCAAAACTTAATTCTTGATTAGTAATATGCATTGCTAAGAACTTCATTTGAACAACTTTAAAGGCGAATATTTAGATTTTTTCCACCCTCAGGTTCCAGATTTTCAAATAGTTGTATCTCAGCCAAATATTGTCTTATCCTACAGTAACAAACCATACATCAATGGAAATCTTATTCATTCAGATATATGTCTAAATCTCAATAAAAAAAAAATTGAGCCTTATGACTGGTTTTGTGGTCCAGGGTCAGAAATGCTCTTTTGTCTCGGCTGTAAAAGCCTGACTCGCTGTTCACTGTTAAAACCGGCTCCTTTTGCAAGCAGACCTTGCACTTCGGTCAGGAGAACCTGTGAATCGTTGTCCTGTACTGAAGTCTGAATGGCGCCTCTGAAGGGAGGTGGTCTGCCAATGAATTGGAGCAAGTAGCCTCCTCCTATGGTCAGCAGAACCCAGCTTGACATGTCTGGGATGACTTAACAAGCCTAGAGCTGGGCTGCAAGTGGTCTGAGTTTTCCGAGTGGCAGGTCGCTGCATGGAGACAGGGAGCTGACATCTGTGGTATTGTGAAGAGGAGAAAGTGCTCTTTTGAGTATTACAGTTGAAATTTGCTTGGGAACGTGCTGAATGGGAAGCAGTATGAACAAAGCTTCCATCGCCCGGAGTTACACGGGGAACTGGACAGCGAGCACAAGATTTCTTTGATGTCGGTCTAGCCTCGACGGGACCTGACCCTCTCCTCTTTCTCTCTGCATTGAGATCTGGACAGCTTCTGTGGCTCAGGGTCCAATGCCATTCTAAGGCGGGGTCCCTGGCACTTATGAAAGAGGCAGGCCCGGCTCCAGAATCAAGTACAGTTTATACATATTGTTGTGTAATATGCATAAGAATACAATTACCCTGCCCCACTGTTTTATGTATTTAGTTAATATAATATATCTAATAGTGTATTATTTAGTTCATTTCCTGGAAAAGCCTCATATTGTCAGTTATGTAACTGCTACATGTTATTGTATTCATTGTAATAAGAAAGTGGTTTATTAACAAAGACACCACACGTTATTGTAAGTGTTTTATTGAGAAAGTAGTTTAAGAAATACACCATACATGATATTGTATTTGTTTTATTGAGAAAGTAGTTTATTAAGAAATACACCACACATGATGTTGTAAGTGTTTTATTGAGAAAATGCTTTATTAATAATAAGCTTGTATTTATATAACACAAGTCTGCCTCCCTGGCATTGATTTATAGCGAAGCCAGAACAGACCACGAAGTCTTCTGTGACCTGTTTTGTAAGTATGAACTTAGATGCTTATGAGATAGGACAGATTTGACTTACTTTACCTAACCTGAGAATAAATAAAATAAGGTAGTTGTAGGAAATTTAGCACCACAAAACAATAACTGTTCGGTACGAGGCTTTCGGTTCGGTACGCATTACAAACTGAACGATTCGTTGGAGTAATCTGATTACATTTGGAAAACAAAAAAGAGCTTAAAAATGTGTGAAATATAATGTACTCCAAGTTGTGATGGTGAGCTAGTTTTCCTTCTTTTCCTCGCTTTTAAATTGGCTAGCTTGTAAATGCCTGTGCGCATTTTACTTTCACTTTCGAATGGACTCTTTGCACGGCCCACCGCCTACGTATTTCCGCTAAAATCTCAGTTGTACGCGAGCTTCCAGTTTAGCGTTCTCCGATAGCAAGCTGTTGTAATAGCATGCTCTTTCTGTCAAATTATGACAGAACACTCCCAGCCTGAACTTTACCGAAAGCAGAATCCACCAACGAATCATCAGTGGACATCCCCATTGTGGTGACTAAAGGGGCTGTAGTGCTGATAAAGTCTTTATACACCTCTGCCACTTGCACGACTGAGAGGTCAGGCAGGTCGCTGGTAACACCTTTATACAAGGTACTCCTGAAATTAAAATTGTCAATACTAATAAGTTGCACATTTTCACAGGCTTAGTCACCATTATCTTCACTGTATGGAGAAAAGTGCTTTTGTGTTAAAGAAAGTTTTATGGGTTTGTAAAGACATGAGAGCGAGTAAAAGCCATGACTTTTTTGTGAACTATCCCTTTGTCCACATAGTAAACAATCCCATATTATACTTCTACATTAAGTAAGTAACTGATTGCAGTGTGCACCTTAAGCTGTCAGCAAGTTTCCTTTCTTTAGGTCGTGCAGATATAACTATCATCCCACTGACGGGACCTGGCCGGACTGCCTAGGAATACCAATGGCCACTTTAGTATGAGTTAGAGTCAGTTGCCTGACTTATTCCTGGAGGCCAACCAACAGTGCATGTCTTTAGACAACTCACTAATCTGACACACAAGTTTTAGGTCTTTTAAAGAGCAATGAGTTGACAGCTGCAGAAGACCATTAGACAACTGCAGCTCATCCAGAATGCTGCTGCCAGGATTCTGACTAGAACCAGAAAATCTGAGCATATCACACCAGTCCTCAGGTCCTTACACTGGCTTCCAGTTACATTTAGGATTGATTTTAAAGTACTTTTACTCGTTTATAAATCACTCAATGGCATAGGACCTAAATACATTGCAGATTTGCTCACTGAATCTAAACCAACAGACCACTCAGATCATTAGGATCGAGTCAGTTAGAAACACCAAGGGTTCACACAAAACAAGAGGAGTCCGTTTTTAGCTATTATGCCACGCACAGCTGGAACCAGCTTCCAGAAGAGATCAGATGTGCTAAAACATTAGCCACATTTAAATCCTGACTCAAAACTCATCTGTTTAGCTGTGCATTTGTTGAATGAGCACTGTGCTACGTCCGAGCTAACTGCACTGTATTTTATATATAATAATTTCCTTTTAAATTCATTTTTTAATCAATTTTTAAATCATTTTAAAACCTTGTTTTATTGTTGTGATTATTTTAATATGATTATTTTACTTCCTTTTATGTAAAGCACTTTAAATTACCACTGTGTATGAAATGTGCTATACAAATAAACTTGCCTTGCCTTTGTTATAATGAGATGATTCGTGCTGAACACATACCTGAACAAAAACTTTGTTCGATTTGAGCGGTGAGTGAATTCTAACTTAAACACCTCTGATTGAAGTAATCAACAGATATGTCTGTGATTGGCTACATTGCTTAACGCTGCAAAAACACTTTGAAATAGAAACCGATCCCAGAGCACAAACCATAACGCACTGGATAGTTTGCCAAATCTGCAATGAAATGCCATTAATTTAACTGAGGATGCTATTTATTTCGTTTGAGGGTGCTTGAACCAGGCCTGGATGAGGTAGCGTTTAGCTGTCTAAGAGCGCAGGCTCTAATTGTGACTGAGGCTGAGCTGGAGACAATATAATTCACAATAATAATATAATTCAGCACACTGCATAGGATGATGCGATGACAAATTCAATCACGCAACTTCAACTTATTAATTATTAATTTAGTTTAGTTATATAATTTATAATTTGAATAAGAGAACAACACCTCTAACGACAACGCTTTCTACGCCTTTAATATGTTTTTGTGAAGTAATTGTAATTCAATATTTGTTTTCTGTCTTGTAGTTAAGTCAGATCACATACTCCAGTTTTAAGAAGCCATCTCTTGTAAAGGTTCTTTCTCTCTCTCTCAGCTTTGCCTTTCCTATTTTATCAAACTGGAACTTGAACTCGAAGCTCAAATTCATATGATGTTGTACAAGCGTACTCATACAAAATTCTACGAATTCTACGAACTACAGTATGTTGTTGTCTGCTATTTGTTGTTGTCAATGTTTTTATTGTTCATCATGTGATAAATTCTTTTTCTTCCTGTCTTGCAGGATTTCTCACAGATTACTCCATCAGCTCTTCACAATATCAGCTCTTCCAAAAGCTTCCACATATCTCTCTCTCGTGTGGCACATCTGCTCTCAGCCCTTTACTGCATGTCTACTTGTTTTAATTTCTACTTTACAGTCAACACTCCCATCTCCCACTCCTGTCACTATATACACTCACCTAAAGGATTATTAGGAACACCATACTAATACTGTGTTTGACCCCCTTTCGCCTTCAGAACTGCCTTAATTCTACGTGGCATTGATTCAACAAGGTGCTGAAAGCATTCTTTAGAAATGTTGGCCCATATTGATAGGATAGCATCTTGCAGTTGATGGAGATTTGTGGGATGCACATCCAGGGCACGAAGCTCCCGTTCCACCACATCCCAAAGATGCTCTATTGGGTTGAGATCTGGTGACTGTGGGGGCCATTTTAGTACAGTGAACTCATTGTCATGTTCAAGAAACCAATTTGAAATGATTCGAGCTTTGTGACATGGTGCATTATCCTGCTGGAAGTAGCCATCAGAGGATGGGTACATGGTGGTCATAAAGGGATGGACATGGTCAGAAACAATGCTCAGGTAGGCCGTGGCATTTAAACGATGCCCAATTGACACTAAGGGGCCTAAAGTGTGCCAAGAAAACATCCCCCACACCATTACACCACCACCACCAGCCTGCACAGTGGTAACAAGGCATGATGGATCCATGTTCTCATTCTGTTTACGCCAAATTCTGACTCTACCATCTGAATGTCTCAACAGAAATCGAGACTCATCAGACCAGGCAACACGGTCTTCAACAGTCTAATTTTGGTGAGCTCGTGCAAATTGTAGCCTCTTTTTCCTATTTGTTGTGGAGATGAGTGGTACCCGGTGGGGTCTTCTGCTGTTGTAGCCCATCCGCCTCAAGGTTGTGCGTGTTGTGGCTTCACAAATGCTTTGCTGCATACCTCGGTTGTAACGAGTGGTTATTTCAGTCAAAGTTGCTCTTCTATCAGCTTGAATCAGTCGGCCCATTCTCCTCTGACCTCTAGCATCAACAAGGCATTTTCGCCCACAGGACTGCTGCATACTGGATGTTTTTCCCTTTTCACACCATTCTTTGTAAACCCTAGAAATGGTTGTGCGTGAAAATCCCAGTAACTGAGCAGATTGTGAAATACTCAGACCGGCCCGTCTGGCACCAACAACCATGCCACGCTCAAAATTGCTTAAATCACCTTTCTTTCCCATTCTGACATTCAGTTTGGAGTTCAGGAGATTGTCTTGACCAGGACCACACCCCTAAATGCATTGAAGCAACTGCCATGTGATTGGTTAATTAGATAATTGCATTAATGAGAAATTGAACAGGTGTACCTAATAATCCTTTAGGTGAGTGTATATATATAAAATTGTTAACCATTTTAATTGGCCCTGCATTTAGTCACAATAGAAGCAAACAATGATTACAGGATAATAATAATTTTAAAATATTAAAATATTATACTTAATAATTTTTGCCTATTTGTTTATTAATGGTAAGAAATTTATTTTGGTATTTTCAACTGGAGCCTCAAAACTCCCGGTTTGTAAAATATTATTTGGCATCTTATGACATTTTCTGTAAAGAAATTGTCTTTTTATTTTTGAATATTATAAAATGTTTTTTTAATGGGGTTACATATTTCTTAGTTACATGTTTATTAATTACTTTATCAATCAGTCATTCTTTTAAGTTGTTATATTTCAGTATTTTTTCATAGTGGCACAAACTGGAGAGAGAGTGCTGTTCTGGGTGCTATGTTTGTCTTGGAAAAGTTTGACATATCAATAAACATTAGGACATTTGTAATGTGTGTTTTCTTTCTTTCTTTTTTAATTCTTTCTTTCTTTCTTTCTTTCTTTCTTTCTTTCTTTCTTTCGTTTATATTCATGTAGTTCAACTGGCAGAGCTAATAATGGCAAGGTTGTAGGGTCCATTTCCAGGAAACATAAAAGTCATTAATTGTATACCTTTAATACATTATAAATACACTGTAAATGTTACAGAAGCAAAATTTAATAAATACTGCGAATTTGATAAGTGAAGTGACATACTGCCAAGTATGGTGACCCATACTCTGAATTCGTGCTCTGCATTTAACCCATCCAACGTACACACACACACACACAGCAGTGAACACACACACACACAGCAGTGAACACACACACACCGTGAACACACACCCGGAGCAGTGGGCAGCATTTATGCTGCAGCGCCCGGGGAGCAGTTGGGGGTTTGGTGTCTTGCTCAAGGACACCTCAGTCGTGGTATTGAGGGTGGAGAGAGCGCTGGACATTCACTCCCCCCACCTACAATCCCTGCCGGCCGGGGACTCGAACCCGCAACCTTTGGATTACAAGTCCGACTCTCTAACCATTAGGCCACGACTTCCCCAATTTTAATAAATATCAGGTGTTTTTTTTTTGTTTTTGTAAGCAAATGAAAGATTTTGACATTTATTATTTATTTTTCACACAGTATATGCACACTTTTGAGTTTAAATATAAATATTATATTTAATATTTTGCCACTCTGATCTCCTTTTCCAGTGTGTATTTGGTCTGTTTATACAAGACTTTATCCCCCTTTCTGTGAGCATCTTTTTTGGCCTGTCGGAGCTGTCTGTGTTTGGCAGTGAACCATGGTTTGTCATTGTTGTAGATTAGATGAGTCCTGTAAAGAATGCACATATCCTCACAGAAACTTATATAAGATGTTACAGTCTCTGTGAGCTCGTCCAGATCGATGGCAGCGGCTTCAAAAATAGTCCAATCAGTGAGAGAGAAACAGGCTTGTAGATCCCGCTCTGTTTCATTAGTCCATCTTTTAACAGATCTTAATAAAGGCTTTGCAGATTTAAGTTTCTGCCTGTAGGTCGGAAAATGATGAACCAAACAGTCATCAGAGAGTCCTAAAGCTGCTCGTGGAACCGAGTGATATGCATCCTTTATTGTTGTGTAACAGTGATCCAATATATTACTGTCACTGGTGGGACATGTAACATGCTGTCTGTATTTTGGCAGTTCACGGGAGAGATTTGCTTTTTAAAAAAACCCAAGAGTGATTAAAACAGAGTCCAGGTATTGTTGCTCACTCTCTGTGATCAGATCAGCAAGTTTCTGTAGAGCTGTGCTCACGTGCGCTTGCGGTGGAATGTAAACACTCACGAGAATGAACGAGCAGAACTCCCGCGGCGAATAGAACGGCTTGCAGTTAATGAAGAGCGTTTCTAGATCTGAACAGCACATCTTCTTTAACACAGTTACATCTGTACACCACCTCTCATTGATGTAAAAGCACGTCCCGCTGCCACGCGATTTCCCCGTTGATTCTGCGTCGCGATCTGCTCTGATCAGCTGGAAGTTAGGCAGATGAATCGCGCTGTCTGGTATGTCGCCATTTAGCCAGGTTTCCGTGAAACACAGAGCAGCAGAGTTAGAGAAATCCTTGTTTGTCCGGGAGAGCAGAAGGAGTTCGTCCATTTTGTTGGGTAGAGAGCGGAGATTCGACAAATGGATGCTAGGCAACGCCGTTCGAAATCCACGCTGTCTGAGCTTCACAAGCGCTCCAGCTGTCTTCCCCCGCCTGCGCCTCCTGTAGCGTTTGACCAGAGCTACGGCTCCGCCAACTACAATGTCCAGCAAAACATACAAAAAAATCTAAATCCGGTAAAAGTTTTTTTTGGTGTGTTCTGCCGAATGTTCAGCAGGTCATCCCTGGTAAAACTGATCGTATTTGAGTAACAAAAAAACAGGAAAAACAAACAAAAACAGTACAAACACTGAAGAGCAATACACAGTAGCTGCCATCAGCAGCGCCATCTCAAACCATTTTTTTTTACAGAGAGTATAATTCAGAATATTATAAACGATTTAAAAAATTCTAATGCCAAAGATATAGATGGTTTAGACTGTAATTTATAAAAAAATAATAGTGATATCTTTTTAGCACCAATTACTCATTTTGTCAATTTATCAATTACACAAACTACATTCCCAAGTTGTTGGAAAACGGGGTTATTTACCCCAGTCTTTAAGACAGGTGATCCAACTAATGTGGTAAATTATAGGCCGATTTCAATTCTGTCAGTAGTGTCTAAAATAGTAGATAAAGTAGTAACTGATCAAATTGTGAATTTTGTAGATATACATAATTTATTGTGTCCTATGCAATTTGGGTTTCATAAACAGCATTCGACAGAAACTGCTGTATGTTATTTAATTGAGCAAATTCGGTCAAAATTAGATAAGGGTGGGGTTGTGGGTGTTGTGTTCCTTGATTTACAAAAGGCATTTGATACACTATGATACGCCTCCTGTAGCGTTTGACCAGAGCTACGGCTCCACCAACTACAATGTCCAGCAAAACGTCCGAGTAGTCAAAATTTGGATGGTAGTTTCTATGTGAGGGATCATATGGAGGGATTTTACTGTAAATGGTATTATACTGATGTTTGTCGTCACATAATTTGTTTTGTTTTGCCCAGGGACAGCAAATGAACTTTAGCTCTGTAAATAATTCTGGGGCAGTTTTCTGACTGTCTATTGTCCCTGAATTAATGAATTAAATAAAAAAATAAAATAAAATAAATAAACTTCAAAACATTGCTTCTGCTGAAAATATGAGTCCGTAATCCACAATAACGTTTCCTCCACTGAAAAAGTGTTCTGGTCTGAATCAGTAGAGAAATATGCACAGGTCAAGCACCGTTTACACAGATCAGTGGCGGAGGAGAAAAGCCGCAGTGGGTGATGAAACAATTGAAGAGTTTCAAAACATCTGATATGAAAAAGTTGATTCATTATCAAAGTCATTGCTGTGCTCTACTTCATCGCACTAGCGATCCAGCGATGAGCCAATCTTGAATATCTTTCAGTTCACATGTCACAAAAGGAGAAGTGGATTTATTTTTCAACCTGCTTACATCACTGGCATCTTCTTGAGAAAACTTTAGAAAAGTACAACTCTGACAAAAGTAAATGCACTAATTTTAAAACACTTCTTTTTACAATATTCACTCCAAATTCACCTAAAGACCTCATTAAAGAGTTTTTTTCTGTCCATCTTGAGAGTGTACACCCACTTTCAGCTCTCCATACAGGATATGTTTTGGTAGAACATTCTCACAATGTGTCCTTTCAAGTATTTCTGTGTTGGGGACTTGGGGACCTGACACTTCACTTGCAACAGTTTGCGGAGGCAGCAGGGATATAAGAGGTTTAGCTTCTTAGCATGTCACTGGTAGACTGTTCAGGTTTCAGAAGCGTAGAGGAGGGCAGATGGGACTTCTGCTCTGTAAATCTTCAGCTTGGTGGTCAAGCTGATCCCTTTTCATTCAGAAAAATGTATAGCCTGCTCCAATCTCATTCAGTTGCCCTTGCAATGTGAGTTTCTCTAAGAGTGGCAATGTCTATGTTGTATTGAGCTAGCCTCTCTGCCCACTAGGGCTGCTCATCTTTCTGGTCTATCCACTTGAGCATTGGCCATTAGTGCGCACACATTATATGCAGCAAAGGTGGAAGGAGACACCTAAAATTTTATTAACAAATAATAAAGTGCTTTACTATTTTTTTTTATTTACTATTCTGCCTTTCTTGTAAAACAGTCAATTTGAAAAATCATGTATAACAACAATAATTACATTGCTGTCTTCAAGCAGAGTTTGGCCCACTTGATAGTGGATGCCATCGCCTTGACGTACCAATGCCAAGGCGAGCTGTGCCCCTTGGGGGTGAGGGCTCACTCCAGCGTCAACACAAGTGCTACAGTCCTCACCTGTGTGCTCCAGCCTAAAAGTGCAATTAAAAGATTGTTAAAGTATGGGATTAACCCATTTCTTTTCACCACAACAACTCAGGATTACAGGTTATAGCATTAGTGTTGAATTGACAAAACCAAAACAAACAAATCCAAACCGGTTTTGTTGGTACCATGATGCTGATCCTAAACTTTCTCGGTCAGCTCAAGCTTTAATCCTGAGTTAATGAAGCGCATGCACTTGAAAGCATGACATCAGCAATGAACAACCAATCACATGCCTTTTAGCGCTGGCACACAGCTGACCCCGGGGTCTGCACAAGTATGCCTTCCCCCCAGTGAGCCTCCTTGCAAAAACCTTGTGCAAGATCAGAACCCTCCTTGGAGAATTCCCCGGGAGCTTCTCTCTCAAGGTCTGGGCACAATTTGACACCCGCACCCTGATCTGTGGAACCTGCATGTTTGGCTTCTGGACGGGATGCGGTAGACATCTCTGGCCTTTCTCAGTATCACTCATGCTAGAGCCCCCTCTACTAGGCAGGCATATGTTTTGAAGTGAGGTCTGTTCATTGACTGGTGTTCTTCTTGCTGAGAGGACCCCCAGAGATGCCCGGTTATTGGGGTGCTTTCCTTCCTGCAGGAAAAGTTTGGCAAAAAATGTATTTATAGGACAGGTTTTATGCCATAAAAGGAATTTTTTTAAATTAATTTCACGTTTTTTGGGGGGGCAAACTGCTTTATCATCTTCAGAGAAATTAAGAGAGAAATGTGTTTAATCTGAAAGTGTTGATTCTGCCCCTGCTGCAAGTAGGTTGCACCTCGACAGATAGTTCAACAGGATGAGTGCTGAAGAAAAAGTCGAAACTGAAGGAATTCTTTTCCAGTGTTTTACTTAAAATCTTCAGTTGCTCAACATTGTTTTGTTTTTCTTGTGAAACTATAATGCAAACACAAAACGTACATTAAGTATAAAGTATGTCTAAAAGTAATTTTTAGGAAAGAGAGTAGCAAATCTATATAAACAGGTCCTGAGGACTTTTTGACGAGCAAACTGCAGGTTTTATGAGGGTCTTATCAACTGTAGGTTTTATTTTTTTTGTAAGACCTTTTTAAGATCAAGTAAATGCGATTTAAGGACCAAAATGAACACAATAATGTCAATATGTTCTCTAAACATAAACATAAACAAGCAATAGAAAATACAACTTCCAGCAGATCTCCATTACATTTTAATTCATTTTGCAAGTAAACGTATCTTAAATTTTTCTCTTTTTTGTGCAATGCATGCAACATTTAATACAATGCCTTTATGAATTTAACAAACTTTTTAAGGCCTTCATTTGTTAAAAGGAAAACTAAGAAACACTGTATTAATAAAATATAGATTCAGTGATCACCAACTGGCCATAACCAAACTTCTTCCCAAAATACTCATCTTTAAGAGAATCACTCTACAGATTTTTTTTTTTTGTTCTATGAAAAAGATAAATTAATAATCTTACATGGTGTTGGAGCCACTTCCTCATCAGTGGCCCTGCGTTTAAACAACCGCCACAATCTAAGAGATACAGAGTGAAACTGTCATTTATTTCAAATAGGTTTTTTGTAACATTATACATGTATTTATTGTCATTTTTGACCAATTGAATGTGTCCTTGATTAAGTGTCAATTTCTTACAGACAAACAAAAAAATTATATAGTGATCCCAACTATGCATGAATGAATGGCCAAGCCATAAAAATGTTTTATCTAAATATTTAGCTTTTAAAGGTTTAACATTTGACCAAATCTCGGGTCAGGAAATAAACAAGACTTACACAAATACTGTAGATGAAGTAAATTCCCAGGGAAGAAAGTTAGGTTTATAAAAACATTGTAGGATCATTTTTAAATGTTTCTAAAATGTTGAAATTTGCAGCTTCCTTGTCGTGATTATAACCTTATTTAACTGTTACTAAAACATTTCTAACAACATTCTACTAACAAAATATAATGCCAATTGAACGTTTATTTTTTAAATATTTTTTGAATGTTAAAATGTGTCTATTAATCTGTCTTTTTTACTTCTCTCTCCTCTTCCTGCAGTGCTTTGGCAGACCCTACAAATGTATGTTATGCTAATAAATCAAATCTGCATTTGGTATAACTGACTCACTATGGATTCATGCTAACCAGTCATACTTTGGTTTCTTGTGATGTCTTCATCTCTTCACTAGAAGGCATTGCATTGTTGTTCTGCTCAAGAACAATGGTTGTAGCAAGTCATCAGTTCTGAATTAACTACACATGGCACTGGGCACAAAATCAGCACCTCTAATGTACACCAGAGAGATCTCAAGCCATACAGAATGTCCATATAATTTCCCACTCATCTTTTAATGAGATGTACAGTATGTGTGTATGTGTGAGAGAGAGACCAAGAAGCTGCAATTGAATACAAGTGCAATATTATTTCTTAAAACTGAAGGGATTACTCATGGGAATGTATGCGTAATAATGTGTTTCAAATTTTATAGGCCGAGTTGTTATATCTTTCACTTTATTCATGTTTTTACTCTTCAGTTGTGCAGGTTTTGGGGGCTTTATGGTATTTTAGGTATTTTCCTAAATTTGTAATTCTAAAAAATAATACAATTTTATGTAAAATTCACTTTAAAGACCTACATGTCTCAATTTCATTCATAGAGATGACATGGAAAATGTATCATGGTTTTGTGAAAGACTGCTTCCATCTACTGGAAGACAAATATTTATAAAAAATGAAATACTAGATGGCTGCAGAAGATCATTGACTCATTTGCCATTTCCACACAGGCAAACAAATAGTTTTTGAATTAAACTTAAAATGTAAAAAATAGCTAGTGTTAAAAAAAATATATTATTTTATTTATTTTTTATCAGCATGATAAAATGCATTAAACATTAGCCTACATTACACCAGGGTTTCCCAAGCTGAGTTGATAAAAAGCTAATATATAATGAATTATATCGTAAAAAAAAAAAAAAAAAAAATATTATAATAAAACTATAAAATTAAATATACACTAACTACAAGTACTTGATATTTGGAATCTGATTACGTAACCCAGTTTACATGTAATCAGTTACTAGCCAGGTCTGCCTGCTGTCACACAAACACAAACCACGATTTCACTCACCCTGTCCTTCATTAGCATCATCTCTGTGTGGCGTCCTCAACACATTTTTGTTCTGTGCATTGCTTAAATTGTTCTGTGTGTCTCTAAATATCCTCTCTCCCTGCTCACTACCAGAGTACTCAATACTACATATTTATTTTACAAAAACACAACATCGTTTATATTGTCATGCATGCAGTTGGTTTCGTTTTAATGCATTGTCCTATGTGGAAATGGGGGCGGAATGATGAGCATACAAGCAACCTCCAAAAGACTCTACGTAAACACGTGTAACCGGTTCTACTTCACCCACTCCACCGCGGTCTCCAGTGCTCTAACGAGGAGGCTAAGGGCCACAGCCTCTAGCGTCTGTCGCCAGAGCGCCTCTTTTTTTTGAGATCAGGGGAGTGAGGTTTACACGCACCAGCATACTTGCCTACGTCTGTTACACTCACCCCCCTAAACCTCACTCCTGTCCGGGTCACGGCACCAATGTCACCGGTTCTACTTCACCCACTCCGAGCGGGATTCGAACCGCGGTCTCCAGCGCTCTAACGAGGAGGCTAAGGGCCACGGCCTCTAGCGTCTGTCGCCAGAGCACCTCTTTTTGAGATCAGGGGAGTGAGGTTTACACGCACCAGCATACTTGCCTACGTCTGTTACACTCACCCCCCTAAACCTCACTCCCATCCGGGTCACGGCACCAATGTCACCGGTTTTACTTCGCCCGCTCCGAGCGGGATTCAAACCGCGGTCTCCGGCGCGGGAGGCGGGCGCTCTAACGAGGAGGCTAAAGCCCACGGCCTCTAGCGTCTGTCGCCAGAGCACCTCTTTTTGAGATCAGGGGAGTGAGGTTTACACGCACCAGCACTTACTTGCCTACGTCTGTTACACACACAACTCAGTATATACTCTACAACTAACATAACTAAACAGTCAATAGGAATAGGAACAATAAACAGGGAATAGGCTTAAAAGGACCATGCTCTCTTTACTAAAATATTGTGAGTATACACAAATAAAAGTAGACCCTTGACAGTTATGAAATGGTGTATTACTCTTGTATATATGAGCGAAAATGGTGGCGTATTTTAAGTTGTTTCTGGTGTTATCAGGGGAAAAAATGCCAGTGATTGTGCCTAATAACATACAATTATCTAGGTTAACAATAGAGTGAGGTTTTCCATGACCTTGTATAACTGTCTCAACAGTCTGAGCACTTTGACTAGTGAATAAAGCGCAATAATGAGACACAGCTGTCATTTGCTCATGTGACAATCAGTTGCATTTCTGGGATCAAAAGAGATCAGACACAAGCCTCAGAAAAATAAATAAAAATGAATGAACATCAGAAGGTATCTTATTTCAACTACGGAAAGACGTCATTACACCATTTGAAAGTTCAAGTCCACCGATGTTAATCTACTCTCCTATCTGCAGGTGTAACAAGGGGAAAAAAAGAAACAAGAAATTAAGTATGAATGGTGTCAAAATGCTTGTTTTGGTTAAAATGTTTATCCATCTTCTTCCGCTTATCCGGGGCCGGGTCGCGGGGGCAGCAGTCTAAGCAGAGATGCCCAGACTTCCCTCTCCCTAGACACTTCCTCCAGCTCTTCCGGGGGGACACCGAGGCATTCCCAGGCCAGCCGGGAGACATAGTCTCTCCAGCGTGTCCTAGGTCCTCCCAGTGGGACGCGCCCGGAACACCTTCCCGGGAAGGCATCCAGGAGGCATCCGGAACAGATGCCCGAGCCACCTCAGCTGACCCCTCTCAATGTGAAGGAGCAGCGGCTCTACTCTGAGCTCCTCCCGAGTGACCGCGTTTCTCACCCTATCTCTAAGGGATCGCCCAGCCACCCTGCGGAGAAAGCTCATTGAAGTTCTATGACGTCAGCAAGCCTGTTCAGAAGGTGCTGTTATCTTGCAGGAAGGGAGGCCAATGGCTTATGGGTCTAGAGCCCTAAGTGACTGTCAACGCAGATACGCACAAATGAGAAAGAGCTGCTGGCGATAGTATATGGCTGTGAGAAATTCCACCAATATGTGTATGGAAAAGAAGTCAAAATTGAAAGTGACCACAAACCGTTACATCAAGCTCCAGAAAGCCATTACATCAAGCTCCGATGAGACTTCAAAGAATGCTTCTACGTCTGCAGAGATACAATCTCAATGTGATGTACAAACCTGGCAAAGAATTATATATTGCTGATGCTCTGAGTTTATTATATGACAGGAAAAAGAGGATCTGTTGGGAGAAGAGTTGGAGGTGAATTGGGTGGCATCACAACTTCCCATTTCTAAAAAAAAACCTGGAACGTTTTCAAGAAAGCCACAGCAGAGGATGCTGAGATGCAAGCATTAAGAAACGCTGTCAGAGATGGCTAGTCAAAAGAGAGATCTGCATTACCAAGATCAATTCAACCCTACTGGACGTTCAGAGAGGAAATCAGCTATGCTGATGGTCTGTTTTTTTAAGGCCAATAAGCTAATTGGTCCACAGCAGCTCAGACAAGAAATGCTCAGTAAAATACACGAGTCTCACCTCGGAACTGTGAAGTGTACTCTGTTGAAAAAATCTCAAAGTAACAACAGTGACCCATATGTTGCACTACTTAAGTACCGCAACACGCCAGTCAAAGGGATAGGTTTGTCTCCTGCACAGCTGTTGATGGGGCGTCGTCTCAGGACAAAGGTGCCAACATCATCTGCGCTGCTTACCTCTGATGCCATGAAACAAGTGCAAAGAAAGCTCAAAGAACGGCAGAGTAAGCAAAAGTTTTATTATGACAGGCAAAGCTCTTACTGGATCTGCAACCTGGAGAAAAGATCAGAATTCAGAGAGGAGAGTCTTGGCAGCCTGCTGTAGTTCAACGGAGACATGAGCATCCCAGATCCTTTGTGGTCAAAACCAGTGCTTGAAGTGGAAAAAAAGAAGTGCCGGTAGGTGCATAGAAGGATTCAGTGTGTTTTCGTTTGTGTCATCTTAATTTAATTAAGTAAAAAAATAAAAATGTGTAGGCCTATTTATTTATATAGTTTATTTATAAGTTTTTCTCAGTTTTTAGAAGCACTGCAGGTGCGTGATAATTTGTCGGTGTGTGAATCAAGGTTCTGTTGTTACTCCGTTTACTTTTTTTTGTATGCTGCTGTTTGCGCGTTAAAATAAACCTGTGAAAACTTTTTTTTTTGGTATTTTTAATGGATCACACACACTCATCCATTCTATATGTATTTAATGCTAATTTATGAGATAAGCAGATTTTTATCAGATAAGCAGTTGTGGTTGGGAAAATTAACCGGAATTAGCATCCCTACTCTTAGCCTTACCCTGGAGTCGGTTCACCCTCCGCCTATGCAACACAGGTGTTCAGTTCCTGAATAAATCCACATTTTGAATGAGTCACTTCGTTCCTGAACAAGTCTGTCCTTTTAAACAAAATCTAATGACTCAATTACTCATTTAAATCAGTGATTTGCCGCCACCTACTGGTGGCTTTAGTTTCATATTTAAATACTTTATTTTCCCTGTCATTTTCATAATCTTGCCTAGGGCCCCACAAACCTATGGGTCAACACTGAATGATGTTTTAGAAAATCGATGCATAAACGACACTTTTAAAACTTTTTTCGTACATTTTGCACAACCTTTATTTATTTATTTGTCTTTCATTGACAGTGATTTTGAGTTAATGTTGTGTCTACAGACATTGAGAGGAACCTGCTCTCCTAAATACTTTGATTATAATGTCAAAGTCAACTTTGTCATTTTTAGTACATCGCATGGCAATGAACAAAAATGAACCCGTTTCTTCAGGTGAGCATACAGTGACATGTAGAAAACTGTCTCGAGTAAGGCCGGGTGATATGGCCAAAAATTCACATCTCTGTATTTTTGGCTGATTTGCAATATATGGTATATATCTCAGTATTTTCATTTTTGTATTTGTATTTAAAAATCTGTATTTAAAATATATGTGTATATATAATTAGTATTTCACATACCGCCCAATGTTGTCCAAGCATTGGCCTATTAAAGGCTATGAAAACAAATAGTAAATGTAACCATGTAGGCCTAGGCCTATATATTAAGTGCAAAAAGGGTTAAAATCACATTTTATTCTAAAGGTCTCTGCACACTGAGTCCGAAATTTTCGCATGCGTTTTTTCGCATTCGCAATCTTAAAAATTCGTCACGCACAGAGACCTTGCACACTGAGTCCGATGCGTTTTAATTAATCCGTTGCGAAAAAATTCGCAAAACTATACAAAATATCTTTAAGTAGTGAGGATGATTTTGTTGTCCTCTCTCTTTTTAAAAAAAGAAAAAGGAAATATTGGGTCCATCCAATCCATAGATTGCGCAGAGAGGAAGGTTCCACCAGAGCTGCGGGATTATCTCGAGAGATTCAAAGTTTATTTCAGGATGTCAGTGCCTCAGTTTGATACTTTGCTAGCGATACTGAATCCACATTATAAAAAGAAGACCACCAATTTCCGTGAACCAATTTATCCTGAACAGAGACTGTCTGAGGTATGGACACACACACACACACACACACACCGAACTGCGGCATTGGAAAGGTGCGCGCCAGGCATAAAAAATAGGCTACAGCAGTTCTTTATATTCTGTATTCTGCAAGACGAAGTGTATTAATTTGTCTGACACTATTTTGGATTTTGGCTTTCGCTTGTACGGTGGCTCTGAATGGTCAAAACACCTTCTCAAAGCATCTCAATATGCTTTACACGGATGCGAAAAACTGAAAAAAATCTAACCCGATCCGACTTTTTTTTTGACGGACGAAAATTTCGGAGGCAGTGTGCAAACGTGATTGACAAAACGTGAGGTCGTATTTATTTTTCAACGTGCGAAAATTTCGGACGAAAAATTCAGACTCAAGGTCTCTGCACACTGAGTCCGGAATTTTCGCATGCGTTTTTTCGCATTCGCAATCTTAAAAATTCGTCACGCACAGAGACCTTGCACACTGAGTCCGATGCGTTTTAATTAATACGTTGCGAAAAAAATCGCAAAACTATACAAAATGTCTTCAAGCAGTGAGGATGATTTTGTTGTCCTCTCTCTTTTTTAAAAAAGAAAAAGGAAATATTGGGTCCATCCAATCCATAGATTGCACAGAGAAGAAGGAGCTCCCATGCTTGGAATTTGCAGTTGGGGGTTTGGTTCCTTGCTCAAGGGCACCTCAGTCGTGGTATTGAGGGCGAAGAGAGTGCTGGACATTCACTCCTCCCACCTACAATCCCTGCCGGACCTGAGACTCAAACCTTCAACCTTCGGATAACTAGTCCAACTCGTTAACCATTAGGCCATGACTGCCCCCAATATCAGAATCAGAATCAGAATGAGCTTTATTGGCCAAGTATGTATGGTTACACATACAAGGAATTTGTTGTAGTGACAGAAGCTCCACAGTGCAACAGAAAGACAGTAACAGGACAGGACACAGATAATAAAAGAATAACAACAATTAGCCAAAAGGCAATGTACAAAGCAGCAGAAACACAATATATAATATAGACAACTTGTTGTCTATATTATATACTTGTTGCACATACAATTGTCAATTTGTATACTGTTATTCCTTATGTACTTGTTCTATTTTTTAATTCTTCTTTTATTATCTGTCCTGTCCTTTGAGTTTAGTTTGATCTCTAATTAAACACACCTGAAAAAACTAGTCAAGGGCTGTATCCGAAATCGCCCCCTATAGCCTCATTCACTATTCCCTACATTAGTCCACTCATACAGTTCACTTGAAGGAGTGAATGAAAACGAGTGAGTGAATTCGGACACAGTGCACCGGAAGGACTGCCGCTTTTGCATAGTTTGCTTGCTGTTTAATAATCATTTGATACGGGCAGCTCCAGTAGTAAGATTGAAGGATTTATCTTGAACTCTGTCACGGAAATTATTTATAAACCCTAATAGTCAGTTTACAATTAATTTTGTACCTGTGTTGTATTACGCTGTATTACGCATGGAGTGCTTCTAAAATGAATGGATGGGTGATTCAGCTGCGGGCGCCATCTTCTGGTGAGACGCAGGAATATATTCGGCGCACGGCTCTCTCAGTGCATTCTGGGGATTCTCTAGCCGTTGAGTGTAAATCGGCTGTAAATCGTTTTTGCGGTGCATTGTGGGATTGAATGAGTGCACTCAAGAACATCCACTATGGTTTCGAACACCACTTAAAATGGCTGAACCCTCAAATAGTGCCCTATTTGAGGGTATAGGGGGTGATTTCGGATACAGCCATGGTCTTTGCATTTACTTTAATAACAGTCAGGTGTGTTGAAACTAAACTCAGGAATGAGGAACCTGTTTTACAGACACACTTGTTTTGCACACGTCACTCAAACACAGAACCAGGAAACAGGAATCACGTGATTTCAGGGAAAGAGAAACTGAAGTGTAGTTGAGCCGTTGTGTGTTTGTGTCTCTGTATTAGTGCAGTAAAATGGCTGAAGCCAGATTTTCTCAGGATGAGTTCTTGTGTCCGGTGTGTCTGGATCTCCTGAAGGATCCAGTGACCATTCCCTGTGGACACAGTTACTGTAAGAGCTGTATTACAGACTGCTGGGATCTGGAGGATCAGAAGGGAGTCTACAGCTGCCCTCAGTGCAGACAGACCTTCAGTCCAAGACCTGCTTTATCTAGAAACACCATCTTGGCTGAAATGGTGGAGAAACTGAAGAAGACTAAACTTCAAAGTGCGGTTCCTGCTGGAGCTGGAGATGTTCAGTGTGACGTCTGTACTGGAAGAAAATACAAAGCTGTCAAGTCCTGTCTGGTGTGTCTGAACTCTTACTGTCATAATCACCTCGAACAACATGAGAGTTTGTTTAAAGGAAAGAGACACAATCTGACTGAAGCCACTGGACGACTGCAGGAGATGATCTGCCAGAAACATGAGAAGCTCCTTGAGGTTTTCTGTCGCACTGATCAGAAATGTATATGTATGCTGTGTTTGGTGGATGAACATAAAAACCATGATACTGTATCAGCTGCAGCACAGAGGACAGAGAAACAGGTATTTAACACTAGACACTGGTGAAATATTGCTGACACTCGTTTCAAATGTGTTTATATCAGCACCATATTAACAGCTTACAGCATTCACTCTGAACACGACAGCAGAAATGAACAGCAGCTGCAGGAAGAGTTTCACTGTTTGCTGAAAATGAACCATAAACCTTTATCAACACAATCTTTCATAAAATAGGCCTTGATTAAGAAACATACATATATATATATATACTTCTATCAGTCTAAATGCAGTGACAGACACAGAAACACTGTCAGTGTGAAGCTATGTATGTGTCAGGTTAACTTTTATGATAGTTACACTTACAGTGTGAAACAGGCCTTAATCTTTATAATAATTAATGTACAATAGTGGTAAATGATTAATCATACCTTCTAGAGTTTTATTAATCTACAGCCCTTTTTTGTGAGATTCACTATCATCTGTTTGTCCTACAGAAGCAGCTGTTGGAGAAGCAGAAGACGCTCCAGAAGAGAATCCAGCAGAGAGAGAAAGATCTCCAGCAGCTGAGAGAGGCTGTGGTGTCTCATAAGGTGAGTCTGGAGAAGAAGAGAAGTTTGTCTCCGTCTCAGTTCAGACTCACTGAAGCCTGAATCACTGTGTGTCCTAACAGCGCTCTGCACAGACAGCAGTGGAGGACAGTGAGAGGATCTTTACTGAGCTCATCCGCTCCATTGAGAGAAGCCGCTCTGAGCTGATACGGCTGATCAGAGATCAGGAAAAGCAAGCAGTGAGTCGAGCTGAAGGACGACTGGAGCGACTGGAGCAGGAGCTCAATGATCTGAGGAGGAGAGACGCTGAGCTGGAGCAGCTTTCACACACACAGGATCACATCCAGTTCCTGCAGGTAACACAGATCTAGAAGAACAGGATCATAGTGGACTTGAGCAGATCCTGCTGTGACACCAGACTCACACAGAAACATTTCATGAGTGTCTTATTATATAATCGTCAGTCAGACTCTCTTCTTTTAAAAGAGACGCCTCTTAGGTTTCAGCACCAGAAATCTTGCTCAGATGGGTCTTATGTCAGTACTTTTCTTTAAATCACGTGTAAAAGCGGCGTCCCACTGCTCCGTATAGTCAGTCCATCCTTGCTCACTTTACAATATTGCCTCCCCCTCTCAAAATTACTAAAAAAGACCAAAATGCAAGCTGCCACAAATAATCTGTGTTTACTTGACTGACTGAACAATGCTTCAGTGTACTGAAACCAAACCTGAGTGTGTCTTAAGGATCTTTTTGAAGTTTCAGTGTTTCTATTTGCTTTAAAGTAATAAATAATGGTCAATCTAATCATAGCCTTTCAGCTGCTTTTCTTGAGCAAATCTACTCAACTCTACAATCAGACTCCATTGATGTGCTTGAGATGTTAGATGGACATTTATGTTCTTAGCAGATGTTTTATCATACAAACTATTTCCTAGAAAGTTCACATATAGTGTAAGCAGCAAATACTATAATCTGTAGCTCTAATGTGATGTAATGAATATGAGAAGAATAAAGCTGATGCTGTGAAAGTGCTGGATTGAGTTACTAAAGATCAGTCAAATCTGATGTTGGAGCAGGTTATTGGGTGAAGTGTGGAGCTGATGAGTTTTGATTTCTGTTTTCTGTAGAGTTCCCAGTCTCTCTCAGCTCCTCCTGAATCTACAGACGTAAATGATGATCTCTTCAGTTCTCTCTTCTCTTTTGATGATCTGAGAGAATCTGTCCATCAGCTGAGAGACAAACTGGAGGATTTCTGCAAAGAGGAGCTCAAGAAGATCTCAGACAGAGGTAAAGTCCTGGAGATTCATCTGCTCATCATCATCTCATATCATGGAGAACATCATATTAGAAATGTGTTAGGAATGGATGCAGGATCATGAGAATCACACTGTTCATGTCTGTTGATTTCCACAGTCACATTCACCAACATTGTTCCCAGGACCAGGAACGACTTCCTAAAATGTAAGTCAGTAAGAAAACTAGCAGAAAACCTCACTGAGTGTGTTCATGTTCTTCTGTAGAAGGAGAAAGAAGAGTTTTATAATTGATGATGTAAACGGGGTGTAAATTTGGTCTAACAGTAGGGGGGACAATTTCTCAAGAGCAGTTTTTGAAGGGGACACAAATAATACAGCTAAAATTTACTTGTAAGGATATACACAGAGGAAAACCTTACTATTAGTGTAGCAGGGAGACTATTGCGTTATTTTATGACAAATGTCGACGAATCTACAAATGTAGAGCGAAAGCACATTAATAGACCATTTCAGTGTTTCGCAGACTCAAAATGATGAAAACCGGACGTAAACAATAACAAAGGAAAGCTACTGCGCATGTCTGGTCCTGAAGCATTTCCGGTAGCGCCATCTTCAAATCTCAGATCTGTCAAAACAAGAGCGTACTATTTAAGTCTAGCGAAGACGTAACAGTTAAGGTATTTCCAGACGGCTCTGATTGATGCGTGCGTTTACTCGAGAGATGGTGGTAATGTTAAATGTATTGCTGTCTGGATGCTTACAATTAACTGCATAGCGGAAAGTTTGGGATCATTTGTTCGTACAATGGATGACATCAGTCTTATGTTTGGTTAAACTGAAGCGAGACAAACAGTGTCACTTACGATCTTATCATGGTTTGTCACTAAGATGTCCGGGGAGGTTTTTAGTGGACATTTCACTTGCATTGCTGGGTCAGTCTGTATATCTATGCAAATGTTCTTTTTCATATTTATTTATACAGCAGTTTTCACAATACATATAGTTTCACTGCAGCTTTACAGAACATGCATGTTTATTACAACACTAAATTAAAGCTAATAAACTAATCACTACATCCCATTATTACTGATTTCAATCGTTTTATAATGTGTGCTTAGTTTGGTCAAGTTTGTTGCTGTGGAACAGTGCGAGAAAGAATTTGAGTGCTCTATCTGAGCCATCCTGTGGTCATAAATAAACAAGATGAATGCAGTTCAGTGCTGGCTACCATGTTTTGCATAAACCTATATTCGTTTGTTTTTTTAAAACTATAGCCTACATGCAGATTAATAAATGCACACACACTACATACAGCATATATGTGGGTATGCATGTCTTTATGCACATTTACTGTAAACACACACACATACAGAAGTACTGGTCAAAAGTGTGGGCACTATTACTATTAATAATAATATGTTTTTGAAGGAAGTCTCCAATGCTCATCAAGCCTGCATTTAATTGATCAAAAAAGAGGCATATTTTGAAATATTATTACAATTTAAAATAATGGTTTTCTATTTTAATGTGCTTTAAAATATTATTTATTTCTGTGATCAAATCTGAATTTACAGCATATTTACTCCAGATATCAGTGTCACATGATCCTTCAGAAATCATTCTGAAATGCTGATTTATTATCAGTTTTGGAAACAATTGTGCTGTTTAATATTTTTTATAACCTGTGATAATTTTAGGATTATTTGAAGAATGAAAGAACAGCATTTATTTAAAATATAAATATTTTGTAATAGTAATAAATCTAATACTAATAGTGATGTATAGTGTGACTTTTGACCAGTACTGCATATAAACAAAAGACATCCTCTCACTTTACTTACTTTTTTTTGCCGCCATTGTTTTGAATGCGCTCCAACACTAACCGGAAACGTCCGAGGAACAAAGACATCACTTCCTTAAACAGCCGAATAGCCGTTTGAAATGTGCGCGAAACCGGACGCGCGCTCTCAGCAGTGGCGCCTCCAGAAATTTTTCATTGGGGTGGCCAGATGGGGCCACTTAAAATCTTGGGGTGGCACACCAAAACTATAAACCCTAAAAATGTATTGGTGATTTAAAAAAAAAAATCCCATTGTTTTTGCCTTTTTTATGTCTATTCATGCCATTTTATTTTTTAGGAAAAAAATATGAATAAAATATATTTTTTCAAAAATTTTAATTTTCCATTTTTTTTCTAATGCTCTAAACAATGTAATGACATGAAAAAAAGCTTTTTTGGGGGGGTCTCAGGAGGATATAGCGGACACATGACAGAATCGGGCAATGAAGTCAGCACACGCTTTTGACGCGTGCCATTTTGAGAACACTACAGAAAGAGCACGTTGTTTTCGCCTGTGTGGATACTTCAAAAGACGTTTGCTCTGCCTGTGTGGTTTACCTGTAACACGTTCAGAACGTGCGTTTTGTCCTACTCCAAACGCACGCATTCGACGCCCATTTCCTGTTATGATAAACGCACGTCAAAAACGAACAAAAAGGAACAAAGACATCACTTCCTTAAACAGCCGAATAGCCGTTGAAATGTGCGCGAAACCGGACGCGCGCTCTCAGATGCGCAAACTGTGTCCTGTGCACGCGCAAAGAGAAAATAATCACTTCATCCGATGTTTAAGTGAATAAAATAGCCAATTGACAGCCTGGAGTTCCACAAATATTGACTTGTTCTCTCACCGGACTTGTGTTTATGATATAAAAGAGGAAAGCATTTGGACCAAAGCACTGAGAGTCAAGGGAGGGAGACTCAAAATTACATTTTTGCCCCGATTGTGTTGTTTTACTACTCAAATTATTTTAAGTATAAAACATTATTTACAGTACACCGTGTGGTTTTAATCCTATTTTAGTGGGGACAAGGACACCCCTCAGATAGGTTGGGTGTTGTGAACCCTGAAGAGTTCAGTTACATGAGAAGATCAAACAGATTCATAATTCCTGATTCTGATGTGTTTTATCTCCATCAGATTCCCATCAGCTCACTCTGGATCTGAACACAGTGAATAAACACCTCCGTCTGTCTGAGAACAACAGAGTGATTACTGTCACTGGCACAGTCCAGCCGTATCCTGATCATCCAGACAGATTTGATGTGTATCAGGTGTTGTGTAGAGAGAGTGTGTGTGGACGCTGTTACTGGGAGATTGAGTGCAGTGGAGATCATGGTGTGTTTATATCAGTGTCATATAAGAGCATCAGCAGGAAGGGACAGGGTAATGAGTGTGTGTTTGGATATAATGATCAGTCCTGGAGTTTGTTCTGCTCTTCCTCCAGATACTCATTCATACACAATAACATAGTGACTGATCTCTCTGTGAAGCCCATCATCAGGAGGATAGGAGTGTTTGTGGATCCCAGAGCAGGAACTCTGTCCTTCTACAGCGTCTCTGACACAATGAGCCTCATCCACACAGTCCAGACCACATTCACTCAGACCCTCTATCCTGGGTTTTGGGTTGATTATATTGGATCATCAGTGAAACTGTGTTGATGAATCAGAATAGACCGATGAGAGATTCTACCCATAATGCTTTGAGCTGCAGGATCAATCAGTAACAGATGTTATAGAGTCTCTTCATCACATTAATATGAACATGAATCAGAAATCCTCATCTAGACAGTAAATCAGTGATGATCTGTGTTTCTGGGCTTTTCTCAAACTCACATCAGTCATTTGTATTCTTACTATCAAACTCAGCCTGATATTATCATTCATCTGATTTTCTCAGATGTTTGTAATAAAACACAATGTCAAATCATCTGATGAATGTGTCAAATGTCTGAATGCTGCATGAATTATGAATAAAATTTATGAATCGACTGAAATCAGCTTCAGGAGAGTTTCTGATGTTATCAAATATGACATAAATCACAGCATTTAATCAAATACATTCATTCTAACTACAGTAAAGACATATTCAATTATTATGAGATCTTCAGTGAAAGATCATGACAGAATATTTACTTCCTGAAATATGTCTTTTCTTCTGAGTAGGGAAATGTTTTAATGACTGTATATTCACTGAATCAGTCAAATCAGCTCTTTTATTTATTAAAACATGTCCAAATGTGTTCAAACATCTGCAGGCTTTGCTTAATTCATTTAAACAAATATTACCATAGAAATAAAGCAAATATGACTTTAGCTGAAATATAATCCTTTTTATTCATTTAATTATTAATTCAGTTGAAATGTGCTACAAATACAATAATTCTGCTGTCAAATAAAGAGACTATTCAATCATATAAAATAATACAAATACATAACAATGACCAAAATATTAATAGTAGTTCATTATTATTTAAATCATAACAAATCAAAGAAATGTTGCAACTGTAATAATTATTTACATTATTTATTTAGCAGATGATTTTATCCAAAGCCGCTTACAAATGATGACAATAGAAGCAATCAAAACATTATATATCAAATATATATAAAATAAACTCATCCATAAAACTGTATGATTGCAATAATGCTTCTGCACTGTAAAAAGGTCAGTATTTAATAATAATAATGATGATAATAATAATAATAATTTCCAAAATATAAATGTTATTTTATGATTGATTTTTAATTATATCAATTGAACACAAAATATTATGATTGCAATAACACTTCTGCATTGTAAAAAAAATCACTATTTAAAAACAAAAAATCAGTCAGAATTTAATAATAATAATAAAAATGGATAATAATAATAATTCTTTCAAAATATTAATTTGATTTCATACTAAATTTAAAAACTGTATTTAACAATAATATTAATAATAATAAAACCAATAATAATAATAATACTTTCAAAATATAAATTACCTTTTATTATTTTAAATATGGTATGCTTGCAATAATGTTACTGCACTGGTAAAATCAAATTATGAATATTAATAATTTCCCAAATATTAATTGTTATTTTTTTATTATATCAATTAAACACATAAATAAAAATTGTATGATTGCAATACAATAATGCTACTGCACTGTAAAAAATACATTTACATTTAGTTATTTAGCAGACTCTTTTATCCAAAGTGACTTACAAATGAGGACAATAGAAGCAATGAAAACCAACAAAAGAGCATTTAAGAATAATAATATTCCCTGAGCACGTAAAAACAATAAAACGAACGCACACTCAATATACTTTAACTTACATAGTAACAAAAACATTTGCTCATACTGTCTAACTCCTTTGACATGTAT
Organism: Barbus barbus; assembly: GCF_936440315.1. Lineage (NCBI taxonomy): Eukaryota > Metazoa > Chordata > Actinopteri > Cypriniformes > Cyprinidae > Barbus > Barbus barbus. The sequence continues at coordinate 30,349,243 of NC_136745.1, read as the reverse complement.
TGCAATGTCAACTTGTGTCATCAAGTAAACAACAGCTGAATCAAGAGAAAACATGAAAATAAACACGCAAGAGCTTTCCTCTCTGTGTTGTGCCCAAGCAGGACAGCAATGCCACGGAGAACTGCAGTGTGTTGAAGAGTAACCTCAGTTTGCTGAAAAGAGGGAAGAGTATATAGAATGAGATTGCATGTTATTCTGTATAAAGAATGTCTTATTTATTGTTTTTAATTTGCTGACAATCCATTTCATTTAATGAGGTAGTCCTTCTAAAAATGTAAATTCTCTTATCATTTATCACCCTCATGCTAACCTCCATGTATATTACTTTCTTCTGATAAATACAACGATTTTTAGAAAAATCCTCAATCCCTGTGAGTCCATATTTGATGCTTTAAAAACACCACACACAGCAATTGTGACAGTAATTCATATGAGGAGGAATAAATATCTGCTAAAGACATCTTCTTCACAACATCGCTCTCGTTTTTGAAGCATTAACTTTAAGGGTCCCTTCCTCTAGCATTATATGGTCTCACATAGATGGATTATTTTTCTAAAAATCGTTGAATTTATCTGAAGAAAAAAAGTCATAGGACAGTATAAGAATGAATAAATGATCAGATCATTTAGATTTTTGGCAAGAACATCCCTTTAAAACATCCTTTTCTGCCAAACAAAGTCATCACATACCTTCTCCAAGCTGTCTGTTTTTCCTGCCAGGATTAAGAGATTTAGAGAAAAGAACTGATTAGTTGTAGAACAACAAAAAACACATTAATGATCAATAGCTTTAGCATAATTTTCACTCATGCACTTTGTATTATATTAAAGAAGCTAACCTCATATACGTATTGCTTTGGAATCAGCTTTGGTATCTGCTCAAATCATATTAATCCAGCAGGCACGGGTCTGTAATATGATGATGCACATAAACAACTCCGTTAATTCATGAACAACAGCAGATAAAACCTAACTGACCATAAATATATACCTAAAAGACTGAAAGTACTTACTTCTGTGATGTGATAACACCTAAAAAAAAGACAAGGACAGCAATTATTAACTGGATTGAAGGAAAACAAAAGCATAGAAAATAATAAAACATTAAAATGACACACACACACATATATATCCATTAAAGAATACTTAGAGTTTTTTCAAGCTACAACAGTTATTTAGTAAAGGACAGTTATTTATTAAAGAGTTATTTTCTCTTTATCTTTTGTTTGATTAACATTAATAACATTCCACAGCAGGTTTATTTAGGCTGCTGTCACTTTAAGAAGAAAGAATCTAATATACTGATCCACATCTGTTTTCTCCTAACTGTTCGCCTTCATTTTAGACATAACCTGTGTTTATGAGAATACTAAGAAAGATTGGTATTTTACAACTCTGTGTGTTTATGTCTGTTATGAATCAGAACACATTTCTGAACTTGAACGCGTTCACAGAGATCAGGTTTAGAGGATCAATCAAGCACGTGCCGTTCTTTAATCTCCATTCATCCGTGCTTCAACACGTGCTTTAATCCTTTAACTTTGACTTTAATATCATATAATCAAGTTCCTTAACATTAAACTCAAACTTATATGTTTGATGTTGATTTTGAATGTTCTCTAAACCATCTTAGATGAACATCCAGCTGTTTCAGAACTCTCCATAAACGTATAAATCATGTTTTTGTGCTAAAGTTTTGAGAACGCTGTTAAAGATCAGATAACTTTGAATGAATATTCTATTAATGTTACTGGAAGAACGTTTGTTCATAACTTTGAGAGAACAGAGTTGTCACGCTGCTAAACTTTACATACTCTCATAAAAGTGCAAATATCATATTTGACTCAGAATTGTGTTATATAAAACGTTGCTGTTATTACTTAAATTAAATACTGGGGAATATAAATCACTTTCATAGAGGTTGTTTTCATAATTTCTGCATGTGTTTACACTATTTTTTATTCTAAATTCTATAGTTTATTATTTTTTATTTTATTTTATATATCCATGGTAATGAGGAGCATTGTTTTACTGTGATTATGACCTTATTAATAGTTAAACTTTTTAATCATTGTAATGAATTTCAATAGAAGTAAAAGGTTAAGTTGTATGTATATGTATGTGTAATATATTTTGAAAACCTGACAATACATGTTGATATTATATATTTTTTTAACGACAAAAGCATTTATAAACACAGATTTGTGTGTGTGTGTGTTTTAAATAAGTTTTATATATAAATAAAATATTTCTGACATATGGTTGCAATAAAATACCAAAAACATTATTAACATATGTACATATATGTAAAATTTTTACTAGGGGGATTTTATATAGACTATTTTATTAAGTTATACCTTCACCCAGAAGTGTATGCGAAAATGATGCTATATATCGCCTTATAAGTAGCATATATGGCAATAACACTCTTGATATAGAGCAATGTACTGTCATAGGTGTAAGATATCAGAGACAGAATCAGACGAATTTAAGATGCATCAGAAGATTGAAACCTGAGGAGCTGGAATGCAGAGAGGCCTCAAAGCTGTAACAGGACAACGTCATAAATCAGATTCCTGGCTCCTAACAAGCAAACTAACCAGCAAGCCTCTTTCACAGAATTGCTTACAACCTTGAGACAAAAGAACACTTATTGATAATTCCAATTCAGGAAGGAGACCGTCAAATGTGTTGCAAGTAATCAAGACTGATGTTCACATGTAAACCTGTGATAGAAAATCACGAGCTACAGACTCTCTTGGGGGGGGGGGGGGGGGTCTCCACACATAGAAGACAGACCAAACCAAAATCCCTTTGTCTAAAGAACATGCCTTCGTTCTCCTTAGAACCACACAAAGACTTTCTTTTTCATACGCACATAAAATCATCCTAAAAGGACATTTTTATACAGAACCCCATATTATGTTGTAACCCACATATCATGTTTTAATCAAATAATATGTGTCTTTTTAATCATTATTGAATAGCTGAAGGATTCAGATGCATGTTTGATATGTATGAGTTTGAAAATTCATGCTTTAAATGTTTCTTCCAATCAATTCTTTGTCAAATGTATCGTAGTCTTGTTATAGAAATCGATGTTAAAAGTATACTTTGCAAGAGCCTGTAAAGAAAGCCTCTGACTGAACAGATAACAAGTTGATTTATTAGGGGGGTTGAGGAACAAAGCAATACCCCAAGCAAGGACAGTATCTAATTGGTCAAGACGTCCAGATGGGACGGTCTGAAAGCCGAGTTTAAAAGCTCAGGACACCATATTTTAATCGCTCTTTTTCAAAACCTCTTACTCTCTTACGCCCTTTGTGCTTCACTTTTGCCACCGCGTGCTGCTCTTTGAGCGTGCTCTGGCCCACATGCCAGCTGCTACCGTGATGGAAAGAAAACCAACCTAGTCTCGTTACATCCTTTTAGTCTTTTACTTTAGTTTCTTTTCTTTCCGTGGAGTATCGTGTTCTAATGTAAGTTTGCTACAAAGTCCAGCTCCGACTGCACTCGCTTCAAACTTCGACCAGACCAACTCCGCATCCTCAGCCAACGCCCAAGACCTCACTTCAAAGACTACTGAACCCTCAACCCATCAGACACTTCGGGGAACCCCGTCTGCAACGACGACACAACCCAAAGCAAGCAAGTAACGCCTCCAAGTTCTGAATTGGTGACTTTAATATAAATCTTAGCCTCATTGAGAAACTCAAAACGAGGGTTAAATAAGTGATTGATGGTTGTTCAGGTCTATGCAACTATACAACTAAACTTGGGATTTCACATTTCCATTCTCTTAAACTCATCCTTTCCTCACTTTCTCTCTTTCTGCAACGTGTGAATGCGTGTGTTCATGTGTTAGATTAGTTTGTCTTAGGTTTATATAAATAAAATCTGATTATATTTATTCAAATCTACTGTAAATCATACGTAAAAATTGCTATTTTTTCACAACCGAATGGTTTTTATACTGTACAAACTGCTTGTGCTATTGCCCTACACCTAAACCTACCCCTTACAGGAGACTTTCTGCTATTTCAGATTTTCAATACACTCCATTCTGTGTGATTCCATTCTATAACGAATTGTCCTCTCGCAAACTCCAAATAGCTCTGCAATGTCACGTGCTCTTAAGTTCGATCTATACCGTGGACTTTGGGGGAGCCTACCTTTTTTTTTTTTTTACGTTGGGGGTGCTCTATGGGATTGTGGACTTAGAATGACTTAGAGCTCTGCACGGGCCTCAAATTTAGGCCCTAGCCCGACCCATGTCCGACAGTTTATCAGAATTACCGACCCGAGCCCCCCCCCCCTCCTCTCCTAAAAGAGTTTATACTACTGTTTCGGCTATTAAAATAGTTCAGTTTTGTGTGTAATGGCAAAATGATTATATTTCGTTTTGTTTTTTTTATTAGGTTAATTTAGAAAGACGTTTGGAGCATTTTTGTTCGTGAAATAGCCTATAAGTTTTTTTTTTTTTAAAGTAACGACCAAGCGGCCAGCGGCATGAGCTGATCATAGCCTATGTTTGATCAATTTAGCCTTCTCATATCATCACGACTTGCCTAAAATTAAATCTATAGATATACTAAAACAGTTCAAGTATATAACAATGTTTAAACGTTAAACCTGCGCTATAATAATAATGTGTATAGCCTAGGCTATATCTGTTTGTGCGGCGAGTGGAAGCTAAAGCGCGCTCTGCAGGACATGGAGGCACCAGCAAACACTTGCATTGTTTTCAGTGGAAACCAATTAAAATAGCATACACCCTCATTTTTTATTTTTATTATTTATTTTTTGATAAAGGTAAGAGTAATACATCATTCGGACCTGTAAAGGGTCTACTTGTATTTGTGCGCACTCACAATACCAACAAAAGGTAGTTCTTTTATAAACCAAAGAAAACAAACATGATGCGCTTTCTGCCGTCTCGTCTTGAACAGGAGCGCTTCATAAAAATGAACCGAAGCTGAGCGAATACATGCCTCACAGACATGATAAATATATCTATAGAAAGCTTAAAATTATTACTTAATGAAATAAAAAAATACGAAATCAAAAACTATTTTATTATAATCTTAATCATAATCAATAAAGATGCATTTCTCTCTAAAGGCGCGTCTAATGAGGAGACAGCGAGTCAGGATCAGCAACTTCATCCTTGCGATACAGACTCAGAAAACATTAGTTTATTAGTAAATAATTCAAATATCTCCTTACTATTTCCCGCAGACACATTCATGGTTATGTTTGCTGGGGTTTTTCAGAAAGCTTTGGTCTATTGCGTGCATTTGAACACAGAACTATTCAGCTGCTCTGAAGTCACTTGCGCACCTGCTGCTGCTGCGGGACACTAAACACCATCGAGCTGCTCTCAGTCCCGGTCTCGTGTTGTTTCCACCAGCCTGCCAATTTTTTTCATCGATGGATGTCTACAATATAAAAATAATGAGAAACCCAAAACAGGCCCGATGCCCAGCCCGCGTCTGAACTATGACGTGGAAATTGGCCCGAAGCCCGGCCCTAGAGGCGTAAAAAAGTCGGGAAGAAATCCAGGGCTCTACAATGACTTACTTCTTGGGTTGTGCTAACAGGGCTTGCAGCAGGTGATTCGGTCGTGCCATTAAACTGCCTTGTGTTCTTTTTGCCATGGTGGCTGTACGATGCTATATGATGCTAACTGCAGAATGGATTTCAAGGACTACGGCCAATGTTGAATCCAACGTTTATATTTTTCCTACGAATCTTTGAGTTAACGTATTAAACATGAGTGGAATGAATTTGCACCGCAGCGCCCCCACACCTTGATGCTCATGACAAGAATAGCATGTATAGTTATCTTTATTGAAGTGAATTAGGTTTAAATCGCCGTCATGCATGAATTAATATTTTTGCGATTTTACACATACTAATCCAAGATGATCACATTACACAAAACTGAAATTGCACGTAAAAATAACACATTGTAAATATTTTTTGAGACCCCCCAAAATTTCACAAATCACGTTTTCAGGGGAGCCCATGTCTTATTAAGGGGAGCCGAGCTCCCCCTAGCTCCCCCGTAGTTCGCACCCTGCTCTCTTCACCCTCAATACCACGACTGAGGTGCCCTTGAGCAAGGCACCGAACCCCCAACTGCTCCCCGGGCGCCGCAGCATAAATGCTGTCCACTGCTCCGGGTGTGTGTGTTCACGGTGTGTGTGTGCATTTCACTACTCACTGCTGTGTGTGTGCACTTGGATGGGTTAAACGCAGAGCACCAATTTCGAGTATGGGTCACCATACTTGACAATACGTCACAACTTTTTTTTAAGCCTGATAATAAATAAGACTCAATTGCACTTGCTGGAATAGGGAGTAAAGGACGTCCAGTTACATTTCTGTTGACACCCGTATGTCTTAAAATGAGAGTAACCTGTTCCAGCTTTTCGAGGACAAAAGGATCTACAGCCACATCAAATGTAGCTGCTAACTGACCTAAAGAGTGTATAGATGAATCTACTCTGAAGAGAATATAATCAGCAGATAGCGTACTACTAATTTCAACAGTGTCAGCTAGCCTTCGCAAGTCTCTGGCAACTGTTTGCATGATGACTTCAACCATCTCTCTAAAACACAATGCTGAATCGATGCTTGTCAGTTGCCTTTACGTTAACGGGCATTGCGCAGGCAAACAATCGAACGCAGAACTTTTATAACAATCAACCAATGGTGGCATAAAGACCGCCTTCTCTGATGCTTGATAGACACCCTCTCATTAGCATGTTGAGCTGAGGAAAAATAAATACGGAACTACATTCAAAAATGAATAAACATTTGATGGGGGGGGGGCTTATTTCCCCCAACATTCGTTTAATTTATTTAATTATTTATTTTCTTGCATATTTAATTATTTATATATTTATTTATACAGGAATATGTGGATTTATATATTTATTTATGTATTTATTTGCACATTTATTTATTTATTTATCTATTTATGTATTATTTTGTAGAGTTATTTATGTATTTATTTATTTATTTGCGTATTTATTTATTTATTGTTTTTGCAGGTTTGGTCCTCCATAAACAGGACTTAATAGTAATAATTAAAATAAGAAAATGTCCAAGTTTTGAGTTGCAATCCTTCAAACATTTCCATTGTTTTTAGCATATTTTATTTTATCAGACTACATCAATATATTTAATGGGCTCTTAATGGATAAAGCTGCATTTTGTCTTGTTCTCCAGTGCAAATGTATAAAGTTTAAATCAAGACAAACTGACAAATTAAGTGAGTTTATGATTAAAACATCTGCCAACAGGCTCAGAAAAATTCAGTGTAATTCAAAAGGTTTTCATAGCTCACTGATACATATTTGTTCTTGTTTCAAGTATAAATTCACTTAATTTCCGTGGGTATAAATCCCCGGTGGCGGAGTTGGAATCAAGTGTGACTTTTGGGTATCACTCACTTACACAAAGGTTACAAAAACATTTCCATCTACCCAGAGAATGTACGTGTGTGCAAATTACATATATCGCCTTACAGATAATATATACTGTATAAACACTGGCAATATCACTCTTGAAACAAGACAATATATGTTATTACATTTCCATATGGATGGTTTGATACAGCTTCATCTTAAGCAGGTTTAAACAATATTATTTAATGTTATTATTATTTACAGTATTACAGAATATACAGCACACATTCATCATTAAATTGTTTCCATTTTCCTTCACTTTAAAAATTCAGTCAAAATCCATCAAAAAGTAAAAGTCGGGCATTAATCTTTTGAACAAATACCAACCAACGTGGATTCAGATGCAGCAGCTGCTCCTGATGGACGATTCTGCAAGAATAGAGACAGCTCCTCCAGAAATATTACATAAAATATACACAAACCTTCCTGAAAGCAGCGTTCTTGGTTCAAGACAAGATCTTGAGTCAAACATTTACTGAGGAACTAAATGAAAGAATCACTTGAAGAATCACTCAATGAAAGAGAACTTCTGGAGAGTTTGAAGCAGAAATGTGAAGCTTGTATTTTTGTTAAAGTGCATTATTTGAGCTGTATCGTGTCATATTTTGAGGTGGGACTGTTTTAGATGGAAAAAAGCACTTTTCTTGTATCCCTGCACGTATGGTGTGAAAGCTTCAGGGTTAGTTAGGGTTTGGGTTGTATGCAGTTTTATCACATGCAACTTTTCAGGTTGGCTGTACTTAAATGTGTGCATTTTAAAGTGCATTGTGTTTCCTGGTTTACTTCAAAGCGTTTTAACTCTGAACCAGATGTCGATCTGGATATATTTGTTGTTTTATTATGTGCAGTGTTTAGGATGATATTCTACTTTGTTTATGCATATTTTCCTGTGTTTGAAGCAACAGTTCATCCAAAAATGAACATTTCCTTTAATCTGCTCACCCTCAGGCCATCCAAGATGAGGATGAGTTTGTTTCTTCATCAGGTTTGTAGAAATGTGTCTCTGCATCAGTGTCTCAGCAATGGATGCTCTGCAGTGAATGGGTGCCGTCAGAATGAGAGTCCAAACAGCTGATAAAAACATCACAATAATCCACACCACTCCAGTCCATCAGTTAACATCTATTCAATACAAAGACCGATCATGAATTTAGTCTAAAAACGCAATTTCGAGGAACTTTTAAATACCAAGCAAAATCTGCATTATGATCACTTTGATATAACCTAAAATTATTTAGCATAGGGATTCCCAATTTCTTTTTATCAGCTGAACCCCTTTTGACATGAAAATAAATTAAAATTTGTTAATATTTGAAATTTAAAGTTAATTTTTAAGTATAATAATTTTTACATAATAATCAACCATTGAAAACATTTAATCTTTTTTAGTGTTTTTAGATTTGTTTAAAAAAATATATATATATACATATATATATATATATATATATATTTATTTTTTAATTTTATTGATCTATTTTAGGTTTTCATGATTTAGTTGTTATTTCAATAATTTGCACACATTTGCATATTCATTCTAGCAAGTGTTTTATTTTGATATTTTAAAATTATGTATTCATGTTAATTTGGCAATTTCAGGATTTAGTTAATATTTTAATAACATTTGCATATTTTGTAGCTTTTTTTAATATATACTGTATTTTTTACAATTATTATGCATTTTGATTTGACATTTTTATGATATAGTTAATATTTCAATAACAGCATGCATGTTCATGGTTCAGGTAAACTTTTTGTGTTTGTTTTTGTACGTGTTTTAAAATTATTTATGCATTTAAATTTTACATTTTTATGATGTAGTTGTCAGGGTTCTGTCCTGTGTGTCATGTGTTCCTGCCCCTTGTGTCCATATTTGGTTTGTTTCCTGTCCTTGTTTCATGTGATTATTAGTTTATTCTGTTCAGGTGTGTTATTCTCATTAGCGTGTGTGTTTATAGTTCTGTCTGTTCAGTTTCGTGTGGTCTGGTCTACTCGTTACTCCCCGGTGTTCCTGTCTGTGTCAGCCTTGCCTTGTCCTGCCATGTCTTGACGTCCAGTAAAGACTGTGTTTTGAGTTTACATCCTCGTATGCGTGTTCCTTGTTTCTCCCTGCTGTGTGCACTGTGATAGAAGACCAGACCACAACAGTAAGCGGCGCCCTTTGTTTTTCGTTTTCAAAAGTCTTGTTTTGTCTGTCCCTCGCGGCATGGAAGTCGCCGCTCTTCATCCTGCCTTAGCCCGCGTCAAGTGGGCGTGGGAGTTCGGCAGGATTGCCGCGAGTGCCGCGAGTCCGCTGGCCGCGAGCCCTCCAGTCTGTCTGACGATCGCGGGAGAAGTTTGCCATTGTCCGCGGCTCATCCAACCCGCCGATCGTGGGAAATATCCGCCGCCGTCCGCGGCTCCCAACCTCGCCGCTCACACCGAGCCCGCCGTTCGCGGGAGTTCACGCCGCCGTCCGCGGGGAAAGCCAACCCGCCGTCGGCGGCTCCCCCTATTCACGCCGCTACCCGCGGCTCACCGACCCCGCTGTTCGCGGGAGATCACGTCGCCGTCCGTGGGGAAAGCCCACCCACCGTCGGCGGCTCCCCTATTCACGCCGCCGTCCGCAGCTTCCCTGTGCACGCCGCCGATCCGCCTCTGACTCAATGCCCGCCGGCCAGCCTCTGACTCAAAGCCCACTGGATTGCCGCTGACTAATTCATTTATTATTGTGTTTCATGAACCTTAGTTTTAGCACACACAGCACTGTTTTCCAAATATGCATGCAGGTAAAAACAGGTCACGCTGTCCACAGCTTTAACACGTAATCTGTCAGATCACACACACACTAAAGCGTGAAGCGACGGTGACTCACATCCGCACAAACACTGTAAAAGCAGACACGCTGGGCTCAAGGATCATACAGTATCCACATGACGGCCGTGTGCTCATAACGTCTCAAAGGTCGCTCATTAACAGCTCTGAGACAGAATTACAGCAGTGTATCAAGAGATTTCATTCCAGACAGCACAAGGCCATGGGCTCCACCCTCTGACCAGCCTGCCCTTTTAGACAGAATCAAAAATCAAGATGGTGCTGCTGATGGCAGCCTCCGTGGCGTGCTTCGCATTTGTTTTTTTGTTTTTGTTAGTTTGTCCTGTCTTTAGTTAGATCCCTGCAATCAGTTTCACCAGAGACGAATTGCTGGACATTCGGCAGTAGACACCACACGATATTTCACTGGTTTTCGACTATTCTGATGTTTTGTTGGACATAGTAGTTGGTGGAGCGCGGCACTGATCAAACGCTTCAGGAGGCACAGATAGGGGAAGAAAGCCAGTGCGCTCGTGAAGCTCAGACAGCGCGGATTCCGGACAGCGCTGCCAAGCATCCATCTAGCAAATCTCCGCTCTCTACCCAACAAAATGGACAAACTCCTTCTGCTCTCCCGGACAAATAAAGATTTTTCAAACTCTGCTGCTCTGTGTTTCATGGAAATCTGGCTAAATCAACGGGGAAATCGCACGGCGGCGGGACATGCTTCTACATCAATGAAAGGGGTTGTACAGATGTAACAGTGTTAAAGAAGATGTGCTGTCCCGATCTAGAAGCGCTTTACATTAACTGTAAGGCTTTCTACTCGCCGTGGGAGTTTTGCTTGAGCAAACTAAGTAGTGAATTGTGATGTCTGATCACAAAATTGTGTGTCTGATTGGTCAAAATGCTACATCCGCAAGCACACGTGAACACAGCTTTACAGAAACTCGCTGATCAGAGCACAGAACAACAACACCCGGACTCTGTTTTAATAATTCTCGGAGACTTTAATAAAGCAAATCTCTCCCGAGAACTGCCAAAATACAGACAGCACATCACATGTCCCACCAGAGAAAGTAATATATTGGATCACTGTTACACAACGATAAAGGACGCATACCACTCGGTTCCACAAGCAGCTTTGGGGCTCTCTGATGACTGTTTGGTTCATCTTATTCCGACCTACAGGCAGAAACTGAAATCAGCTAAGCCTGTATTAAAGACTGGTAAAAGATGGACTAATGAAGCAGAGCAGGATTTAAAAGCCTGTTTCTCTCTCACTGATTGGACTGTTTTTGAAGCTGCTGCCACCGATGTGGACGAGCTCACAGAGACTGTAACATTTTATATCAGTTTCTGTGAGGATATGTTCATTCCTACCAGGACTCATTTAACTTACATCAATGACAAACCGTGGTTCACTGCAAAACTCAGACAGCTCCGTCAGGCCAAAGAAGATGCTTACAGGAAGGGGAACAAAGTCTAGTATAAACAAGCCAAATACACACTGGAAAAGGTGATCAGAGTAGCAAAGAGGAATTATTCTGAAAAGCTAAGTATTCAGTTCACTTCCAGCGACTCAGTATCAGTGTGGAAAGGTCTGAAAGAGATCACCAACTACAAGACGCCATCCCCCAGCACTGTGGAGAATCAACAACTGGCAGACGATCTGAATGAGTTCTACTGCAGGTTTGAAAAAACACCCCACACCCGCCCTGAACACCTCTCCACACAACCATTAACACCTCCAGCAACCCCCCTATCCCCCCCTCCAGCACTGCAGATCAGTGAAGACCAGAGGTGGGTAGTAACGAGTTACATTTACTTCGTTACATTTACTTGAGTACATTTTTTGGGTAACTAATACTTTTAGAGTATATTTTAAAATGGGTACTTTTACTCTTACTCAAGTATATTTTTAGAGAAAAAACTGTACTTTTACTTCGTTACTGTGGGCGACTCTCCTCTCGTTACTGTATCTTAATGCAATACAAGTTAAAAATGCTTCAGTTTATTCCAAACGCGCCGTCTACTTTTCTCTGGGCAATGAACGATGCCCATTCGCGAATGATTCATTCTTTTGAGTCGATTCTGTTTAAAGGCTCTATCAAACCAGTTGGCAAACCAGTGAATCGGTTCGCGAATCAGTTTGAATGATTCGTTCAGTTCCCTGCCGCACGCGCTGAGTCTCTGAAGCGGTTCTCACTCAGATAACAGAGAGTTTAAGAACATCAAGAGCGCTGAAGACGTGGCTTTGGATCTACAGTCAGTTGAAAGCAAATCTGCAAAGGCTTGTTTGCTAGAGCTATATGAAGATCTTTATTAGATGAACACCGCGTGTGCTGTCTACTGTTCCACAGGTACAGGCCACGATACCACTATGACATTACCAGTTTGTTGTACATGTACCTTACATTAAATACAATGTATAATTTATACATTAAATAAGCTGTCACAGAGTATGAAATGAACACCCGCGGAACCCGCGTTAGCTCTGCGCAGCGGCCCGCGGCCTGTTCTAGACACAATTAATATTCATATTTTTACAATATTTACTCTTGCAAAAATATAGGCTACATTTGTTTACATTTTGCAGAACAGAAGATCCGTCAATATGCATTGTTTCGTTATGTTCAGAGCAGTCATGTGAGGCGTTTTCAGAGGTTTCAGTGTCAGAGGTTATAGAATAATACATCATTAATTTACTTTCAAATATCATTTAATTCAGTGATGCAAATCAGAATTTTCATCAGCTGTTACTCCAGTTTTCGGAGTCATATGATCCTTCAGAAATCATTATAATATATCGATTTATTACCAGTGTTGGAAACAGTTTTGCTGCTTCATATTTTTTGGAACCTGTGACATTTTGTTCAGTATTCTTTGATGAATATAAAGCTAAAAAGAGCAGCACTGATAATAAATCAACATGATTTCTGAAGGATTTTGTGACTCTGAAGACTGGGGTAAAGGCTGATGAAAATTCTGATTTGCATCACTGAAATAAATTACATTAATATATATATATATATATATATATATATATATATATATATTGAACGGCAGTGTGTGTATACACATACACATTACATAAATGTAATCTATATCTAAATAAAAATAGACTATATTCAGTACCTATATGATCCAAAGTAACTAGTAACTAACTACTTGAGTAGTTTTTTTATCCGATACTTTTTTACTCTTACTCAAGTAACTATTCAGACTATTACTTTTACTTTTACTTGAGTAAATATTTCTAGAAGTACTTTTACTTTTACTTGAGTACAGTTTTTGGCTACTCTACCCACCTCTGGTGAAGACGATGTGCACCAGGTGTTCCGGAAGCAGAAGAGAAAGAAAGCACCAGGCTGTCACACCAGTCTGTCTGAAATCCTGTGCTGACCAGCTGGCCTCCATCTTCACACAGATCTTCAACAGATCACTGGAGCTGTGTGAAGTCCCTTCATGCTTCAAACGCTCCACCAACATCCCCATCCCAAAGAAACCTAAAATCACTGAACTAAAGCCCGGCTCACACTGTGCGATTTTGGCCACGATTTGTTCGTCTGAGACAAATTTTGAAAATCCTAAAATCCTAAAAGATTCCTATAATCCTAGGCTAAAATCGGTTGTCTAGATCGCTGGTTTGACATGTTCACCGACAGCCGATTAATGGCCGTTGCAATAATTTTTTTCCTCTGATTAAATTCTGGCAGTGTCAGAAGATTTCAGACACTTTCCTCTAGTTTCCTGCAGTGTGACATCTCCTACGACGACCGTCAAACCAAGAACCAATAGGAGCACTGAACTTGATGACGCAATTAGCGCAACAACTTCAAACCATTCATTATTTGTAAAAACAATACATGTACAAGGTAAAGTTTACTTAAAGTTTATTTATTAAGGGGCAGGATGTTTAAACTCGAATAACAAAATTACCTCAAGTTCGCTCTGTAGAACTGGAAGTCCATAAAGTCCTCTTTTGCTCCACACACGTCGTCTTTTTCGTTTTTTTTTTTTTTTTAACATCAAGGCATGTAATTAATAAAACTAACGCTGCACGTTGCTGTTGTTTGCTAGCTACCATTATAGCGAGAGAACGCGGGTCACGTATTGATGACGTAAAACTCCGGACAAATCTTCTTGAGTACGTCCGTTTTTATCGCGTCTTGACTGTCGTACAGTCTGACATTAAGACAACTGAGATCCTACAGTCTGACATGGGGATCATGTTCGTACAGTGTGACAAGCAACAATCGCAAAATACTTTTAAAAATCGCACAGTGTGAGCCCGGCTTTAATGACTACAGACCTGTGGCTCTAACGTCTGCGGCCATGAAGTCATTTGAAAAACTGGTTTTGGCTTATCTGAAGGACATCACTGGACCCTTACTGGACCCCCTGCAGTTTGCCTACAGAGCAAACAGGTCTGTGGATGATGCTAGGGGTCGACCGATTATCGACCTGGCCGATTATTGGCACCGATATTAAGCATTTTTATGATAATCGGCATCGGTCATTTTCAAAACCGATGTGCCGATAAAATTATTTAATTATGAAACGCGCTATTTGGCTCTGATGCAGCCTGTCGGAACTCACCACTCTGTGGCCTAGAGCAGTCTCCGCCCACCGCGCATCTGATTTGTTGAGAGTCAGGAGTCCGACCAATCAACGTGGAAGACTAAAGGCGCTCTCACACCGAACGCGCTTGCTAACTGGTGCTGCTTCATCACGCATCAGTTATCTCTCAAAGGCAGCAGCAGATCTTGCTCAAGTTGCAATAAATTACAATCCACTACACTGAAGTTGTAAAAACCTCAATATTATCTATTTATGGTTTCCGAGATGGGGGAAACGCAGGGGGAATCGCGGCATCCAGTCATATAAATAGCATTTACTGTATAACGCAGAGTCACGGAATTAGTCAAAGTTTGGATGAATTAATCAAAAGTAGGTCAGTACACTTAAATCGACTCATGATATGGACTATCTGTAAACATTAAGCTGCAAAAAGACCATTTAAATATGAATTCTGCATGTTCGGCGTGTCTCTGTATATGTGAAAGGCACAGACGCGCGGTTTTGACACACACACACACACACTGAAGTGCGCGACGCTCGCGGTGTTTTCCGCATCTGCCATGTCACTAAATGAGGACATAAATACATGAACATCATCCCCAGAACTGCTCTGAGAGTTACTTCTTGAGCATTTGACTGTTTCGTTTGAGTAAAACGATCGTCATATCATAAATAGGCTACAGAAACTTAAGAGGTCCTCATGGCAATCCGTCAAAATAAAAGTTCGGTTTATTTACTAATACTACTACAATTATTACAACTTTTGTGTAAAAGAACAATCACACAATACGCTATTTTTTACATGTTTTAATTTTAATAGTAAACACATTTGTTTGCCAAAAAATAGAGTTCAACTGTCATTTGATTAAAATATAAATTAAATTAATGTTTTATGCCTTCATTTGCACTGCTCTGTAAATGAAAACTAATGGAAATTACTGTCACATAGGCCAAGACTAAGATACTGTCACATAGGCCAAGACTAAGATACTGTCACATAGGCCAAGATTAAGATACTGTCACATAGGCCAAGATTAGGATGACGGAAATTGGGACATTTCAATAGGCTATTGAACCAAGTGAGCCTATAACAGGCTATTAGTGTTACAGTTTCATTAAAATAGTTGCGGTCTTCTACGCAACTTCTACAATGGAGCTATGAAGACAATTAAATTATTTTTTAAATTAATCAATTGATATGCATTAGATGATGAATTGAATAGTCACCTCTTGTAGGTTATGATTTAGTCAACCGAAAATAATTAATGAAGAATTATGAGAGGTTATGCTATTACACATACATTTCTAACATGTAAATTATTGAAGCCAAATACTTACATTTCCCCAAGCTGTTTAGCTGTAGTATTTAGTATTCATAGGCTTAATCATGAAGCATACAGTGGCCCCACTTTTAACTCTCTCTTTATATATTACCCTTATTGTAGATGGGTGCATGGAGGAAGACAAGAGTAAGAAGTGCAACCAACACTAGGGAAGGCCGTTTTTGTCAGAGCCCTTGTTATTCTTAATTTTGACATTCATTTTAATTTTTACACCAGACATATATATCGGTGCAATATATCGGTTATCGGTCTACTTGGTCTGTAATAATCGGTATCGGCATCGGCCCTGAAAAACACATATCGGTCGACCCCTAGATGATGCAGTCAACATGGGACTGCATTACACTCTGCAACACCTAGACAGACCAGGGACTTGTGTGAGGATCCTGTTTGTGGACTTCAGCTCGGCCTTTAACACACTATCATTCCAGACCTCCTCCTGCCCAAACTAACTCAGCTCTCCGTGCCTACCTCCGTCTGTCAGTGGATCACCAGCTTCCTGACAGACAGACAGCAGCTAGTGAAGGTGGGAAAATTCACATCCAGCACCCGCACCATCAGCACTGGAGCTCCTCAGGGCTGAGTTCTCTCCCCACTGCTCTTCTCCCTCTACACCAACGACTGCACATCTAAAGACCCCTCTGTCAAGCTCCTGAAGTTTGCACACGACACCACACTGATCGGCCTCATCCAGGACAGTGACGAGTCTGCTTACAGACAGGAGGTTAAGGAGCTGGCTGTCTGGTGCAGTCTTAATAACCTGGAGCTTAACACGCTCAAAACTGTGGAGATGATCGTGGACTTCAGAAGAAACCCCCCTGCTCTCCCCCCACTCAAGATTCAAGATTTTTATTTGTCATATACACAATTATACAGAGTATAACCAGCAGTGAAATGTAAGTCAGGTCTGCTCCAAGGACAGTGCATTTATATAGAATACAAAACACCGAATGCACATAAATATTAAGGAAAAGAAAAGTAGAAAAAAATAAAAGAATAGAATAAAATAAAAGATAAAAAATATAAATATAAATGTTCAGGTCAGTATGTTGTTGACTTAAATGGTAGTATAAGAGGAATATGCAAAAGAATGTGCAAAAAAGTTGTACAGGGTATTTACATAGCAGCAATACGGAGTAGAAAAAATTATGAATAACTTATTGATGTAGTGATATTTACATGGAGTCATGAGATGTTATGACACAGCGTTAGAGTTTAGGAGCCTGATGGCCTGGGGGAAGAAGCTTCTCCTAAGTCTCTCAGTTTTTGCCATCAGGCTACGGAAGCGCTTGCCAGATGGTAGCAAAGTGAATAGATGGTTACCAGGGTGATTTGAGTCTTGATGATTTTGAGAGCTCTACTTTTGCAGCGTTTGAGGTTGATGTCCTGCAGAGAGGGGAGAGCAGACCCTGAGATGCGCTCAGCTAACATGCACTCACCATCATGAACAGCACTGTGACTGCAGTGGAGTCATTCAGATTCCTGGGCACTGCCATTTCTCAGGACCTGAAGTGGGACAATCACATTGAGTCCATTGTTTAAAAAGGCCCAGCAATAATTGTGGAACACACACTATTTATACACTTATTTATCTAACACACATACTTAGTCTACATTTCAATTTGCACATAATATACCTGTACATACAAAACTGCCTATTGGAAGGAAAGGAAAGTATGTGACATGTTTCTCCTCTCGAAACTTGGATTTTTTATTTCTTACTGAAACCTGGCTCTGTCCAGGTGATTTGAGCCCTTTCTCTGAACTTCTGCCACCTAAATGTTTGTTTTTTAATTCCCCACGCACAACTGGTCGGGGTGGCGGACTTGTCTCTATTTTTAAAGATCATTTCATCTGTCGCTCAGTGGCGAGTAGTACCTACAACAGCTTTGAACTTCAGTTGTTTGTTTTGGAACTTGGCGATCCGCTTTTGATAGCGGTAATTTATCGACTGCCAAAATCTAATACGAACTTTTTAACGGAGTTTGCTGAGTTCCTGGGTGATGTGACTCCGAAATATGATAAGGTTCTTGTACTCGGCGATTTTAATGTTCATGTTTGTTGCATGAATGATCACATAGCTAAGGAGTTTACCCATTTACTAAATGCTTTTGATTTTTCTATCGGGGTTAATGCTCCCACTCATAAGGGTGGCCATATACTTGACTTGGTGCTTCTGCATGGACTTAGTATCACTGATTTAGAAATATGCGAAAATGGCTTTTCTGACCATAAGACTGTTATGTTTACTGTCTCATGTTCTGCTGTTGCACCTACAGTCTCATTTTGTGGCCGCCTTTCTCGGTGTATTACTCCCACTACTAAAGACTCTTTTTTATCAATTTTTCATGAAGTGATGCCATCTATTGTCAATTTTTCCTGTGATGCTAGTGTTGAGGAGCTCCTCTCCAGGTTTAATTTCACCTGTTCAAACGTTTTAAATACTGTGGCTCCTTTTAGGACTTTTCAGTCAAAAACTCGTTCTGAACCCTGGATTGACGATTCCATTCGTTCTCTTAGGCGATGTTGTAGAAGAGCAGAACGGAAATGGAAAAAGGACAGGCTTTATGTTTCTTTTGAGATTTTAAAGGACACTCTATTCAAATATCAGAAAGCAGTGAAAAAAGCAAAATGCCAACATTTGTCAGCTATTATTAATAAGAACTGCTCTAGTCCAAAGACTCTCTTTAATATTATTAATGCTACTCTCAACCCTTCGGCCGGTCTAGCCCCTGGGGTTTCTTCTCCATCATGTGAAGAATTTTTATTTATTTTTTGATCATCTTTGGATATAATTCCCCCTTTTTTATTTAAGCAAATTTTTACTGATGTTGCAGCGTATCTCTTGATTATAATTAATCGCAGTTTAGAATCTGGTATTATGCCTGATTGCTTAAAGCATGCAGTAGTTTATCCATTGCTCAAAAATCAGAATCTGGACTCATCAGTTTTAACGAATTTTAGGCCTATTTCTAATTTGCCTTTCATTTCCAAGATTCTGGAAAAAATTGTTTTCTCACAGCTACAAAGTTTTTTAGCTGATAACTTAATGTTTGAAACATTTCAGTCAGGTTTTCGTAAATGCCATTCCACTGAGACTGCGCTTTTGAAGGTTCTTAATGATATTTTAATATCATGTGATTCTGGGGATTTTGCAGTTCTTGTGCTCTTAGATTTGACGGCCGCTTTCGATACAGTTGACCATGCTATTCTCATTGATCGATTAGAACATTGCATTGGTTTAAGAGGTATAGCTCTAGATTGGTTTAAATCGTATTTTGCAAATAGGAGTTTTCAGTCAAGATGGGTGAACATTACTCGATAAATGCTTCTTTACCTTGTGGGGTTCCCCAGGGTTCCATTCTGGCTCCTCTGCATTTTCTCTTTATATGCTCCCTCTTGGCTCGATTTTTAGAAAACATGGATTATCATTTCACTGCTATGCGGATGACACTCAGGTTTATCTGCCTGTTAAACGGAATTCTGTGGGTTTTGAGTCTGTTATGGCATGTTTGGCGGATGTGAAGGCTTGGCTTTCATTAAATTTCTTAATTTTTAATGAAAAGAAAACTGAAATTATTGTTTTTAGCCCTTCTGAATCTTTAGATTCCCCAAAATTGGATCTGGGTGAGATGTCTCCATGTCTGAAACCATGGGTAAAAAACCTGGGATTCATTTTTGATGATGGCTTAAAGTTTGACCGTCAAATAAATTCAGTAGTCAAAGCTTGCTTTCTTCAGCTGCGTTTACTCTCTATAGCAAAGCCTTTTCTTTCTTTTAAAGATTTTGAAAAAGTAATTCACGCTTTTATTTTATCTAGGCTGGACTACTGTAACTCACTTTATTTTGGAATTAGCCAGACAGCTATATCCCGCTTGCAGCTTGTTCAAAACGCTGCGGCTCGACTTTTGAGCGGGGTCAAGAAGAGGGAGCATATTACTCCTATTTTACGCTCATTACATTGGTTGCCTGTTTGTTTTAGAGTGGATTTTAAAGTTTTGCTCCTCGTTTATAAATCTCGAAATGGTTTGGCTCCTACCTATCTTTGTGAGTTACTGACTGAATATCAACCCATTAGATCCCTTCGGTCTTCCAACCAGGATCTATTGTTTACACCTAGGTCAAGGCTTAAGTGCAGGGGTGATCGTGCCTTTTGTATTGCTGCCCCCAGGCTTTGGAACGCCTTGCCACTCTCCATTAGACAAGCTTCTTCTGTTAATATCTTCAAGTCCAGGCTAAAGACATTTTTATTTTCTAAAGCGTATGGCTGACGGCATAGTTAAATGATGTCATAATTTTACTGTTTGTTCATTGTGTGTGTTTTTCTGTTTTTAAAGTCTTACTGGAAAGCACATTGGTCGACAGAAGTTGAAATTAATTGTGCTATATAAATAAATTGTTATTGTCATGTGACCAAGTATGGTGTCCCATGCTTGGAATTTGCAGTTGGGGGTTTGGTTCCTTGCTCAAGGGCACCTCAGTCGTGGTATTGAGGGTGAAGAGAGTGCTGGACAGTCACTCCTCCCACCTACAATCCCTGCGGGACCGGAGACTCGAACCTTCAACCTTCGGGTTACAAGTCCAACTCTCTCCAACCATTAGGCCATGCCTGCCCCCAATATACTTGTTGCACATACAATTGTCAATTTGTATATTGTTATTCCTTATGTACTTGTTCTATTTTTTTATTATTTTATTATCTGTCCTGTCCTGTGAGTTTAGATTGATCTCTAATTAAACACACCTGAAAAAACTAGTCAAGGTCTTTGCATTTACTTTAATAACAGTCAGGTGTGTTGAAACTAAACTCAGGAATGAGGAACCTGTTTTACAGACACACTTGTTTTGCACACGTCACTCAAACACAGAACCAGGAAACAGGAAACACGTGAGTTCAGGGAAACAGAAACTGAAGTGTAGTTGAGCTGTTGTGTGTTTGTGTCTCTGTATTAGTGCAGTAAAATGGCTGAAGCCAGATTTTCTCAGGATGAGTTCATGTGTTCAGTGTGTCTAGATCTCCTGAAGGATCCAGTGGCTATTCCCTGTGGACACAGTTACTGTAAGAGCTGTATTACAGACTGCTGGGATCTGGAGGATCAGAAGGGAGTCTACAGCTGCCCTCAGTGCAGACAGACCTTCAGTCCAAGACCTGCTTTATCTAGAAACACCATCTTGGCTGAAATGGTGGAGAAACTGAAGAAGACTAAACTTCAAAGTGCGGATCCTGCTGGAGCTGGAGATGTTCAGTGTGACGTCTGTACTGGAAGAAAATACAAAGCTGTCAAGTCCTGTCTGGTGTGTCTGAACTCTTACTGTCATAATCACCTCGAACAACATGAGAGTTGGTTTAAAGGAAAGAGACACAATCTGACTGAAGCCACTGGACGACTGCAGGAGATGATCTGCCAGAAACATGAGAAGCTCCTTGAGGTTTTCTGCCGCACTGATCAGAAATGTATATGTATGCTGTGTTTGGTGGATGAACATAAAAACCATGATACTGTATCAGCTGCAGCACAGAGGACAGAGAAACAGGTATTTAACACTAGACACTGATGAAATATTGCTTTCAAATGTGTTTATATCAGCACCATATTAACAGCTTACAGCATTCACAATGAACACGACAGCAGAAATGAACAGCAGCTGCAGGAAGAGTTTCACTGTTTGCTGAAAATGAACCATAAACCTTTATCAACACAATCTTTCATAAAATAGGCCTTGATTAAGAAACAAATATCTATATATATATATATATATATATATATACTTCTATCAGTCTAAATGCAGTGACAGACACAGAAACACTGTCAGTGTGAAGCTATGTATGTGTCAGGTTAACTTTTATGATAGTTACACTTACAGTGTGAAACAGGCCTTGATCTTTATAATAATTAATGTACAATAGTGGTAAATGATTAATCATACCTTCTAGAGTTTTAATCTACAGCCCTTTTCTGTGAGATTCACTATCATCTGTTTGTCCTGCAGAAGCAGCTGATGGAGACGCAGAAAACGATCCAGCAGAGAATCCAGCAGAGAGAGAAAGATCTCCAGCAGCTGAGAGAGGCTGTGGTGTCTCATAAGGTGAGTCTGGAGAAGAAGAGAAGTTTGTCTCCGTCTCAGTTCAGACTCACTGAAGCCTGAATCACTGTGTGTCCTAACAGCGCTCTGCACAGACAGCAGTGGAGGACAGTGAGAGGATCTTTACTGAGCTCATCCGCTCCATTGAGAGAAGCCGCTCTGAGCTGATACGGCTGATCAGAGATCAGGAAAAGCAAGCAGTGAGTCGAGCTGAAGGACGACTGGAGCGACTGGAGCAGGAGCTCAATGATCTGAGGAGGAGAGACGCTGAGCTGGAGCAGCTTTCACACACACAGGATCACATCCAGTTCCTGCAGGTAACACAGATCTAGAAGAACAGGATCATAGTGGACTTGAGCAGATCCTGCTGTGACACCAGACTCACACAGAAACATTTCATGAGTGTCTTATTATATAATCGTCAGTCAGACTCTCTTCTTTTAAAAGAGACGCCTCTTAGGTTTCAGCACCAGAAATCTTGCTCAGATGGGTCTTATGTCAGTACTTTTCTTTAAATCACTTGTAAAAGTGGCGTCCCACTGCTCCGTATAGTCAGTCCATCCTTGCTCACTTTACAATATTGCCTCCCCCTCTCTAAATTACTAAAAAAGACCAAAATGCAAGCTGCCACAAATAATCTGTGTTTACTTGACTGACTGAACAATGCTTCAGTGTACTGAAACCAAACCTGAGTGTGTCTTAAGGGTTCTAGTTAGTTTCAGTGTTTCTATTTGCTGTAAAGTTATAAATAATGGTCAATCTAATCATAGCCTTTGAGCTGCTTTTCCTGAGCAAATCTACTCAACTCTACAATCAGACTCCATTGATGTGCTTGAGATGTTAGATGGACATTTATGTTCTTAGCAGATGTTTTATCATACAAACTATTTCATAGAAAGTTCACATAATCATGTAAGCAGCAAATACTAGAATATGTAGCTCTAATGTGATGTAATGAATATGAGAAGAATAAAGCTGATGCTGTGAAAGTGCTGGATTGAGTTACTAAAGATCAGTCAAATCTGATGTTGGAGCAGGTTATTGGGTGAAGTGTGGAGCTGATGAGTTTTGATTTCTGTTTTCTGTAGAGTTTCCAGTCTCTCTCAGCTCCTCCTGAATCTACAGACGTAAATGATGATCTCTTCAGTTCTCTCGTCTCTTTTGATGATCTGAGAGAATCTGTCCATCAGCTGAGAGACAAACTGGAGGATTTCTGCAAAGAGGAGCTCAAGAAGATCTCAGACAGAGGTAAAGTCCTGGAGATTCATCTGCTCATCATCATCTCATATCATGGAGAACATCATATTAGAAATGTGTTAGGAATGGATGCAGGATCATGAGAATCACACTGTTCATGTCTGTTGATTTCCACAGTCACATTCACCAACATTGTTCCCAGGACCAGGAACGACTTCCTAAAATGTAAGTCAGTAAGAAAACCAGCAGATAAACTCACTGAGTGTGTTCATGTTCTTCTGTAGAAGGAGAAAGAAGAGTTTATAATTGATGATGTAAACGGGGTGTAAATTTGGTCTAACAGTAGGGGGGACAATATCTCAAGAGCAGTTTTTGAAGGGGACACAAATAATACAGCTAAAATTTACTTGTAAGGATATACACAGAGGAAAACCTTACTATTAGTGTAGCAGGGAGACTATTGCGTTATTTTAATGACAAATGTCGAGAGCACATTATTGTAGAGCGAAAGCACATTAATAGACCATTTCAGTGTTTCGCAGACTCAAAATGATGAAAACCGGACGTAAACAATAACAAAGGCGTTGGAAAGCTACTGCGCATGTCTGGTCCTGAAGCATTTCCGGTAGCGCCATCTTCAAATCTCAGATCTGTCAAAACAAGCACGTACTATTTAAGTCTAGCGAAGACGTAACAGTTAAGGTATTTTAAAAAATAAATAAATAAACGGTTATAAACCTATATTTGTTTGTTTTTTTATGATAAAAGTATAGCATACATGCAGATTAATAAATGCGCACACACTACATACAGCATATATGTGGGTATGCATGTCTTTATGCACAGTTACTGTAAACACACATACAGAAGTACTGGTCAAAAGTGTGGGCAATATTACTGTTTTTAATGTTTTTGAAGGAAGTCTCCAATGCTCATCAAGCCTGCATTTAATTGATCAAAAAAGAGGCATATCTTGAAATATTATTACAATTTAAAATAATGGTTTTCTATTTTAATGTGCTTTAAAATATTATTTATTTCTGTGATCAAATCTGAATTTGCAGCATATTTACTCCAGATATCAGTGTCACATGATCCTTCAGAAATCATTCTAAAATGCTGATTTATTATCAGTTTTGGAAACAATTGTGCTGTTTAATATTTTTTATAACCTGTGATAATTTTAGGATTATTTGAAGAATGAAAGAACAGCATTTATTTAAAATATAAATACTTTGTAACAACATGCACTACTGTTCAAAAGTTTGGGGTCAGTAATTTTTAGTTTTTTTGCAAGGATTTTAAATTGATTAAAAAAGTGATAGTAAAGACATACTGTCACGAAATATTTCTATATTTTGAAAATCCCTGCCAGGGTTCAATCAATCAATCAATCCTGTATAAAGCATCACAGGTTCCAGAAAAAAATTAAGCAGCACAATTGTTTCCAACACTGACAATAACCAAATATCAAATCAGCACATTAGACTGATCTCTGAAGGATCCTGGGACACAAGACGAGTAAAGGCTGATGGAAATTCGTCACAGAAATAAATATAAAGAATATTCAAACAAAACATTATTTTAAAATGTAATAATATTTCACAATATTACGGTTTTGTCTGTATTATTTATAAAATAAAATGGAGGCTTGATGAGCAAGACACTTCATGAACATCAGTAACGTCTTTTAAAAACATTAAAAATAGTAGTGTGTCTAAATAAATCTAATACTAATAGTAATGTATAGTGTGACTTTTGACCAGTACTGCATTTAAACAAAATACATCCTCTCACTTTACTTACTTTTTTTGCCGCCATTGTTTTGAATGCCCTCCAACACTAACCGGAAACGTCCGAGGAACAAAGACGTCACTTCTTTAAACAGCCGAATAGCCGTTGAAATGTGCGCGAAACCGGACACGCGCTCTCAGATGCACGCGCGCACTTGTCTCTCCTCTCACTCAAAGTGTGCTCGCGCAAACTGTGTCCTGTGCACGCGCAAAGAGAAAATAATCACTTCATCCGATGTTTAAGTGAATAAAATAGACAATTTACAGCCTGGAGTTCCACAAATATTGACTTGTTCTCTCACCGGACTTGTGTTTATGATATAAAAGAGGAAAGCATTTGGACCAAAGCACTGAGAGTCAAGGGAGGGAGACTCAAAATTACATTTTTGCCCCGATTGTGTTGTTTTACTAAAATTATTTTAAGTATAAAACATTGTTTACAGTACACCGTGTGGTTTTAATCCTATTTTAGTGGGGACAAGGACACCCCTCAGATAGGTTGGGTGTTGTGAACCCTGAACATGACGAGTTCAGCTACATGAGAAGATCAGACAGATTCATAATTCCTGATTCTGATGTGTTTTATCTCCATCAGATTCCCATCAGTTCACTCTGGATCTGAACACAGCACATAAACTCCTCCGTCTGTCTGAGAACAACAGAGTGATTACTTACACTGACACAGATCAGCCGTATCCTGATCATCCAGACAGATTTGATGTGTATCCTCAGGTGTTGTGTAGAGAGAGTGTGTGTGGACGCTGTTACTGGGAGATTGAGTGCAGTGGAGATTATGGTGCGTTTATATCAGTGTCATATAAGAGCATCAGCAGGAAGGGAGAAGGTGATGAGTGTGGGTTTGGATGTAATGATCAGTCCTGGAGTTTGTTCTGCTCTCCCTCCAGATACTTATTCAGACACAATAACATAGTGATTGATCTCCCTGTGAAGTCCATCATCAGGAGAATAGGAGTGTTTGTGGATCCCAGAGCAGGAACTCTGTCCTTCTACAGCGTCTCTGACACAATGAGCCTCATCCACACAGTCCAGACCACATTCACTCAGACCCTCTATCCTGGGTTTTGGGTTGGTTATATTGGATCATCAGTGAAACTGTGTTGATGAATCAGAATAGACTGATGAGAGATTCTACCCATAATGCTTTGAGCTGCAGGATAAATCAGTAACAGATGTTATAGAGTCTCTTCATCACATTAATATGAACATGAATCAGAAATCCTCATCTAGACAGTAAATCAGTGATGATCTGTGTTTCTGGGCTTTTCTCAAACTCACATCAGTCATTTGTATTCTTATTATCAAACTCAGCCTGATATTATCATTCATCTGATTTTCTCAGATGTTTGTAATAAAACACAATGTCAAATCATCTGATGAACGTGTCAAATGTCTGAATGCTGCATGAATTATGAATAAAATTAATGAATCGACTGAAATCAGCTTCAGGAGAGTTTCTGATGTTATCAAATATGACATAAATCACAGCATTTAATCAAATACATTCATTCTAACTACAGTAAAGACATTCAATTATTATGAGATCTTCAGTGAAAGATCATGACAGAATATTTACTTCCTGAAATATGTCTTTTCTTCTGAGTAGGGAAATGTTTTAATGACTGTATATTCACTGAATCAGTCAAATCAGCTCTTTTATTTATTAAAACATGTCCAAATGTGTTCAAACATCTGCAGGCTTTGCTTAATTCATTTAAACAAATATTACCATAGAAATAAAGCAAATATGACTTTAGCTGAAATATAATCCTTTTTATTCATTTAATTATTAATTCAGTTGAAATGTGCTACAAATACAATAATTCTGCTGTCAAATAAAGAGACTATTCAATCATATAAAATAATACAAATACATAACAATGACCAAAATATTAATAGTAGTTCATTATTATTTAAATCATAACAAATCAAAGAAATGTTGCAACTGTAATAATTATTTACATTATTTATTTAGCAGATGATTTTATCCAAAGCCGCTTACAAATGATGACAATAGAAGCAATCAAAACATTATATATCAAATATATATAAAATAAACTCATCCATAAAACTGTATGATTGCAATAATGCTTCTGCACTGTAAAAAGGTCAGTATTTAATAATAATAATAAAAATTAATAATAATAATGATGATAATAATAATAATAATTTCCAAAATATAAATGTTATTTTATGATTGATTTTTAATTATATCAATTGAACACAAAATATTATGATTGCAATAACACTTCTGCATTGTAAAAAAAATCACTATTTAAAAACAAAAAATCAGTCAGTATTTAATAATAATAATAAAAATGGATAATAATAATAATTCTTTCAAAATATTAATTTGATTTCATACTAAATTTAAAAACTGTATTTAACAATAATATTAATAATAATAAAACCAATAATAATAATAATACTTTCAAAATATAAATGAGATTTTATTATTTTAAATATGGTATGCTTGCAATAATGCTACTGCACTGGTAAAATAAAATTATTAATATTAATAATTTCCCAAATATTAATTTTTTTATTTTTTTATTATATCAATTAAACACATAAATAAAAATTGTATGATTGCAATACAATAATGCTACTGCACTGTAAAAAATACATTTACATTTAGTTATTTAGCAGACTCTTTTATCCAAAGTGACTTACAAATGAGGACAATAGAAGCAATGAAAACCAATAAAAGAGCATTTAAGAATAATAATATTCCCTGAGCAGGTAAAAACAATAAAACGAACGCACACTCAATATACTTTAACTTACATAGTAACAAAAACATTTGCTCATACTGTCTAACTCCTTTGACATGTATTGCAATGTCAACTTGTGTCATCAAGTAAACAACAGCTGAATCAAGAGAAAACATGAAAATAAACACGCAAGAGCTTTCCTCTCTGTGTTGTGCCCAAGCAGGACAGCAATGCCACGGAGAACTGCAGTGTGTTGAAGAGTAACCTCAGTTTGCTGAAAAGAGGGAAGAGTATATAGAATGAGATTCCATGTTATTCTGTATAAAGAATGTCTTATTTATTGTTTTTAATTTGCTGACAATCCATTTCATTTAATGAGGTAGTCCTTCTAAAAATGTAAATTCTCTTATCATTTATCACCCTCATGCTAACCTCCATGTATATTACTTTCTTCTGATAAATACAAAGATTTTTAGAAAAATCCTCAATCTCTGTGAGTCCATATTTGATGCTTTAAAAACACCACACACAGCAATTGTGACAGTAATTCATATGAGGAGGAATAAATATCTGCTGAAGACATCTTCTTCACAACATCGCTCTCGTTTTTGAAGCATTAACTTTAAGGGTCCCTTCCTCTAGCATTATATGGTCTCACATAGATGGATTATTTTTCTAAAAATCGTTGAATTTATCTGAAGAAAAAAAGTCATAGGACAGTATAAGAATGAATAAATGATCAGATCATTTAGATTTTTGGCAAGAACATCCCTTTAAAACATCCTTTTCTGCCAAACAAAGTCATCACATACCTTCTCCAAGCTGTCTGTTTTTCCTGCCAGGATTAAGAGATTTAGAGAAAAGAACTGATTAGTTGTAGAACAACAAAAAACACATTAATGATCAATATCTTTAGCATAATTTGCACTCATGCACTTTGTATTATATTAAAGAAGCTAACCTCATATACGTATTGCTTTGGAATCAGCTTTGGTATCTGCTCAAATCATATTAATCCAGCAGGCACGGGTCTGTAATATGATGATGCACATAAACAACTCCGTTAATTCATGAACAACAGCAGATAAAACCTAACTGACCATTAATATATACCTAAAAGACTGAAAGTACTTACTTCTGTGATGTGATAACACCTAAAAAAAGACAAGGATAGCAATTATTAACTGGATTGAAGGAAAACAAAAGCATAGAAAATAAATAAACATTAAAATGACACACACACACATATATATATCCATTAAAGAATACTTAGAGTTTTTTTCAAGCTACAACAGTTATTTAGTAAAGGACAGTTATTGATTAAAGAGTTATTTTCTCTTTATCTTTTGTTTGATTAACATTAATAACATTCCACAGCAGGTTTATTTAGGCTGCTGTCACTTTAAGAAGAAAGAATCTAATATACTGATCCACATCTGTTTTCTCCTAACTGTTCGCCTTCATTTTAGACATAACCTGTGTTTATGAGAATACTAAGAAAGATTGGTATTTTACAACTCTGTGTGTTTATGTTTATGAATCAGAACACATTTCTGAACTTGAATGCAGAGCGCGTTCACAGAGATCAGGTTTAGAGGATCAATCAAGCACGTGCCGTTCTTTAATCTCCATTCATCCGTGCTTCAACACGTGCTTTAATCCATTAACTTTGACTTTAATATCATATAATCAAGTTCCTTAACATTAAACTCAAACTTATATGTTTGATGTTGATTTTGAATGTTCTCTAAACCATCTTAGATGAACATCCAGCTGTTTCAGAACTCTCCATAAACGTATAAATCATGTTTTTGTGCTAAAGTTTTGAGAACGCTGTTAAAGATCAGATAACTTTGAATGAATATTCTGTTAATGTTACTGGAAGAACGTTTGTTCATAACTTTGAGAGAACAGAGTTGTCACGCTGCTAAACTTTACATACTCTCATAAAAGTGCAAATATCATATTTGACTCAGAATTGTGTTATATAAAACATTGCTGTTATTACTTAAATTAAATACTGGGGAATATAAATCACTTTCATAGAGGTTGTTTTCATAATTTCTGCATGTGTTTACACAATTTTTTATTCTAAATTCTATAGTTTATTATTTTTTATTTTATTTTATATATCCATGGTAATGAGGAGCATTGTTTTACTGTGATTATGACCTTATTAATAGTTAAACTTTTTAATCATTGTAATGAATTTCAATAGAAGTAAAAGGTTAAGTTGTATGTATATGTATGTGTAATATATTTTGAAAACCTGACAATACATGTTGTTATTATACATTTTTTTAACGACAAAAGCATTTATAAACACAGATTTGTGTGTGTGTGTGTTTTAAAGAAGTTTTATATATAAATAAAATATTTCTGACATATGGTTGCAATAAAATACCAAAAACATTATTAACATATGTACATACACAATTTTTACTAGGGGGATTTTATATAGACTATTTTATTAAGTTATACCTTCACCCAGAAGTGTATGTGAAAATGATGCTATATATCGCCTTATAAGTAGCATATATGGCAATAACACTCTTGATATAGAGCAATGTACTGTCATAGGTGTAAGATATCAGAGACAGAATCAGACGAATTTAAGATGCATCAGAAGATTGAAACCTGAGGAGCTGGAATGCAGAGAGGCCTCAAAGCTGTAACAGGACAACGTCATAAATCAGATTCCTGGCTCCTAACAAGCAAACTAACCAGCAAGCCTCTTTCACAGAATTGCTTACAACCTTGAGACAAAAGAACACTTATTGATAATTCCAATTCAGGAAGGAGACCGTCAAATTTGTTGCAAGTAATCAAGACTGATGTTCACATGTAAACCTGTGATAGAAAATCACGAGCTACAGACTCTCTTGGGGGGGGGTCTCCACACATAGAAGACAGACCAAACCAAAATCCCTTTGTCTAAAGAACATGCCTTCGTTCTCCTTAGAACCACACAAAGATTTTCTTTTTCATATGCACATAAAATCATCCTAAAAGGACATTTTTATACAGAACCCCATATTATGTTGTAACCCACATATCATGTTTTAATCAAATAATATGTGTCTTTTTAATCATTATTGAATAGCTGAAGGATTCAGATGCATGTTTGATATGTATGAGTTTGAAAATTCATGCTTTAAATGTTTCTTCCAATCAATTCTTTGTCAAATGTATCGTAGTCTTGTTATAGAAATCGATGTTAAAAGTATACTTTGCAAGAGCCTGTAAAGTTCAGACCTCTGACTGAACAGATAACAAGTTGATTTATTAGGGGGGGGTCGAGGAACAAAGCAATACCCCAAGCAAGGACAGTATCTAATTGGTCAAGACGTCCAGATGGGACGGTCTGAAAGCTGAGTTTAAATATATATATATATATAAATCTTAGCCTCATTGAGAAACTCAAAACGAGGGGTAAATAAGTGATTGATGGTTGTTCAGGTCTATGCAACTATACAACTAAACTTGGGATTTCACATTTCCATTCTCTTAAACTCATCCTTTCCTCACTTTCTCTCTTTCTGCAACGTGTGAATGCGTGTGTTCATGTGTTAGATTAGTTTGTCTTAGGTTTATATAAATAAAATCTGATTATATTTATTCAAATCTACTGTAAATCATATGTAAAAATTGCTATTTTTTCACAACCGAATGGTTTTTATACTGTACAAACTGCTTGTGCTATTGCCCTACACCTAAACCTACCCCTTACAGGAGACTTTCTGCTATTTCAGATTTTCAATACACTCCATTCTGTGTGATTTATAAGGGTTTTGAAAAGTGGGGACATGGGGTAATGTCCTGAAAAGTCACCTTCTCCTTGTAACACGTGTCATACCCTTGTTATTATACAAATCTATGTCCTGATTTGTCACAAAAACGCGCACACTCACTCACTCACTCACACAAGTGGGCACTGGGCAGCCATTATACTGTGGCGCCCGGGGGAGCGATTGGGGGTTAGGTGTCTTGCTCGAGGGCACCTCAGTCATTTCCTGCCGCACGCCGGTACTGGAATCGAACCAGCAAGCTTTGAGTTAACAGTCGGACTCACTAACCATTAGGCCACGACTGCACAAAATGTACTTGCAAAATGAGATAAATCCCTTTTGACTCATTGATAAACTTATATGTAAACACAGAAACTAAATTTGTAATATCGAGTACCGTAAAGAGCCTCAACCTTAAACCATTTTGTGCCATTCTATAACGAATTGTCCTCTCGCAAACTCCAAATAGCTCTGCAATGTCACGTGCTCTTAAGTTCGATCTATACCGTGGACTTTGGGGGAGCCTACCTTCTTTTTTTTTTTTTTTTATGGGGGGGGGGGGGGGGGGGGGGGGGATGCTCCTGGGGGTCTATGGGATTGTGGACTTTGTGACTTAGAATGACTTAGAGCCCTGCACGGGCCTCAAATTTAGGCCCTAGCCCGACCCATGTCCGACAGCTTATCAGAATTACCGACCCGAGCCCCCCCCCCCCCCCCCCCCCCCCCCCCCCCCCCCCCTAAAAGAGTTTATACTACTGTTTCGGCTATTAAAATATTTCAGTTTTGTGTGTAATGGCAAAATTATTATATTTCGTTTTGTTTTTTTATCAGGTTAATTTAGAAAGACGTTTGGAGCATTTTTGTTCGTGAAATAGCCTATAAGTTATTTTTTTTTTAAGTAACGACGAAGCGGCCAGCGGCATGAGCTGATCATAGCCTATGTTTGATCAATTTAGCCTTCTCATATCATCACGACTTGCCTAAAATTAAATCTATAGATATACTAAAACAGTTCAAGTATATAACAATGTTTAAATGTTAAGCCTGTGCTATAATAATAATGTGTGTAGCCTAGGCTATATCTGTTTGTGCGGCGAGTGGAAGCTAAAGCGCGCTCTGCAGGACATGGAGGCACCAGCAAACACTTGCATTGCTTTCAGTGGAAACAAATTAAAATAGCATACACCCTCATTTTTTATTTTTATTATTTATTTTTTGATAAAGGTAAGAGTAATGCATCATTCGGACCTGTCAAGGGTCTACTTGTATTTGTGCGCACTCACAATACCAACAAAAGGTAGTTCTTTTATAAACCAAAGAAAACAAACATGATGCGCTTTCTGCCGTCTCGTCTTGAACAGGAGCGCTTCATAAAAATGAACCGAAGCTGAGCGAATACATGCCTCACAGACATGATAAATATATCTATAGAAAGCTTAAAATTATTACTTAATGAAATAAAAAAATACGAAATCAAAAACTATTTTATTATAATCTTAATCATAAACAATAAAGATGCATTTTCTCTCTAAAGGCGCGTCTAATGAGGAGACGGCGAGTCAGGATCAGCAACTTCATCCTTGCGATACAGACTCAGAAAACATTAGTTTATTAGTAAATAATTCAAATATCTCCTTACTATTTCCCGCAGACACATTCATGGTTATGTTTGCTGGGGTTTTTCAGCAAGCTTTAGTCTATTGCGTGCATTTGAACACAGAACTATTCAGCTGCTCTGAAGTCACTTGCGCACCTGCTGCTGCTGCGGGACACTAAACACCATCGAGCTGCTCTCAGTCCCGTTCTCGTGTTGTTTCCACCAGCCTGCCAATTTTTTTCATCGATGGATGTCTACAATATAAAAATAATGAGAAACCCAAAACAGGCCCGATGCCCAGCCCGCGTCTGAACTATGACGTGGAAATTGGCCCGAAGCCCGGCCCTAGAGGCGTAAAAAAGTCGGGCAGAAATCCAGGGCTCTACAATGACTTACTTCTTGGGTTGTCATCCCGGAGGGAGGTGTGCTAACAGGGCTTGCAGCAGGTGATTCGGTCGTGCCATTAAACTGCCTTGTGTTCTTTTTGCCATGGTGGCTGTACGATGCTATATGATGCTAACTGCAGAATGGATTTCAAGGACTACGGCCAATGTTGAATCCAACGTTTATATTTTTCCTACGAATCTTTGAGTTAACGTATTAAACATGAGTGGAATGAATTTGCACCGCAGCGCCCCCACACCTTGATGCTCATGACAAGAATAGCATGTATAGTTATCTTTATTGAAGTGAATTAGGTTTAAATCGCCGTCATGCATGAATTAATATTTTTGCGATTTTACACATACTAATCCAAGATGATCACATTACACAAAACTGAAATTGCACGTAAAAATAACACATTGTCAATATTTTTTGAGACCCCCCAACATTTCACAAATCACGTTTTCAGGGGAGCCCATGTCTTATTAAGGGGAGCCGAGCTCCCCCTAGCTCCCCCGTAGTTCGCACCCTGCTCTCTCCACCCTCAATACCACGACTGAGGTGCCCTTGAGCAAGGCACCGAACCCCCAACTGCTCCCCGGGCGCCGCAGCATAAATGCTGTCCACTGCTCCGGGTGTGTGTTCACGGTGTGTGTCTGTGTGCACTTGGATGGGTTAAACGCAGAGCACCAATTTCGAGTATGGGTCACCATACTTGACAATACGTCACAACTTTTTTTTAAGCCTGATAATAAATAAGACTCAATTGCACTTGCTGGAATAGGGAGTAAAGGACGTCCAGTTACATTTCTGTTGACACCCGTATGTCTTAAAATGAGAGTAACCTGTTCCAGCTTTTCGAGGACAAAAGGATCTACAGCCACATCAAATGTAGCTGCTAACTGACCTAAAGAGTGTATAGATGAATCTACTCTGAAGAGAATATAATCAGCAGATAGCGTACTACTAATTTCAACAGTGTCAGCTAGCCTTCGCAAGTCTCTGGCAACTGTTTGCATGATGACTTCAACCATCTCTCTAAAACACAATGCTGAATCGATGCTTGTCAGTTGCCTTTACGTTAACGGGCATTGCGCAGGCAAACAATCGAACGCAGAACTTTTATAACAATCAACCAATGGTGGCATAAAGACCGCCTTCTCTGATGCTTGATAGACACCCTCTCATTAGCATGTTGAGCTGAGGAAAAATAAATATGGAACTACATTCAAAAATGAATAAACATTTGATGGGGGGGGGGGCTTATTTCCCCCAACATTCGTTTAATTTATTTAATTATTTATTTTCTTGCATATTTAATTATTTATATATTTATTTATACAGGAATATGTGGATTTATATATTTATTTATGTATTTATTTGCACATTTATTTATTTATTTATCTATTTATGTATTATTTTGTAGAGTTATTTATGTATTTATTTATTTATTTGCGTATTTATTTATTTATTGTTTTTGCAGGTTTGGTCCTCCATAAACAGGACTTAATAGTAATAATTAAAATAAGAAAATGTCCAAGTTTTGAGTTGCAATCCTTCAAACATTTCCATTGTTTTTAGCATATTTTATTTTATCAGACTACATCAATATATTTAATGGGCTCTTAATGGATAAAGCTGCATTTTGTCTTGTTCTCCAGTGCAAATGTATAAAGTTTAAATCAAGACAAACTGAAAATCAAAGCAGCATAAGATAAGTCTTGTTTTCTGAGAAACTGATACAAATTAAGTGAGTTTATGATTAAAACATCTGCCAACAGGCTCCGAAAAATTCAGTGTAATTCAAAAGGTTTTCATAGCTCACTGATACATATTTGTTCTTGTTTCAAGTATAAATTCACTTAATTTCCGTGGGTATAAATCCCCGGTGGCGGAGTTGGAATCAAGTGTGACTTTTGGGTATCACTCACTTACACAAAGGTTACAAAAACATTTCCATCTACCCAGAGAATGTACGTGTGTGCAAATTACATATATCGCCTTACAGATAACATATACTGTATAAACACTGGGAATATCACTCTTGAAACAAGACAATATATGTTATTACATTTCCATATGGATGGTTTGATACAGCTTCATCTTAAGCAGGTTTAAACAATATTATTTAATGTTATTATTATTTACAGTATTACAGAATATACAGCACACATTCATCATTAAATTGTTTCCATTTTCCTTCACTTTAAAAATTCAGTCAAAATCCATCAAAAAGTAAAAGTCGGGCATTAATTTTTTGAACAAATACCAACCAACGTGGATTCAGATGCAGCAGCAGCTCCTGATGGACGATTCTGCAAGGACAGAGACAGCTCCTCCAGAAACATTACACAAACCTTCCTGAAAGCAGCGTTCTTGGTTCAAGACAAGATCTTGAGTCAAACATTTACTGAGGAACTAAATGAAAGAATCACTTGAAGAATCACTCAATGAAAGAGAACTTCTGGAGAGTTTGAAGCAGAAATGTGATGCTTGTATTTTTGTTAAAGTGCATTATTTGAGCTGTATCGTGTCATATTTTGAGGTGGGACTGTTTTGGATGGAAAAAAGCACTTTTCTTGTATCGCTGCACGTATGGTGTGAAAGCTTCAGGGTTAGTTAGGGTTTGGGTTGTATGCAGTTTTATCACATGCAACTTTTCAGGTTGGCTGTACTTAAATGTGTGCATTTTAAAGTGCATTGTGTTTCCTGGTTTACTTCAAAGCGTTTTAACTCTGAACCAGATGTCGATCTGGATATATTTGTTGTTTAATTATGTGCAGTGTTTAGGATGATATTCTACTTTGTTTATGCATATTTTCCTGTGTTTGAAGCAACAGTTCATCCAAAAATGAACATTTCCTTTAATCTGCTCACCCTCAGGCCATCCAAGATGAGGATGAGTTTGTTTCTTCATCAGGTTTGTAGAAATGTGTCTATGCATCAGTGTCTCAGCAATGGATGCTCAGCAGTGAATGGGTGCCGTCAGAATGAGAGTCCAAACAGCTGATAAAAACATCACAGTAATCCACACCACTCCAGTCCATCAGTTAACATCTATTCAATACAAAGACCGATCATGAATTTAGTCTAAAAACGCAATTTCGAAGAACTTTTAAATACCAAGCAAAATCTGCATTATGATCACTTTGATATAACCCAAAATTATTTAGCATATGGATTCCCAATTTCTTTTTATCAGCTGAACCCCTTTTGACATGAAAATAAATTAAAATTTGTTAATATTTGAAATTTAAAGTTTTTACATAATAATCAACCATTGAAAACATTTAATCTTTTTTAGTGTTTTTAGATTTGTTTAAAAAATATATATATACATATATATATATATATATATATTTATTTTTTAATTTTATTGATCTATTTTAGGTTTTCATGATTTAGTTGTTATTTCAATAATTTGCACACATTTGCATATTCATTCTAGCAAGTGTTTTATTTTGATATTTTAAAATT
The DNA here is from genome assembly GCF_936440315.1 of Barbus barbus. Taxonomy (NCBI): domain Eukaryota; kingdom Metazoa; phylum Chordata; class Actinopteri; order Cypriniformes; family Cyprinidae; genus Barbus; species Barbus barbus. Next base: position 30,311,999 of record NC_136745.1, on the reverse strand, counting down.
ATGTATTCATGTTAATTTGACATTTTCAGGATTTAGTTAATATTTTAATAGCATTCACATATTTTGTAGCTTTTTTTATATATACTGTATTTTTTACAATTATTATGCATTTTGATTTGACATTTTTATGATATAGTTAATATTTCAATAACAGCATGCATGTTCATGGTTCAGGTACACTTTTTGTGTTTGTTTTTGTACGTGTTTTAAAATTATTTATGCATTTAAATTTTACATTTTTATGATGTAGTTAATATTTCAATAATTTAACACATTTGCACTTTCAAGGTTCTCTTAATTTGGTCAATGGTCACATGACATGCAGGTAAACAAATAAAATATTTGAGCATTTTTAGTGTTTCATTTGGATATTTAAAAATAATTTATTTTGATATTTTATCATATTTATTCATTTTAATTTAAAATTTTATGATTTAGTTAATATTTGAATAATTTAACAAATTTGCATGTTCATGGTTCTCTGATGTATTTAACAGTCACGAGACAAACAAAATATTTAATAAAATATTTAAGCTTTTTTCAATATGCATTTCATTTTATTTTGATTGTTTTTATTTTAAAATAATTCATTTATTATTGTGTTTCATGAACCTTAGTTTTAGCACACACAGCACTGTTTTCCAAATATGCATGCAGGTAAAAACAGGTCACGCTGTCCACAGCTTTAACACGTAATCTGTCAGATCTCACACACACTAAAGCGTGAAGCGACGGTGATTCACATCCACACAAACACTGTAAAAGCAGACACGCTGGGCTCAAGGATCATACAGTATCCACATGACGGCCGTGTGTCTCTGTGTGCTCATAACGTCTCAAAGGTCGCTCATTAACAGCTCTGAGACAGAATTACAGCAGTGTATCAAGAGATTTCATTCCAGACAGCACAAGGCCATGGGCTCCACCCTCTGACCAGCCTGCCCTTTTAGACAGAATCAAAAATCAAGATGGTGCTGCTGATGGCAGCCTCCGTGGCGTGCTTCGCAGTTGTTTTTTTGTTTTTGTTAGTTTGTCCTGTCTTTAGTTAGATCCCTGCAATCAGTTTCACCAGAGACGAATTGCTAGACATTCCGCAGTAGATACCACACGATATTTCACTGGTTTTCGACTGTTCTGATGTTTTGTTGGACATAGTAGTTGGTGGAGCGCGGCACTGATCAAACGCTTCAGGAAGCACAGATAGAGGAAGAAAGCCAATGCGCTCGTGAAGCTCAGACAGCGCGGATTCCGGACAGCGCTGCCAAGCATCCATCTAGCAAATCTCCGCTCTCTACCCAACAAAACGGACAAACTCCTTCTGCTCTCCCGGACAAATAAAGATTTTTCAAACTCTGCTGCTCTGTGTTTCATGGAAATCTGGCTAAACGATGCCATTCCAGACAGCGCGTTACATCTGCTGGGCTTTCAGCTGATTAGAGCAGACCACAACGCAGAATCAAAGGGGAAATCGCACGGCGGCGGGACATGCTTCTACATCAATGAAAGGGGTTGTACAGATGTAACAGTGTTAAAGAAGATGTGCTGTCCCGATCTAGAAGCCCTTTTCATTAACTGTAAGGCTTTCTACTCGCCGTGGGAGTTTTGCTTGAGCAAACTAACTAACTAACAAACAAACATACAATCACTCATACATGGGAAAGGCTAATGAGCGTTGATGGATGAAACCATCAGGAAAACCAGAGAATGCAGTTATGGAGAAAGTCATTTAGCCACCTGAGTAAAACCATATACTAAACCTATGTTTCGTTTAGTTAAATGGGTAACACTTTAGAATACTGTTCCATCATTAATGAATAACTACACAAGAACAAACGAGTAACGCAATATTAGCACTCTAGTAACTATTAGTGCCTAACAAGAAACTCTGATTAATGAATTAGTAAGTAATAGTGCTTAGTCGAATGTGGTAGTTCACTATTAACTAATCAGTAACTATTATTTTTTCATACCTCCCTAAGAACTACTAAGAACTACTGTATACAGGTTCATAATTAATATGAATAATTAATTCTAAAGTAAAGGTCATGTAACCCACTAGTAATGACTCAAGTATTACAACATTTTTCAGAAGGAATTACTAATTGTTTGGATCAGTATTCTAAAGTGAAGATCATGATAACTCCCTAGTAATTACTGAAGTCATTGTAAACTTTTAAGGTTTTTGTAAGGTTTTGGTTAGTAATTCATTTTGCTAGATTTGGTAACACTTAAATCATTACTAGTGGGTTACCGTGATCTTCACTTTAGAATACTGATCCAAATAATTAGTAGCTTCTTCAGAAGAATGTAGTAACACTTGAGTCATTACTATCCAAACCCTTACATATATCTCAAACGCTTTAAATCACGTCAGTCAATATTAGGGAGTTATGATGCTTTTCACTTTAGAATACTGATCCAAGTAGTTAGTAGTTCCTTTAAAATAATTTGATAATTCTTGAGTCATTACTAGTGGGTTACCATCATCTTCATTTTAGAATTAATTATACATTATGCATAATTCACATTAATTATGAACCTGTATACAGTGGTTCTTAGTAGTTCTCCAGGATATATTTAAAAAAATAGTAGTTATTGATTAGCTAATAGTGAACTACCAGTTTCAACTGAGCGCTATTACTTACTAAATCACTAAACATAGTTTCTTGTTAGGTAATAGTAGTTACTACAATGTTAATAGTGCATTGGTGACTTGTTCCTGTGTAGTTATTCATTAACAAAGGATCAGTATTCTAAAGTGTTATCGTTAAATGTTATACTTGCACTGCCTTTTGTCGGGTCGAGTGTCCGGAATGCTGTCTCAGATGAAAGTCTTAATGGTTTCAAAGTTTTGGACTCCCGATCACATTCTTCTGGGTTGAAGAGTGATGAATTCCAAAGATGTTTTCAGGTAGAAATCTTCTTCTGAGTATTGAATGGAAAAAGAGCACAAAAAAAAAAAAAAAGATCTGCTGAGGTCCAAGGAGCATGGTTGAATGGAAAGACAAGGCAGCAAAGGCCTGGTACAAAAACTTAGAGGGTCCAGAAAAAGTTCTAGCTCACATCCTCTTAGGATCTAACAAAACCGCAGACTGCTTGGGCATCTCTGAAGTGACAGCTTATCTGCTATAGAGGTCACACCTCTGGGGTGTCAAATACCCAATGGAGTCCTGGATTTTTGGAGGGAAAGTTTTACGACCCTTTGTCTCTGAACATGGTAATTTGCATAGGTAATTCGCCTATGGGTTAATGCACAAACTTCTAAAGATTCTTAGGACACTAATATGTTGCATAGGTATCGACATGTAATATTCACTCTCAATTAGATAATCCGAAGACAAATTGATAGAGACTAAACATGATGCAGCTAAAGTGATATTAACTAGTGATCTATCATAAGCATGCAGAAAACAGTGTACAATACACAAAAACATATACAAGAACAGTAATAATATACACAATGACCTAAAGGTATGTGTGTTCATTCAAAGAAAGGTTTTTCTATGAATTAATTACAGGAGATTCTATTTTATGAAGTATTGTGTCTTTCCTAAGAGGAAGTGTTGCTCTACCTGCATTCCATTGAGCAATAAAACAAGTGTTATCAGATGGGTTGCCATGAAACCAGGGGCCTGGAGTCCTTGACAGACACACCAGCACCAGTATGTGTATTGGGTGGGGGGGTCTGTGACCATTTGTTAATCTAATAACTAATTGATTTGTTAAATCAAATGCAAAATTGTGTGTCTGATTGGTCAAAATGCTACATCCGCAAGCGCACGTGAGCACAGCTTTACAGAAACTCGCTGATCAGAGCACAGACACAGAACAACAACACCCGGACTCTGTTTTAATAATTCTCTGAGACTTTAATAAAGCAAATCTCTCCCGAGAACTGCCAAAATACAGACAGCACATCACATGTCCCACCAGAGAAAGTAATATATTGGATCACTGTTACACAACGATAAAGGACGCATACCACTCGGTTCCACAAGCAGCTTTGGGGCTCTCTGATCACTGTTTGGTTCATCTTATTCCGACCTACAGGCAGAAACTGAAATCAGCTAAGCCTGTATTAAAGACTGGTAAAAGATGGACTAATGAAGCAGAGCAGGATTTAAAAGCCTGTTTCTCTCTCACTGATTGGACTGTTTTTGAAGCTGCTGCCACCGATGTGGACGAGCTCACAGTGACTGTAACATTTTATATCAGTTTCTGTGAGGATATGTTCATTCCTACCAGGACTCATTTAACTTACATCAATGACAAACCGTGGTTCACTGCAAAACTCAGACAGCTCCGTCAGGCCAAAGAAGATGCTTACAGGAAGGGGAACAAAGTCTAGTATAAACAGGCCAAATACACACTGGAAAAGGTTATCAGAGTGGCAAAGAGGAATTATTCAGAAAAGTTAAGTATTCAGTTCACTTCCAGCGACTCAGTATCAGTGTGGAAAGGTCTGAAAGAGATCACCAACTGCAAGACGCCATCCCCCAGCACTGTGGAGAATCAACAACTGGCAGACGATCTGAATGAGTTCTACTGCAGGTTTGAAAAAACACCCCACACCCGCCCTGAACACCTCTCCACACAACCATTAACACCTCCGGCAACCCCCCTATCCCCCCCTCCAGCACTGCAGATCAGTGAAGACGATGTGCACCAGGTGTTCCGGAAGCAGAAGAGAAAGAAAGCACCAGGCTGTCACACCAGTCTGTCTGAAATCCTGTGCTGACCAGTTGGCCCCCATCTTCACACAGATCTTCAACAGATCACTGGAGCTGTGTGAAGTCCCTTCATGCTTCAAACGCTCCACCAACATCCCCATCCCAAAGAAACCTAAAATCACTGAACTTAATGACTACAGACCTGTGGCTCTAACGTCTGCGGCCATGAAGTCATTTGAAAAACTGGTTTTGGCTTATCTGAAGGACATCACTGGACCCTTACTGGACCCCCTGCAGTTTGCCTACAGAGCAAACAGGTCTGTGGATGATGCAGTCAACATGGGACTGCATTACACACTGCAACACCTAGACAGACCAGGGACTTGTGTGAGGATCCTGTTTGTGGACTTCAGCTCGGCCTTTAACACACTATCATTCCAGACCTCCTCCTGCCCAAACTAACTCAGCTCTCTGTGCCTACCTCCGTCTGTCAGTGGATCAACAGCTTCCTGACAGACAGGCAGCAGCTAGTGAAGCTGGGAAAATTCACATCCAGCACCCGCACCATCAGCACTGGAGCTCCTCAGGGCTGCGTTCTCTCCCCACTGCTCTTCTCCCTCTACACCAACGACTGCACATCTAAAGACCCCTCTGTCAAGCTCCTGAAGTTTGCAGACAACACCACACTGATCGGCCTCATCCAGGACGGTGACGAGTCTGCTTACAGACAGGAGGTTAAGGAGCTGGCTGTCTGGTGCAGTCTTAATAACCTGGAGCTTAACACGCTCAAAACTGTGGAGATGATCGTGGACTTCAGGAAAACCCCCCCTGCTCTCCCCCCACTCAAGATTCAAGATTTTTATTTGTCACATACACAATTATACAGAGTATAACCAGCAGTGAAATGTAAGTCAGGTCTGCTCCAAGGACAGTGCATTTATATAGAATACAAAACACCGAATGTACATAAATATTAAGGAAAAGAAAAGTAGAAAAAAATAAAAGAATAGAATCAAATAAAAGATAAAAAATATAAATATAAATGTTCAGGTCAGTATGTTGTTGACTTAAATGGTGGTATAAGAGGAATATGCAAAAGAATGTGCAAAAACGTTGTACAGGGTATTTACATAGCAGCAATACGGAGTAGAAAAAATTATGAATAGCTTATTGATGTAGTGATATTTACATGGAGTCATGAGATGTTATGACACAGAGTTAGAGTTTAGGAGCCTGATGGCCTGGGGGAAGAAGCTTCTCCTAAGTCTCTCAGTTTTTGCCATCAGGCTACGGAAGCGCTTGCCAGATGGTAGCAAAGTGAATAGATGGTTACCAGGGTGATTTGAGTCTTGATGATTTTGAGAGCTCTACTTTTGCAGCGTTTGAGGTTGATGTCCTGCAGAGAGGGGAGAGCAGACCCTGAGATGCGCTCAGCTAACATGCACTCACCATCATGAACAGCACTGTGACTGCAGTGGAGTCATTCAGATTCCTGGGCACTGCAATTTCTCAGGACCTGAAGTGGGACAATCACATTGAGTCCATTGTTAAAAAGGCCCAGCAATAATTGTGGAACACACACTATTTATACACTTATTTATCTAACACACATACTTAGTCTACATTTCAATTTGCACATAATATACCTGTACATACAAAACTGCCTATTGGAAGGAAAGGAAAGTATGTGACATGTGGCCAAGTATGGTGTCCCATGCTTGGAATTTGCAGTTGGGGGTTTGGTTCCTTGCTCAAGGGCACCTCAGTCGTGGTATTGAGGGTGAAGAGAGTGCTGGACAGTCACTCCTCCCACCTACAATTCCTGCGGGACCTGAGACTCAAACCTTCAACCTTCAGGTTACAAGTCCGACTCTCTCCAACCATTAGGCCATGACTGCCCCCAATATACTTGTTGCACATACAATTGTCAATTTGTATACTGTTATTCCTTATGTACTTGTTCTATTTTTTAATTATTTTATTATCTGTTCTGTCCTGTGAGTTTAGTTTGATCTCTAATTAAACACAGCTGAAAAAACTAGTCAAGGTCTTTGCATTTACTTTAATAACAGTCAGGTGTGTTGAAACTAAACTCAGGAATGAGGAACCTGTTTTACAGACACACTTGTTTTGCACACGTCACTCAAACACAGAACCAGGAAACAGGAAACACGTGAGTTCAGGGAAACAGAAACTGAAGTGTAGTTGAGCTGTTGTGTGTTTGTGTCTCTGTATTAGTGCAGTAAAATGGCTGAAGCCAGATTTTCTCAGGATGAGTTCTTGTGTCCGGTGTGTCTGGATCTCCTGAAGGATCCAGTGGCTATTCCCTGTGGACACAGTTACTGTAAGAGCTGTATTACAGACTGCTGGGATCAGGAGGATCAGAAGGGAGTCTACAGCTGCCCTCAGTGCAGGCAGACCTTCAGTCCAAGACCTGCTTTAGCTAGAAACACCATCTTGGCTGAAATGGTGGAGAAACTGAAGAAGACTAAACTTCAAAGTGCGGTTCCTGCTGGAGCTGGAGATGTTCAGTGTGACGTCTGTACTGGAAGAAAATACAAAGCTGTCAAGTCCTGTCTGGTGTGTCTGAACTCTTACTGTCAGAATCACCTCGAACAACACGAGAGTTTCTTTAAAGGAAAGAGACACAATCTGACTGAAGCCACTGGACGACTGCAGGAGATGATCTGCCAGAAACATGAGAAGATCCTCGAGGTTTTCTGTTGCACTGACCAGGAATGTATATGTATGTTGTGTACGATTATTGAACATAAAAACCATGACATTGTATCAGCTGCAGCACAGAGGACAGAGAAACAGGTATTTAACACTAGACACTGGTGAAATATTGCTGACACTCGTTTCAAATGTGTTTATATAAGCACCATATTAACAGCTTACAGCATTCACTCTGAACACGACAGCAGAAATGAATAGCAGCTGCAGGAAGAGTTTCACTGTTTGCTGAAAATGAACCATAAACCTTTATCAACACAATCTTTCATAAAATAGGCCTTGATTAAGAAACATATATATACTTCTATCAGTCAAAATGCAGGTTAAATGCAGTGACAGACACAGAAACACTGTCAGTGTGAAGCTATGTATGTGTCAGGTTAACTTTTATGATAGTTACACTTACAGTGTGAAACAGGCCTTAATCTTTATAATAATTAATGTACAATAGTGGTAAATGATTAATCATACCTTCTAGAGTTTTATTAATCTACAGCCCTTTTTTGTGAGATTCACTATCATCTGTTTGTCCTGCAGAAGCAGCTGAAGGAGACACAGAAAACGATCCAGCAGAGAATCCAGCAGAGAGAGAAAGATCTCCAGCAGCTGAGAGAGGCTGTGGAGTCTCATAAGGTGAGTCTGGAGAAGAAGAGAAGTTTGTCTCAGTCTCAGTTCAGACTCACTGAATCCTGAATCACTGTGTGTCCTAACAGCGCTCTGCACAGACAGCAGTGGAGGACAGTGAGAGGATCTTTACTGAGCTCATCCGCTCCATTGAGAGAAGCCGCTCTGAGCTGATACGGCTGATCAGAGATCAGGAAAAGCAAGCAGTGAGTCGAGCTGAAGGACGACTGGAGCGACTGGAGCAGGAGATCAATGATCTGAGGAGGAGAGACGCTGAGCTGGAGCAGCTTTCACACACACAGGATCACATCCAGTTCCTGCAGGTAACACAGATCTAGAAGAACAGGATCATAGTGGACTTGAGCAGATCCTGCTGTGACAGGAGACTCACAGAGAAACATTTCATGAGTGTCTTATTATATAATCATCAGTCAGACTCTCATCTGATCATCTTCTTTTAAAAGAGACGCCTCTTAGGTTTCAGCACCAGAAATCTTGCTCAGATGGGTCTTATGTCAGTACTTTTCTTTAAATCACTTGTAAAAGCGCTTTTGATTTCTGTTTTCTGTAGAGTTTCCAGTCTCTCTCAGCTCCTCCTGAATCTACAGACGTAAATGATGATCTCTTCAGTTCTCTCGTCTCTTTTGATGATCTGAGAGAATCTGTCCATCAGCTGAGAGACAAACTGGAGGATTTCTGCAAAGAGGAGCTCAAGAAGATCTCAGACAGAGGTAAAGTCCTGGAGATTCATCTGCTCATCATCATCTCATATCATGGAGAACATCATATTAGAAATGTGTTAGGAATGGATGCAGGATCATGAGAATCACACTGTTCATGTCTGTTGATTTCCACAGTCACATTCACCAACATTGTTCCCAGGACCAGGAACGACTTCCTAAAATGTAAGTCAGTAAGAAAACCAGCAGAAAACCTCACTGAGTGTGTTCATGTTCTTCTGTAGAAGGTGAAAGAAGAGTTTATAATTGATGATGTAAACGGGGTGTAAATTTGGTCTAACAGTAGGGGGGACAATATCTCAAGAGCAGTTTTTGAAGGGGACACAAATAATACAGCTAAAATTTACTTGTAAGGATATACACAGAGGAAAACCTTACTATTAGTGTAGCAGGGAGACTATTGCGTTATTTTATGACAAATGTCGACGAATCTACAAATGTAGAGCGAAAGCACATTAATAGACCATTTCAGTGTTTTGCAGACTCAAAATGATGAAAACCGGACGTAAACAATAACAAAGGAAAGCTACTGCGCATGTCTGGTCCTGAAGCATTTCCGGTAGCGCCATCTTCAAATCTCAGATCTGTCAAAACAAGCACGTACTATTTAAGTCTAGCGAAGACGTAACAGTTAAGGTATTTCCAGACGGCTCTGATTGATGCGTGCGTTTACTCGAGAGATGGTGGTAATGTTAAATGTATTGCTGTCTGGATGCTTACAGTTAACTGCATAGCGGAACGTTTGGGATCATTTGTTCGTACAATGGATGACATCAGTCTTATGTTTGGTTAAACTGAAGCGAGACAAACAGTGTCACTTACGATCTTATCATGGTTTGTCACTAAGATGTCCGGGGAGGTTTTTAGTGGACATTTCACTTGCATTGCTGGGTCAGTCTGTATATCTATGCAAATGTTCTTTTTCATATTTATTTATACAGCAGTTTTCACAATACATATAGTTTCACTGCAGCTTTACAGAACATGCATGTTTATTACAACACTAAATTAAAGCTAATAAACTAATCACTACATCCCATTATTACTGATTTCAATCGTTTTATAATGTGTGCTTAGTTTGGTCAAGTTTGTTGCTGTGGAACAGTGCGAGAAAGAATTTGAGTGCTCTATCTGAGCCATCCTGTGGTCATAAATAAACAAGATGAATGCAGTTCAGTGCTGGCTACCATGTTTTGCATAAACCTATATTCGTTAGTTTTATTAAAAGTATAGCCTACATGCAGATTAATAAATGCACACACACTACATACAGCATATATGTGGGTATGCATGTCTTTATGCACATTTACTGTAAACACACACACATACAGAAGTACTGGTCAAAAGTGTGGGCACTATTACTATTAATAATAATAATATGTTTTTGAAGGAAGTCTCCAATGCTCATCAAGCCTGCATTTAATTGATCAAAAAAGAGGCATATTTTGAAATATTATTACAATTTAAAATAATGGTTTTCTATTTTAATGTGCTTTAAAATACAATTTATTTCTGTGATCAAATCTGAATTTGCAGCATATTTACTCCAGATATCAGTGTCACATGATCCTTCAGAAATCATTCTGAAATGCTGATTTATTATCAGTTTTGGAAACAATTGTGCTGTTTGATATTTTTTATAACCTGTGATAATTTTAGGATTATTTGAAGAATGAAAGAACAGCATTTATTTAAAATATAAATATTTTGTAATAGTAATAAATCTAATACTAATAGTGATGTATAGTGTGACTTTTGACCAGTACTGCATATAAACAAAAGACATCCTCTCACTTTACTTACTTTTTTTTTTTTGGCCGCCATTGTTTTGAATGCGCTCCAACACTAACCGGAAACGTCCGAGGAACAAAGACATCACTTCCTTAAACAGCCGAATAGCCGTTTGAAATGTGCGCGAAACCGGACGCGCGCTCTCAGCAGTGGCGCCTCCAGAAATTTTTCATTGGGGTGGCCAGATGGGGCCACTTAAAATCTTGGGGTGGCACACCAAAACTATAAACCCTAAAAATGTATTGGTGATTTAAAAAAAAAAATCCCATTGTTTTTGCCTTTTTTATGTCTATTCATGCCATTTTATTTTTTAGGAAAAAATATGAATAAAATATATTTTTTCAAAAATTTTAATTTTCCATTTTTTTTCTAATGCTCTAAACAATGTAATGACATGAAAAAAAGCTTTTTTGGGGGGGTCTCAGGAGGATATAGCGGACACATGACAGAATCGGCAATGAAGTCAGCACACGCTTTTGACGCGTGCCATTTTGAGAACACTACAGAAAGAGCACGTTGTTTTCGCCTGTGTGGATACTTCAAAAGACGTTTGCTCTGCCTGTGTGGTTTACCTGTAACACGTTCAGAACGTGCGTTTTGTCCGACTCCAAACGCACGCATTCGACGCCCATTTCCTGTTATGATAAACGCACGTCAAAAACGCGCGTTTTTGGTGACTCCAAAGCGCGCGTCAAGAACGCGCGTTTCATAGGAAATCACACGTCGAAGACGCGCGTTTTGATACACAAAACCGTGCGTTTCCGACGCGCGTTCGCCATAATCCCAAAGCGCGCGCTAAGAACGCGCGTTTTCATGCCTGCCTGACTGTGCATTAGGGATGAAATGCATAACTGATGCTACTAAAATTTATACTGGCCAGTGGGGTGGCCAGTGTGGTGGCCAGGAGTCGGCCAGGGGTGGGCCACCCCCTGGTGGCGCCATTGGCTCTCAGATGCACAAACTGTGTCCTGTGCACGTGCAAAGAGAAAATAATCACTTCATCCGATGTTTAAGTGAATAAAATAGCCAATTGACAGCCTGGAGTTCCACAAATATTGACTTGTTCTCTCACCGGACTTGTGTTTATGATATAAAAGAGGAAAGCATTTGGACCAAAGCACTGAGAGTCAAGGGAGGGAGACTCAAAATTACATTTTTGCCCCGATTGTGTTGTTTTACTACTCAAATTATTTTAAGTATAAAACATTATTTACAGTACACCGTGTGGTTTTAATCCTATTTTTAGTGGGGACAAGGACACCCCTCAGATAGGTTGGGTGTTGTGAACCCTGAAGAGTTCAGTTACATGAGAAGATCAGACAGATTCATAATTCCTGATTCTGATGTGTTTTATCTCCATCAGATTCCCATCAGTTCACTCTGGATCTGAACACAGTGAATAAACGCCTCCGTCTGTCTGAGAACAACAGAGTGATTACTGTCACTGACACAGATCAGCCGTATCCTGATCATCCAGACAGATTTGATGAGTGGTGTCAGGTGTTGTGTAGAGAGAGTGTGTGTGGACGCTGTTACTGGGAGATTGAGTGGAGTGGAGATCATGGTGTGTTTATATCAGTGTCATATAAGAGCATCAGCAGGAAGGGACAGGGTAATGAGTGTGTGTTTGGATTTAATGATCAGTCCTGGAGTTTGATCTGCTCTCCCTCCAGTTACTCATTCATACACAATAACATAGAGACTGATCTCTCTGTGAAGCCCATCATCAGGAGAATAGGAGTGTTTGTGGATCCCAGAGCAGGAACTCTGTCCTTCTACAGCGTCTCTGACACAATGAGCCTCATCCACACAGTCCAGACCACATTCACTCAGACCCTCTATCCTGGGTTTTTGGTTGGTCCTGGATCATCAGTGAAACTGTGTTGATGAATCAGAATAGACCGATGAGAGATTCTACCCATAATGCTTTGAGCTGCAGGATAAATCAGTAACAGATGTTATAGAGTCTCTTCATCACATTAATATGAACATGAATCAGAAATCCTCATCTAGACAGTAAATCAGTGATGATCTGTGTTTCTGGGCTTTTCTCAAACTCACATCAGTCATTTGTATTCTTACTATCAAACTCAGCCTGATATTATCATTCATCTGATTTTCTCAGATGTTTGTAATAAAACACAATGTCAAATCATCTGATGAATGTGTCAAATGTCTGAATGCTGCATGAATTATGAATAAAATTTATGAATCGACTGAAATCAGCTTCAGGAGAGTTTCTGATGTTATCAAATATGACATAAATCACAGCATTTAATCAAATAGATTCATTCTAACTACAGTAAAGACAGTAAAATATTAATTTTATACAGTAAAATATTAAATTATTATGAGATCTTCAGTGAAAGATCATGACAGAATATTTACTTCCTGAAATATGTATTTTCTTCTGAGTAGGGAAATGTTTTAATGACTGTATATTCCCTGAATCAGTCAAATCAGCTCTTTTATTTATTAAAACATGTCCAAATGTGTTCAAACATCTGCAGGCTTTGCTTAATTCATTTAAACAAATATTACCATAGAAATAAAGCAAATATGACTTTAGCTGAAATATAATCCTTTTTATTCATTTAATTATTAATTCAGTTGAAATGTGCTACAAATACAATAATTCTGCTGTCAAATAAAGAGACTATTCAATCATATAAAATAATACAAATACATAACAATGACCAAAATATTAATAGTAGTTCATTATTATTTAAATCATAACAAATCAAAGAAATGTTGCAACTGCAATAATTATTTACATTATTTATTTAGCAGATGATTTTATCCAAAGCCGCTTACAAATGATGACAATAGAAGCAATCAAAACATTATATATCAAATATATATAAAATAAACTCATCCATAAAACTGTATGATTGCAATAATGCTTCTGCACTGTAAAAAGGTCAGTATTTAATAATAATAATGATGATAATAATAATAATAATTTCCAAAATATAAATGTTATTTTATGATTGATTTTTAATTATATCAATTGAACACAAAATATTATGATTGCAATAACACTTCTGCATTGTAAAAAAAATCACTATTTAAAAACAAAAAATCAGTCAGAATTTAATAATAATAATAAAAATGGATAATAATAATAATTCTTTCAAAATATTAATTTGATTTCATACTAAATTTAAAAACTGTATTTAACAATAATATTAATAATAATAAAACCAATAATAATAATACTTTCAAAATATAAATTACCTTTTATTATTTTAAATATGGTATGCTTGCAATAATGTTACTGCACTGGTAAAATCAAATTATGAATATTAATAATTTCCCAAATATTAATTGTTATTTTTTTATTATATCAATTAAACACATAAATAAAAATTGTATGATTGCAATACAATAATGCTACTGCACTGTAAAAAATACATTTACATTTAGTTATTTAGCAGACTCTTTTATCCAAAGTGACTTACAAATGAGGACAATAGAAGCAATGAAAACCAACAAAAGAGCATTTAAGAATAATAATATTCCCTGAGCAGGTAAAAACAATAAAACGAACGCACACTCAATATACTTTAACTTACATAGTAACAAAAACATTTGCTCATACTGTCTAACTCCTTTGACATGTATTGCAATGTCAACTTGTGTCATCAAGTAAACAACAGCTGAATCAAGAGAAAACATGAAAATAAACACGCAAGAGCTTTCCTCTCTGTGTTGTGCCCAAGCAGGACAGCAATGCCACGGAGAACTGCAGTGTGTTGAAGAGTAACCTCAGTTTGCTGAAAAGAGGGAAGAGTATATAGAATGAGATTCCATGTTATTCTGTATAAAGAATGTCTTATTTATTGTTTTTAATTTGCTGACAATCCATTTCATTTAATGAGGTAGTCCTTCTAAAAATGTAAATTCTCTTATCATTTATCACCCTCATGCTAACCTCCATGTATATTACTTTCTTCTGATAAATACAACGATTTTTAGAAAAATCCTCAATCTCTGTGAGTCCATATTTGATGCTTTAAAAACACCACACACAGCAATTGTGACAGTAATTCATATGAGGAGGAATAAATATCTGCTAAAGACATCTTCTTCACAACATCGCTCTCGTTTTTGAAGCATTAACTTTAAGGGTCCCTTCCTGTAGCATTATATGGTCTCACATAGATGGATTATTTTTCTAAAAATCGTTGTATTTATCTGAAGAAAAAAAGTCATAGGACAGTATAAGAATGAATAAATGATCAGATCATTTAGATTTTTGGCAAGAACATCCCTTTAAAACATCCTTTTCTGCCAAACAAAGTCATCACATACCTTCTCCAAGCTGTCTGTTTTTCCTGCCAGGATTAAGAGATTTAGAGAAAAGAACTGATTAGTTGTAGAACAACAAAAAACACATTAATGATCGATATCTTTAGCATAATTTGCACTCATGCACTTTGTATTATATTAAAGAAGCTAACCTCATATACGTATTGCTTTGGAATCAGCTTTGGTATCTGCTCAAATCATATTAATCCAGCAGGCACGGGTCTGTAATATGATGATGCACATAAACAACTCACTTAATTCATGAACAACAGCAGATAAAACCTAACTGACCATAAATATAAAAAAAGCATAGAAAATAAATAAAACATTAAAATGACACACACACACACACATATATATCCATTAAAGAATACTTAGAGTTTGTTCAAGCTACAACAGTTATTTAGTAAAGGACAGTTATTTATTAAAGAGTTATTTTCTCTTTATCTTTTGTTTGATTAACATTAATAACATTCCACAGCAGGTTTATTTAGGCTGCTGTCACTTTAAGAAGAAAGAATCTAATATACTGATCCACATCTGTTTTCTCCTAACTGTTCGCCTTCATTTTAGACATAACCTGTGTTTATGAGAATACTAAGAAAGATTGGTATTTTACAACTCTGTGTGTTTATGTTTATGAATCAGAACACATTTCTGAACTTGAATGCAGAGCGCGTGCACAGAGATCAGGTTTAGAGGATCAATCAAGCACGTGCCGTTCTTTAATCTCCATTCATCCGTGCTTCAACACGTGCTTTAATCCATTAACTTTGACTTTAATATCATATAATCAAGTTCCTTAACATTAAACTCAAACTTATATGTTTGATGTTGATTTTGAATGTTCTCTAAACCATCTTAGATGAACCTCCAGCTGTTTCAGAACTCTCCATAAACGTATAAATCATGTTTTTGTGCTAAAGTTTTGAGAACGCTGTTAAAGATCAGATAACTTTGAATGAATATTCTGTTAATGTTACTGGAAGAACGTTTGTTCATAACTTTGAGAGAACAGAGTTGTCACGCTGCTAAACTTTACATACTCTCATAAAAGTGCAAATATCATATTTGACTCAGAATTGTGTTATATAAAACGTTGCTGTTATTACTTAAATTAAATACTGGGGAATATAAATCACTTTCATAGAGGTTGTTTTCATAATTTCTGCATGTGTTTACACTATTTTTTATTCTAAATTCTATAGTTTATTATTTTTTATTTTATATATCCATGGTAACGAGGAGCATTGTTTTACTGTGATTATGACCTTATTAATAGTTAAACTTTTTAATCATTGTAATGAATTTCAATAGAAGTAAAAGGTTAAGTTGTATGTATATGTATGTGTAATATATTTTGAAAACCTGACAATACATGTTGATATTATATATTTTTTTAACGACAAAAGCATTTATAAACACAGATTTGTGTGTGTATGTTTTAAAGAAGTTTTATATATGGTTGCAATAAAATACCAAAAATATTATTAACATATGTACATACACAATTTTTACTAGGGGGATTTTATATAGACTATTTTATTAAGTTATACCTTCACCCAGAAGTGTATGCGAAAATGATGCTATATATCGCCTTATAAGTAGCATATATGGCAATAACACTCTTGATATAGAGCAATGTACTGTCATAGGTGTAAGATATCAGAGACAGAATCAGACGAATTTAAGATGCATCAGAAGATTGAAACCTGAGGAGCTGGAATGCAGAGAGGCCTCAAAGCTGTAACAGGACAACGTCATAAATCAGATTCCTGGCTCCTAACAAGCAAACTAACCAGCAAGCCTCTTTCACAGAATTGCTTACAACCTTGAGACAAAAGAACACTTATTGATAATTCCAATTCAGGTGTTACGATGCTGTGCGGAACAAGGAGCGCACGACGAGGATATACAATAGTTTTTCCTTTAATCAGGATTCCAGGAGCAGATACAAACAGGGGAGTGCACACACATCAATGATAGCAACAATAACCGACGGTCAGACTAACAAACACAGGAACTTATAAAGGGGCAGATAATTGGGGAGGACAGGTGAACACAATGACTAATCAAACTGAACTAGGTCAAAGGGGAAAACAGAAAACCCGACACGGAACAGTCACAGGGGAAAACAGAAAACCCGACATGTAACATCAGGAAGGAGACCGTCAAATTTGTTGCAAGTAATCAAGACTGATGTTCACATGTAAACCTGTGATAGGAAATCACGAGCTACAGACTCTCTTGGGGAGTCTCCACACATAGAAGACAGACCAAACCAAAATCCCTTTGTCTAAAGAACATGCCTTCGTTCTCCTTCGAACCACACGAAGACTTTCTTTTTCATACGCACATAAAATCATCCTAAAAGGACATTTTTATACAGAACCCCATATTATGTTGTAACCCACATATCATGTTTTAATCAAATAATATGTGTGTCTTTTTAATCATTATTGAATAGCTGAAGGATTCATGTTTGATATGTATGAGTTTGAAAATTCATGCTTTAAATGTTTCTTCCAATCAATTCTTTGTCAAATGTATCGTAGTCTTGTTATAGAAATCGATGTTAAAAGTATACTTTGCAAGAGGCTGTAAAGTTCGGACCTCTGACTGAACAGATAACAAGTTGATTTATTAGGGGGGTTGAGGAACAAAGCAATACCCCAAGCAAGGACAGTATCTAATTGGTCAAGACGTCCAGATGGGACGGTCTGAAAGCCGTGTTTAAAAGCTCAGGACACCATATTTTATTCGCTCTTTTTCAAAACCTCTTACTCTCTTACGCCCTTTGTGCTTCACTTTTGCCACCGCGTGCTGCTCTTTGAGCGTGCTCTGGCCCACATGCCAGCTGCTACCGTGATGGAAAGAAAACCACCCTAGTCTCGTTACATCCTTTTAGTCTTTTACTTTAGTTTCTTTTCTTTCCGTGGAGTATCGTGTTCTAATGTAAGTTTGCTACAAAGTCCAGCTCCGACTGCACTCGCTTCAAACTTCGACCAGACCAACTCCGCATCCTCAGCCAACGCCCAAGACCTCACTTCAAAGACTACTGAACCCTCAACCCATCAGACACTTCGGGGAACCCCGTCTGCAACGACGACACAACCCAAAGCAAGCAAGTAATGCCTCCAAGTTCTGAATTGGTGACTTTAATATAAATCTTAGCCTCATTGAGAAACTCAAAACGAGGGGTAAATAAGTGATTGATGGTTGTTCAGGTCTATGCAACTATACAACTAAACTTGGGATTTCACATTTCCATTCTCTTAAACTCATCCTTTCCTCACTTTCTCTCTTTCTGCAACGTGTGAATGCGTGTGTTCATGTGTTAGATTAGTTTGTCTTAGGTTTATATAAATAAAATCTGATTATATTTATTCAAATCTACTGTAAATCATATGTAAAAATTGCTATTTTTTCACAACCGAATGGTTTTTATACTGTACAAACTGTTTGTGCTATTGCCCTACACCTAAACCTACCCCTTACAGGAGACTTTCTGCTATTTCAGATTTTCAATACACTCCATTCTGTGTGATTTATAAGGGTTTTGAAAAGTGGGGACATGGGGTAATGTCCTGAAAAGTCACCTTCTCCTTGTAACACGTGTCATACCCTTGTTATTATACAAATCTATGTCCTGATTTGTCACAAAAACGCGCACACTCACTCACTCACTCACACAAGTGGGCACTGGGCAGCAATTATACTGTGGCGCCCGGGGAGCGATTGGGGGTTAGGTGTCTTGCTCGAGGGCACCTCAGTCATTTCCTGCCGCACGCCGGTACTGGAATCGAACCAGCAAGCTTTGAGTTAACAGTCGGACTCACTAACCATTAGGCCACGACTGCACAAAATGTACTTGCAAAATGAGATAAATCCCTTTTGACTTATTGATAAACTTATATGTAAACACAGAAACTAAATTTGTAATATCAAGTACCGTAAAGAGCCTCAACCTTAAACCATTTTGTGCCATTCTATAACGAATTGTCCTCTCGCAAACTCCAAATAGCTCTGCAATGTCACGTGCTCTTAAGTTCGATCTATACCGTGGACTTTGGGGGAGCCTACCTTCTTTTTTTTTTTTTTATGGGGGGGGGGGGGGGGGGGGGGGATGCTCCTGGGGGTCTATGGGATTGTGGACTTTGTGACTTAGAATGACTTAGAGCCCTGCACGGGCCTCAAATTTAGGCCCTAGCCCGACCCATGTCCGACAGCTTATCAGAATTACCGACCCGAGCCCCCCCCCTCCTCTCCTAAAAGAGTTTATACTACTGTTTCGGCTATTAAAATATTTCAGTTTTGTGTGTAATGGCAAAATTATTATATTTCGTTTTGTTTTTTTATCAGGTTAATTTAGAAAGACGTTTGGAGCATTTTTGTTCGTGAAATAGCCTATAAGTTTTTTTTTTTTAAGTAACGACGAAGCGGCCAGCGGCATGAGCTGATCATAGCCTATGTTTGATCAATTTAGCCTTCTCATATCATCACGACTTGCCTAAAATTAAATCTATAGATATACTAAAACAGTTCAAGTATATAACAATGTTTAAATGTTAAGCCTGTGCTATAATAATAATGTGTGTAGCCTAGGCTATATCTGTTTGTGCGGCGAGTGGAAGCTAAAGCGCGCTCTGCAGGACATGGAGGCACCAGCAAACACTTGCATTGCTTTCAGTGGAAACAAATTAAAATAGCATACACCCTCATTTTTTATTTTTATTATTTATTTTTTGATAAAGGTAAGAGTAATGCATCATTCGGACCTGTCAAGGGTCTACTTGTATTTGTGCGCACTCACAATACCAACAAAAGGTAGTTCTTTTATAAACCAAAGAAAACAAACATGATGCGCTTTCTGCCGTCTCGTCTTGAACAGGAGCGCTTCATAAAAATGAACCGAAGCTGAGCGAATACATGCCTCACAGACATGATAAATATATCTATAGAAAGCTTAAAATTATTACTTAATGAAATAAAAAAATACGAAATCAAAAACTATTTTATTATAATCTTAATCATAATCAATAAAGATGCATTTTCTCTCTAAAGGCGCGTCTAATGAGGAGACGGCGAGTCAGGATCAGCAACTTCATCCTTGCGATACAGACTCAGAAAACATTAGTTTATTAGTAAATAATTCAAATATCTCCTTACTATTTCCCGCAGACACATTCATGGTTATGTTTGCTGGGGTTTTTCAGCAAGCTTTGGTCTATTGCGTGCATTTGAACGCAGAACTATTCAGCTGCGCTGAAGTCACTTGCGCACCTGCTGCTGCTGCGGGACACTAAACACCATCGAGCTGCTCTCAGTCCCGTTCTCGTGTTGTTTCCACCAGCCTGCCAATTTTTTTCATCGATGGATGTCTACAATATAAAAATAATGAGAAACCCAAAACAGGCCCGATGCCCAGCCTGCGTCTGAACTATGACGTGGAAATTGGCCCGAAGCCCGGCCCTAGAGGCGTAAAAAAGTCGGGCAGAAATCCAGGGCTCTACAATGACTTACTTCTTGGGTTGTCATCCCGGAGGGAGGTGTGCTAACAGGGCTTGCAGCAGGTGATTCGGTCGTGCCATTAAACTGCCTTGTGTTCTTTTTGCCATGGTGGCTGTATGATGATGCTAACTGCAGAATGGATTTCAAGGACTACGGCCAATGTTGAATCCAACGTTTATATTTTTCCTACGAATCTTTGAGTTAACGTATTAAACATGAGTGGAATGAATTTGCACCGCAGCGCCCCCACACCTTGATGCTCATGACAAGAATAGCATGTATAGTTATCTTTATTGAAGTGAATTAGGTTTAAATCGCCGTCATGCATGAATGAATATTTTTGCGATTTTACACATACTAATCCAAGATGATCACATTACACAAAACTGAAATTGCACGTAAAAATAACACATTGTCAATATTTTTTGAGACCCCCCAACATTTCACAAATCACGTTTTCAGGGGAGCCCATGTCTTATTAAGGGGAGCCGAGCTCCCCCTAGCTCCCCCGTAGTTCGCACCCTGCTCTCTCCACCCTCAATACCACGACTGAGGTGCCCTTGAGCAAGGCACCGAACCCCCAACTGCTCCCCGGGCGCCGCAGCATAAATGCTGTCCACTGCTCCGGGTGTGTGTGTTCACGGTGTGTGTCTGTGTGCACTTGGATGGGTTAAACGCAGAGCACCAATTTCGAGTATGGGTCACCATACTCGACAATACGTCACAACTTTTTTTTTAAGCCTGATAATAAATAAGACTCAATTGCACTTGCTGGAATAGGGAGTAAAGGACGTCCAGTTACATTTCTGTTGACACCCGTATGTCTTAAAAAGAGAGTAACCTGTTCCAGCTTTTCGAGGACAAAAGGATCTACAGCCACATCAAATGTAGCTGCTAACTGACCTAAAGAGTGTATAGATGAATCTACTCTGAAGAGAATATAATCAGCAGATAGCGTACTACTAATTTCAACAGTGTCAGCTAGCCTTCGCAAGTCTCTGGCAACTGTTTGCATGATGACTTCAACCATCTCTCTAAAACACAATGCTGAATCGATGCTTGTCAGTTGCCTTTACGTTAACGGGCATTGCGCAGGCAAACAATCGAACGCAGAACTTTTATAACAATCAACCAATGGTGGCATAAAGACCGCCTTCTCCGATGCTTGATAGACACCCTCTCATTAGCATGTTGAGCTGAGGAAAAATAAATACGGAACTACATTCAAAAATGAATAAACATTTGATGGGGGGGGGGGCTTATTTCCCCCAACATTCGTTTAATTTATTTAATTATTTATTTTCTTGCATATTTAATTATTTATATATTTATTTATACAGGAATATGTGGATTTATATATTTATTTATGTATTTATTTGCACATTTATTTATTTATCTATTTATGTATTATTTTGTAGAGTTATTTATGTATTTATTTATTTATTTGCGTATTTATTTATTTATTGTTTTTGCAGGTTTGGTCCTCCATAAACAGGACTTAATAGTAATAATTAAAATAAGAAAATGTCCAAGTTTTGAGTTGCAATCCTTCAAACATTTCCATTGTTTTTAGCATATTTTATTTTATCAGACTACATCAATATATTTAATGGGCTCTTAATGGATAAAGCTGCATTTTGTCTTGTTCTCCAGTGCAAATGTATAAAGTTGAAATCAAGACAAACTGAAAATCAAAGCAGTTAACTGATAAAAATTAAGTGAGTTTATGATTAAAACATCTGCCAACAGGCTCAGAAAAATTCAGTGTAATTCAAAAGGTTTTCATAGCTCACTGATACATATTTGTTCTTGTTTCAAGTATAAATTCACTTAATTTCCGTGGGTATAAATCCCCGGTGGTGGAGTTGGAATCAAGTGTGACTTTTGGGTATCACTCACTTACACAAAGGTTACAAAAACATTTCCATCTACCCAGAGAATGTACGTGTGTGCAAATTACATATATCGCCTTACAGATAACATATACTGTATAAACACTGGCAATATCACTCTTGAAACAAGACAATATATGTTATTACATTTCCATATGGATGGTTTGATACAGCTTGATCTTAAGCAGGTTTAAACAATATTATTTAATGTTATTATTATTTACAGTATTACAGAATATACAGCACACATTCATCATTGAATTGTTTCCATTTTCCTTCACTTTAAAAATTCAGTCAAAATCCATCAAAAAGTAAAAGTCGGGCATTAATCTTTTGAACAAATACCAACCAACGTGGATTCAGATGCAGCAGCTGCTCCTGATGGACGATTCTGCAAGAATAGAGACAGCTCCTCCAGAAATATTACACAAAATATACACAAACCTTCCTGAAAGCAGCGTTCTTGGTTCAAGACAAGATCTTGAGTCAAACATTTACTGAGGAACTAAATGAAAGAATCCCTTGAAGAATCACTCAATGAAAGATAACTTCTGGAGAGTTTGAAGCAGAAATGTGATGCTTGTATTTTTGTCAAAGTGCATTATTTGAGCTGTATCGTGTCATATTTTGAGGTGGGACTGTTTTAGATGGAAAAAAGCACTTTTCTTGTATCCCTGCACGTATGGTGTGAAAGCTTCAGGGTTAGTTAGGGTTTGGGTTGTATGCAGTTTTATCACATGCAACTTTTCAGGTTGGCTGTACTTAAATGTGTGCATTTTAAAGTGCATTGTGTTTCCTGGTTTACTTCAAAGCGTTTTAACTCTGAACCAGATGTCGATCTGGATATATTTGTTGTTTAATTATGTGCAGTGTTTAGGATGATATTCTACTTTGTTTATGCATATTTTCCTGTGTTTGAAGCAACAGTTCATCCAAAAATGAACATTTCCTTTAATCTGCTCACCCTCAGGCCATCCAAGATGAGGATGAGTTTGTTTCTTCATCAGGTTTGTAGAAATGTGTCTCTGCATCAGTGTCTCAGCAATGGATGCTCTGCAGTGAATGGGTGCCGTCAGAATGAGAGTCCAAACAGCTGATAAAAACATCACAATAATCCACACCACTCCAGTCCATCAGTTAACATCTATTCAGTACAAAGACCGATCATGAATTTAGTCTAAAAACGCAATTTCGAAGAACTTTTAAATACCAAGCAAAATCTGCATTATGATCACTTTGATATAACCCAAAATTATTTAGCATATGGATTCCCAATTTCTTTTTATCAGCTGAACCCCTTTTGACATGAAAATAAATTAAAATTTGTTAATATTTGAAATTTAAAGTTTTTACATAATAATCAACCATTGAAAACATTTAATCTTTTTTAGTGTTTTTAGATTTGTTTAAAAAATATATATATACATATATATATATATATATATATATATATATATATATTTATTTTTTAATTTTATTGATCTATTTTAGGTTTTCATGATTTAGTTGTTATTTCAATAATTTGCACACATTTGCATATTCATTCTAGCAAGTGTTTTATTTTGATATTTTAAAATTATGTATTCATGTTAATTTGACATTTTCAGGATTTAGTTAATATTTTAATAGCATTCACATATTTTGTAGCTTTTTTTATATATACTGTATTTTTTACAATTATTATGCATTTTGATTTGACATTTTTATGATATAGTTAATATTTCAATAACAGCATGCATGTTCATGGTTCAGGTACACTTTTTGTGTTTGTTTTTGTACGTGTTTTAAAATTATTTATGCATTTAAATTTTACATTTTTATGATGTAGTTAATATTTCAATAATTTAACACATTTGCACTTTCAAGGTTCTCTTAATTTGGTCAATGGTCACATGACATGCAGGTAAACAAATAAAATATTTGAGCATTTTTAGTGTTTCATTTGGATATTTAAAAATAATTTATTTTGATATTTTATCATATTTATTCATTTTAATTTAAAATTTTATGATTTAGTTAATATTTGAATAATTTAACAAATTTGCATGTTCATGGTTCTCTGATGTATTTAACAGTCACGAGACAAACAAAATATTTAATAAAATATTTAAGCTTTTTTCAATATGCATTTCATTTTATTTTGATTGTTTTTATTTTAAAATAATTCATTTATTATTGTGTTTCATGAACCTTAGTTTTAGCACACACAGCACTGTTTTCCAAATATGCATGCAGGTAAAAACAGGTCACGCTGTCCACAGCTTTAACACGTAATCTGTCAGATCACACACACACTAAAGCGTGAAGCGACGGTGATTCACATCCACACAAACACTGTAAAAGCAGACACGCTGGGCTCAAGGATCATACAGTATCCACATGACGGCCGTGTGTCTCTGTGTGCTCATAACGTCTCAAAGGTCGCTCATTAACAGCTCTGAGACAGAATTACAGCAGTGTATCAAGAGATTTCATTCCAGACAGCACAAGGCCATGGGCTCCACCCTCTGACCAGCCTGCCCTTTTAGACAGAATCAAAAATCAAGATGGTGCTGCTGATGGCAGCCTCCGTGGCGTGCTTCGCAGTTGTTTTTTTGTTTTTGTTAGTTTGTCCTGTCTTTAGTTAGATCCCTGCAATCAGTTTCACCAGAGACGAATTGCTAGACATTCCGCAGTAGATACCACACGATATTTCACTGGTTTTCGACTGTTCTGATGTTTTGTTGGACATAGTAGTTGGTGGAGCGCGGCACTGATCAAACGCTTCAGGAAGCACAGATAGAGGAAGAAAGCCAATGCGCTCGTGAAGCTCAGACAGCGCTCGTGAAGCTCAGACAGCGCGGATTCCGGACAGCGCTGCCAAGCATCCATCTAGCAAATCTCCGCTCTCTACCCAACAAAACGGACAAACTCCTTCTGCTCTCCCGGACAAATAAAGATTTTTCAAACTCTGCTGCTCTGTGTTTCATGGAAATCTGGCTAAACGATGCCATTCCAGACAGCGCGTTACATCTGCTGGGCTTTCAGCTGATTAGAGCAGACCACAACGCAGAATCAAAGGGGAAATCGCACGGCGGCGGGACATGCTTCTACATCAATGAAAGGGGTTGTACAGATGTAACAGTGTTAAAGAAGATGTGCTGTCCCGATCTAGAAGCCCTTTTCATTAACTGTAAGGCTTTCTACTCGCCGTGGGAGTTTTGCTTGAGCAAACTAACTAACTAACAAACAAACATACAATCACTCATACATGGGAAAGGCTAATGAGCGTTGATGGATGAAACCATCAGGAAAACCAGAGAATGCAGTTATGGAGAAAGTCATTTAGCCACCTGAGTAAAACCATATACTAAACCTATGTTTCGTTTAGTTAAATGGGTAACACTTTAGAATACTGTTCCATCATTAATGAATAACTACACAAGAACAAACGAGTAACGCAATATTAGCACTCTAGTAACTATTAGTGCCTAACAAGAAACTCTGATTAATGAATTAGTAAGTAATAGTGCTTAGTCGAATGTGGTAGTTCACTATTAACTAATCAGTAACTATTATTTTTTCATACCTCCCTAAGAACTACTAAGAACTACTGTATACAGGTTCATAATTAATATGAATAATTAATTCTAAAGTAAAGGTCATGTAACCCACTAGTAATGACTCAAGTATTACAACATTTTTCAGAAGGAATTACTAATTGTTTGGATCAGTATTCTAAAGTGAAGATCATGATAACTCCCTAGTAATTACTGAAGTCATTGTAAACTTTTAAGGTTTTTGTAAGGTTTTGGTTAGTAATTCATTTTGCTAGATTTGGTAACACTTAAATCATTACTAGTGGGTTACCGTGATCTTCACTTTAGAATACTGATCCAAATAATTAGTAGCTTCTTCAGAAGAATGTAGTAACACTTGAGTCATTACTATCCAAACCCTTACATATATCTCAAACGCTTTAAATCACGTCAGTCAATATTAGGGAGTTATGATGCTTTTCACTTTAGAATACTGATCCAAGTAGTTAGTAGTTCCTTTAAAATAATTTGATAATTCTTGAGTCATTACTAGTGGGTTACCATCATCTTCATTTTAGAATTAATTATACATTATGCATAATTCACATTAATTATGAACCTGTATACAGTGGTTCTTAGTAGTTCTCCAGGATATATTTAAAAAAATAGTAGTTATTGATTAGCTAATAGTGAACTACCAGTTTCAACTGAGCGCTATTACTTACTAAATCACTAAACATAGTTTCTTGTTAGGTAATAGTAGTTACTACAATGTTAATAGTGCATTGGTGACTTGTTCCTGTGTAGTTATTCATTAACAAAGGATCAGTATTCTAAAGTGTTATCGTTAAATGTTATACTTGCACTGCCTTTTGTCGGGTCGAGTGTCCGGAATGCTGTCTCAGATGAAAGTCTTAATGGTTTCAAAGTTTTGGACTCCCGATCACATTCTTCTGGGTTGAAGAGTGATGAATTCCAAAGATGTTTTCAGGTAGAAATCTTCTTCTGAGTATTGAATGGAAAAAGAGCACAAAAAAAAAAAAAAAGATCTGCTGAGGTCCAAGGAGCATGGTTGAATGGAAAGACAAGGCAGCAAAGGCCTGGTACAAAAACTTAGAGGGTCCAGAAAAAGTTCTAGCTCACATCCTCTTAGGATCTAACAAAACCGCAGACTGCTTGGGCATCTCTGAAGTGAGAGCTTATCTGCTATAGAGGTCACACCTCTGGGGTGTCAAATACCCAATGGAGTCCTGGATTTTTGGAGGGAAAGTTTTACGACCCTTTGTCTCTGAACATGGTAATTTGCATAGGTAATTCGCCTATGGGTTAATGCACAAACTTCTAAAGATTCTTAGGACACTAATATGTTGCATAGGTATCGACATGTAATATTCACTCTCAATTAGATAATCCGAAGACAAATTGATAGAGACTAAACATGATGCAGCTAAAGTGATATTAACTAGTGATCTATCATAAGCATGCAGAAAACAGTGTACAATACACAAAAACATATACAAGAACAGTAATAATATACACAATGACCTAAAGGTATGTGTGTTCATTCAAAGAAAGGTTTTTCTATGAATTAATTAGAGGAGATTCTATTTTATGAAGTAATGTGTCTTTCCTAAGAGGAAGTGTTGCTCTACCTGCATTCCATTGAGCAATAAAACAAGTGTTATCAGATGGGTTGCCATGAAACCAGGGGCCTGGAGTCCTTGACAGACACACCAGCACCAGTATGTGTATTGGGTGGGGGGGTCTGTGACCATTTGTTAATCTAATAACTAATTGATTTGTTAAATCAAATGCAAAATTGTGTGTCTGATTGGTCAAAATGCTACATCCGCAAGCGCACGTGAGCACAGCTTTACAGAAACTCGCTGATCAGAGCACAGACACAGAACAACAACACCCGGACTCTGTTTTAATAATTCTCTGAGACTTTAATAAAGCAAATCTCTCCCGAGAACTGCCAAAATACAGACAGCACATCACATGTCCCACCAGAGAAAGTAATATATTGGATCACTGTTACACAACGATAAAGGACGCATACCACTCGGTTCCACAAGCAGCTTTGGGGCTCTCTGATCACTGTTTGGTTCATCTTATTCCGACCTACAGGCAGAAACTGAAATCAGCTAAGCCTGTATTAAAGACTGGTAAAAGATGGACTAATGAAGCAGAGCAGGATTTAAAAGCCTGTTTCTCTCTCACTGATTGGACTGTTTTTGAAGCTGCTGCCACCGATGTGGACGAGCTCACAGAGACTGTAACATTTTATATCAGTTTCTGTGAGGATATGTTCATTCCTACCAGGACTCATTTAACTTACATCAATGACAAACCGTGGTTCACTGCAAAACTCAGACAGCTCCGTCAGGCCAAAGAAGATGCTTACAGGAAGGGGAACAAAGTCTAGTATAAACAGGCCAAATACACACTGGAAAAGGTTATCAGAGTGGCAAAGAGGAATTATTCAGAAAAGTTAAGTATTCAGTTCACTTCCAGCGACTCAGTATCAGTGTGGAAAGGTCTGAAAGAGATCACCAACTGCAAGACGCCATCCCCCAGCACTGTGGAGAATCAACAACTGGCAGACGATCTGAATGAGTTCTACTGCAGGTTTGAAAAAACACCCCACACCCGCCCTGAACACCTCTCCACACAACCATTAACACCTCCGGCAACCCCCCTATCCCCCCCTCCAGCACTGCAGATCAGTGAAGACGATGTGCACCAGGTGTTCCGGAAGCAGAAGAGAAAGAAAGCACCAGGCTGTCACACCAGTCTGTCTGAAATCCTGTGCTGACCAGTTGGCCCCCATCTTCACACAGATCTTCAACAGATCACTGGAGCTGTGTGAAGTCCCTTCATGCTTCAAACGCTCCACCAACATCCCCATCCCAAAGAAACCTAAAATCACTGAACTTAATGACTACAGACCTGTGGCTCTAACGTCTGCGGCCATGAAGTCATTTGAAAAACTGGTTTTGGCTTATCTGAAGGACATCACTGGACCCTTACTGGACCCCCTGCAGTTTGCCTACAGAGCAAACAGGTCTGTGGATGATGCAGTCAACATGGGACTGCATTACACACTGCAACACCTAGACAGACCAGGGACTTGTGTGAGGATCCTGTTTGTGGACTTCAGCTCGGCCTTTAACACACTATCATTCCAGACCTCCTCCTGCCCAAACTAACTCAGCTCTCTGTGCCTACCTCCGTCTGTCAGTGGATCAACAGCTTCCTGACAGACAGGCAGCAGCTAGTGAAGCTGGGAAAATTCACATCCAGCACCCGCACCATCAGCACTGGAGCTCCTCAGGGCTGCGTTCTCTCCCCACTGCTCTTCTCCCTCTACACCAATGACTGCACATCTAAAGACCCCTCTGTCAAGCTCCTGAAGTTTGCAGACGACACCATACTGATCGGCCTCATCCAGGACGGTGACGAGTCTGCTTACAGACAGGAGGTTAAGGAGCTGGCTGTCTGGTGCAGTCTTAATAACCTGGAGCTTAACACGCTCAAAACTGTGGAGATGATAGTGGACTTCAGGAAAACCCCCCCTGCTCTCCCCCCACTCAAGATTCAAGATTTTTATTTGTCACATACACAATTATACAGAGTATAACCAGCAGTGAAATGTAAGTCAGGTCTGCTCCAAGGACAGTGCATTTATATAGAATACAAAACACCGAATGTACATAAATATTAAGGAAAAGAAAAGTAGAAAAAATTAAAAGAATAGAATCAAATAAAAGATAAAAAATATAAATATAAATGTTCAGGTCAGTATGTTGTTGACTTAAATGGTGGTATAAGAGGAATATGCAAAAGAATGTGCAAAAACGTTGTACAGGGTATTTACATAGCAGCAATACGGAGTAGAAAAAATTATGAATAGCTTATTGATGTAGTGATATTTACATGGAGTCATGAGATGTTATGACACAGAGTTAGAGTTTAGGAGCCTGATGGCCTGGGGGAAGAAGCTTCTCCTAAGTCTCTCAGTTTTTGCCATCAGGCTACGGAAGCGCTTGCCAGATGGTAGCAAAGTGAATAGATGGTTACCAGGGTGATTTGAGTCTTGATGATTTTGAGAGCTCTACTTTTGCAGCGTTTGAGGTTGATGTCCTGCAGAGAGGGGAGAGCAGACCCTGAGATGCGCTCAGCTAACATGCACTCACCATCATGAACAGCACTGTGACTGCAGTGGAGTCATTCAGATTCCTGGGCACTGCAATTTCTCAGGACCTGAAGTGGCACAATCACATTGAGTCCATTGTTTAAAAAGGCCCAGCAATAATTGTGGAACACACACTATTTATACACTTATTTATCTAACACACATACTTAGTCTACATTTCAATTTGCACATAATATACCTGTACATACAAAACTGCCTATTGGAAGGAAAGGAAAGTATGTGACATGTGGCCAAGTATGGTGTCCCATGCTTGGAATTTGCAGTTGGGGGTTTGGTTCCTTGCTCAAGGGCACCTCAGTCGTGGTATTGAGGGTGAAGAGAGTGCTGGACAGTCACTCCTCCCACCTACAATTCCTGCGGGACCTGAGACTCAAACCTTCAACCTTCAGGTTACAAGTCCAACTCTCTCCAACCATTAGGCCATGACTGCCCCCAATATACTTGTTGCACATACAATTGTCAATTTGTATATTGTTATTCCTTATGTACTTGTTCTATTTTTTTTATTATTTTATTATCTGTCCTGTCCTGTGAGTTTAGATTGATCTCTAATTAAACACACCTGAAAAAACTAGTCAAGGTCTTTGCATTTACTTTAATAACAGTCAGGTGTGTTGAAACTAAACTCAGGAATGAGGAACCTGTTTTACAGACACACTTGTTTTGCACACGTCACTCAAACACAGAACCAGGAAACAGGAAACACGTGAGTTCAGGGAAACAGAAACTGAAGTGTAGTTGAGCCGTTGTGTGTTTGTGTCTCTGTATTAGTGCAGTAAAATGGCAGAAGCCAGAGTTTCTCAGGATGAGTTCTTGTGTGCAGTGTGTCTGGATCTCCTGAAGGATCCAGTGGCTATTCCCTGTGGACACAGTTACTGTAAAAGCTGTATTGCAGACTGCTGGGATCTGGAGGATCAGAAGGGAGTCTACAGCTGCCCTCAGTGCAGGCAGACCTTCAGTCCAAGACCTACTTTATCTAGAAACACCATCTTGGCTGAAATGGTGGAGAAACTGAAGAAGACTAATCTTCAAAGTGTGGCTCCTGCTGGAGCTGGAGATGTTCAGTGTGACGTCTGTACTGGAAGAAAATACAAAGCCGTCAAGTCCTGTCTGATGTGTCTGAACTCTTACTGTCAGAATCACCTCGAACAACATGAGAGTTTCTTTAAAGGAAAGAGACACAATCTGACTGAAGCCACTGGACGACTGCAGGAGATGATCTGCCAGAAACATGAGAAGCTCCTTGAGGTTTTCTGTCGCACTGATCAGAAATGTATATGTATGTTGTGTTTGGTGGATGAACATAAAAACCATGATACTGTATCAGCTGCAGCACAGAGGACAGAGAAACAGGTATTTAACACTAGACACTGGTGAAATATTGCTGACACTCATTTCAAATGTGTTTATATCAGCACCATATTAACAGCTTACAGCATTCACACTGAACACGACAGCAGAAATGAATAGCAGCTGCAGGAAGAGTTTCACTGTTTGCTGAAAATGAACCATAAACCTTTATCAACATAATCTTTCATAAAATAGGCCTTGATTAAGAAACATATATATACTTCTATCAGTCAAAATGCAGGTTAAATGCAGTGACAGACACAGAAACACTGTCAGTGTGAAGCTATGTATGTGTCAGGTTAACTTTTATGATAGTTACACTTACAGTGTGAAACAGGCCTTGATCTTTATAATAATTCATGTACAATAGTGGTAAATGATTAATCATACCTTCTAGAGTTTTAATCTACAGCCCTTTTTTGTGAGATTCACTATCATCTGTTTGTCCTCCAGCACCAGCTGAAGGAGACACAGAAGATGCTCCAGCAGAGAATCCAGCAGAGAGAGAAAGATCTCCAGCAGCTGAGAGAGGCTGTGGAGTCTCATAAGGTGAGTCTGGAGAAGAAGAGAAGTTTGTCTCAGTCTCAGTTCAGACTCACTGAAGCCTGAATCACTGTGTGTCCTAACAGCGCTCTGCACAGACAGCAGTGGAGGACAGTGAGAGGATCTTTACTGAGCTCATCCGCTCCATTGAGAGAAGCCGCTCTGAGCTGATACGGCTGATCAGAGATCAGGAAAAGCAAGCAGTGAGTCCAGCTGAAGGACGACTGGAGCGACTGGAGCAGGAGATCAATGATCTGAGGAGGAGAGACGCTGAGCTGGAGCAGCTTTCACACACACAGGATCACATCCAGTTCCTGCAGGTAACACAGATCTAGAAGAACAGGATCATAGTGAACTTGAGCAGATCCTGCTGTGACACCAGACTCACAGAGAAACATTTCATGAGTGTCTTATTATATAATCATCAGTCAGACTCTCATCTGATCATCTTCTTTTAAAAGAGACGCCTCTTAGGTTTAAGGACCAGAAATCTTGCTCAGATGGGTCTTATGTCAGTACTTTTCTTTAAATCACTTGTAAAAGCGGCGTCCCACTGCTCCGTATAGTCAGTCCATCCTTGCTCACTTTACAATATTGCCTCCCCCTCTCAAAATTACTAAAAAAGACCAAAATGCAAGCTGCCACAAATAATCTGTGTTTACTTGACTGACTGAACAATGCTTCAGTGTACTGAAACCAAACCTGAGTGTGTCTTAAGGGTCAGTGTTAGTTTGTTTCAGTGTTTCTATTTGCTGTAAAGTAATAAATAATGGTCAATCCAATCATAGCCTTTGAGCTGCTTTTCCTGAGCAAATCTACTCAACTCTACAATCAGACTCCATTGATGTGCTTGATATGTTAGATGGACATTTATGTTCTTAGCAGATGTTTTATCATACAAACTATTTCCTAGAAAGTTCACATATAGTGTAAGCAGCAAATACTAGAATCTGTAGCTCTAATGTGATGTAATGAATATGAGAAGAATAAAGCTGATGCTGTGAAAATGCTGGATTACGTTACTAAAGATCAGTCAAATCTGATGTTGGAGCAGGTTATTGGGTGAAGTGTGGAGCTGATGAGTTTTGATTTCTGTTTTCTGTAGAGTTTCCAGTCTCTCTCAGCTCCTCCTGAATCTACAGACGTAAATGATGATCTCTTCAGTTCTCTCGTCTCTTTTGATGATCTGAGAGAATCTGTCCATCAGCTGAGAGACAAACTGGAGGATTTCTGCAAAGAGGAGCTCAAGAAGATCTCAGACAGAGGTAAAGTCCTGGAGATTCATCTGCTCATCATCATCTCATATCATGGAGAACATCATATTAGAAATGTGTTAGGAATGGATGCAGGATCATGAGAATCACACTGTTCATGTCTGTTGATTTCCACAGTCACATTCACCAACATTGATCTCTGGACCAGGAACGACTTCCTAAAATGTAAGTCAGTAAGAAAACAAGCAGAAAAACTCATTTGGTCTAACAGTAGGGGGGACAATAAACAATTTCTCAAGAGCAGTTTTTGAAGGGGACACAAATAATACAGCTAAAATTTACTTGTAAGGATATACACAGAGGCAAACCTTACTATTAGTGTAGCAGGGAGACTATTGCGTTATTTTAATGACAAATGTCGAGAGCGCATTATTGTAGAGCGAAAGCACATTAATAGACCATTTCAATGTTTTGCAGACTCAAAATGATGAAAACCGGACGTAAACAATAACAAAGGCGTTGGAAAGCTACTGCGCATGTCTGGTCCTGAAGCATTTCCGGTAGCGCCATCTTCAAATCTCAGATCTGTCAAAACAAGCACGTACTATTTAAGTCTAGCGAAGACGTAACAGTTCAGGTATTTAAAAAAATAATAAATAAATGGTGATAAACCTATATTCGTTTGTTTTTTTGATAAAAGTATAGCCTACATGCAGATTAATAAATGCACACACATACAGCATATATGTGGGTATGCATGTTTTTGTGCACATTTACTGTAAACACACACACAGTAGTACTGGTCAAAAGTGTGGGCACTATTACTGTTTTTAATGTTTTTGAAGGAAGTCTCCAATGCTCATCAAGCCTGCATTTAATTGATCAAAAAAGAGGCATATCTTGAAATATTATTACAATTTAAAATAACGGTTTTCTATTTTAATGTGCTTTAAAATATTATTTATTTCTGTGATCAAATCTGAATTTACAGCATATTTACTCCAGATATCAGTGTCACATGATCCTTCGGAAATCATTCTAAAATGCTGATTTATTATCAGTTTTGGAAACAATTGTGCTGTTTAATATTTTTTATAACCTGTGATAATTTTAGGATTCTTTGAAGAATGAAAGAACAGCATTTATTTAAAATATAAATATTTTGTAACAACATTCAAATTCAAAAATTCAAATTCAAATTCAAATTTTATTTGTCACATACATATACATACGTAGTACGACATGTAGTGAAATGTATTGTACGACTGTCCAACAAATTGTCCAACAAAATTTAAGAAAAACCTCAAGTTTACAAAAATACAAATAGAAAAAGTACAGTAAACATATATACAGAAATAAACTAGCAATAAAATAAAATAACAAATAGATATGAGAATAAAAATAGATATGAGGAATAAAAAATAGAATATGATTCTATATAGATTCTATAAAGTAAAGTGTATGTCAGTGATAAAGTGTCCGTGTGCTGTGCAGTGCAGTAAAGTGTATAAGTGAGTAAAAGGAATACTAAAGACAAAGACAAATGGTATGTAAGTCCCACTCATTTATCCTTACGTAACCTTTTACAAATTAGTGCAGATTGTACTTGAAAAATGTGCAAAGTGGAAGTGTGGGGTGATGTGATTATAGTGGAGAGTGGTTCAGACTCCGAATGGCCTGCGGGAAGAAGCTCCTCCTCATTCTCTCTGTGTTCGCCTTCATGGAGCGGAAGCGTCTCCCTGAACGCAGCAGAGAAAAGAGTCCATTGTTGGGATGGCTGAGGTCCTTCACTATCTTCCTGGCCCTGGTCAGGCACCGCTTGCTGTAGATCTCCTGCAGGTTAGGGAGCTCGGTGTGAATGGTACGTTCCGTTGAACGCACCACCCTCTGGAGGGCTCGTCTGTCCTGCATAGTGCAGTTCCCGAACCAGGAAGTGATGCTGCCCGTCAGGACGCTCTCGATGGTGCAGGTGTAAAAAGTCTTAAGCACCCGAGAGGGAAGTCTAAAGTCCTTTAAGCGTCTCAGATGGTACAGACGCTGCCTGGCCTTCTTCACCAGGGTGCTGGTATGACAGGACCAAGTCAAGTCCTGCGTGATGTGAACACCCAGGTATCTGAAGCTGTCCACTCTCTCCACTGGATTCCCGCTGATCGTGATTGGCTGGTATGACCGCTCCTGCTTCGTACTGAAGTCCACTATCAGCTCCTTAGTTTTGCTGATGTTCAGGTGTAGACTATTCACCTGGCACCAACTCTCCAGGTTCTTAATCTCCTGTATGTAGGCCGTCTCGTCGTTGTCTGAGATCAGGCCCAACACAACCGTGTCATCAGCAAACTTGATGATGGTGGTGGAGTTGGAAGTGGCCACGCAGTCATAAGTGTACAGTGAGTACAGCAGGGGGCTCAGAACACAACCTTGAGGGGCTCCAGTGCTTAGGGTGATGGAGGATGAGGTGTGTTTACCCATCCGTACGGCTTGCTGTCTGTCCTTCAGGAAGCTGGAGATCCATTGGCACAAGTATGTGCTGAGACCAAGGACCTCCAACTTGGAGGTGAGTGTGGAGGGAATTATGGTGTTAAACGCTGAACTGTAGTCCACAAACAGCATTTTTACATAATTCCCTTTTCTGCAGTCCAGGTGACTTGTTGTGGTGTGGAGGAGGTGTGAGATGGCATCCTCCGTGGAGCGGTTATGTCTGTATGCAAACTGTAGTGGATCCAGTGTGTCTGGTAGTGATGCAATGATGAAGTCTCTGACCAGTCTCTCAAAGCACTTCATCACCACTGATGTGAGGGCTACAGGGCGATAGTCGTTTAGGCAGGTGGGCTGCGGTTTCTTGGGGACAGGAACAATGGTGGACTGCTTAAAGCATGAGGGGACTATGGACTGTTCCAGGGAGAGGTTGAAGATCTCGGTGAACACCGGTGCTAGCTGGTCAGCGCAAGCCTTCAGAACCCGACCTGTGATGCCATCTGGTCCTGCTGCCTTCCTGATGTTCACTCTCCTGAATGCCCTCCTCACGTCATGCTCCGTGATGGTGAACACGTTGTCCTCACCGTGCATGCAGTTAGCACTGCTAGCGCCGTTAGCGTGATTAGCTGCAGCCTCGAAGCGAGCATAAAAAGTGTTCAGCTCATCAGCCAGAGAAGCGTCCGCATTCCCCGATCTGGAGGGTGGTGTTTTATAGTCCGTGATGGTTCTAAGTCCCTGCCACAGACTCCTAGAGCCGCCATGTTGGAATTGCGACTCTAGTTTCCTCCCGTAGCGCTGCTTCGCCGCCTTCACCGATCTGCGCACGCTGTAAGATGCAGTCTTGTAATCATCCATGTTCCCGGTGATGAGCCCTGTGTTGTAGGCAGCGGAGCGGGATCTCAGGGCGTCGCGGATGGTTTTATCCACCCACGGCTTCTGGTTGGGAAACGTCCTGATGATGGTTTTCTGCACCGTATCATCCATTAGTTTCTGTATAAATCCCACAACCGCTTCCGTAAACAAGCTGACGTCATCAGAGCTGCGCCGGAACATGTCCCAGTCTGCGTCATCTAGCGCGTCCTGCAGAGCGGCCACCGATTGGTCCGTCCAGCGTTGGACGGACTACTGCACTACTGTTCAAAAGTTTGGGGTCAGTAATTTTTTGTTTTTTTGCAAGGATTTTAAATTGATTAAAAAAGTGATAGTAAAGACATACTGTCAGGAAATATTTCTATATTTTGAAAATCCCTGCCAGGGTTCAATCAATCAATCAATCCTGTATAAAGCATCACAGGTTCCAGAAAAAAATTAAGCAGCACAATTGTTTCCAACACTGACAATAACCAAATATCAAATCAGCACATTAGACTGATCTCTGAAGGATCCTGTGACACAAGACGAGTAAAGGCTGATGGAAATTCAGCTTTGCATCACAGAAATAAATATAAAGAATATTCAAACAAAACATTATTTTAAAATGTAATAATATTTCACAATATTACGGTTTTGTCTGTATTTTTTATCAAATAAAATGGAGGCTTGATGAGCGTAAGACACTTCATGAACATATGAGACGTCTTTTAAAAACATTAAAAATAGTAATGTGTCTAATAGTAATAAATATAATACTAATAGTAATGTATAGTGTGACTTTTGACCAGTACTGCATTTAAACAAAAGACATCCTCTCACTTTACTTACTTTTTTTTTGCCGCCATTGTTTTGAATGCCCTCCAACACTAACCGGAAACGTCCGAAGAACAAAGACGTCACTTCCTTAAACAGCCGAAATGTGCGCGAAACCGGACACGCGCTCTCAGATGCACGCGCGCACTTGTCTCTCCTCTCACTCAAAGTGTGCTCGCGCAAACTGTGTCCTGTGCACGCGCAAAGAGAAAATAATCACTTCATCCGATGTTTAAGTGAATAAAATAGCCAATTTACAGCCTGGAGTTCCACAAATATTGACTTGTTCTCTCACCAGACTTGTGTTTATGATATAAAAGAGGAAAGCATTTGGACCAAAGCACTGAGAGTCAAGGGAGGTAGACTCAAAATTACATTTTTGCCCCGATTGTGTTGTTTTACTACTCAAATTATTTTAAGTATAAAACATTGTTTACAGTACAAAGCGTGGTTTTAATCCTATTTTAGGGGGGACAAGGACACCCCTCAGATAGGTTGGGTGTTGTGAACCCTGAACATGAAGAGTTCAGCTACATGAGAAGATCAGACAGATTCATAATTCCTGATTCTGATGTGTTTTATCTCCATCAGATTCTCATCAGTTCACTCTGGATCTGAACACAGCACATAAACGCCTCCATCTGTCTGAGAACAACAGAGTGATTACTGTCACTGGCACAGTCCAGCCGTATCCTGATCATCCAGGCAGATTTGATTATTATCGTCAGGTGTTGTGTAGAGAGAGTGTGTGTGGACGCTGTTACTGGGAGATTGAGTGCAGTGGAGATAATGGTGTGTGTATATCAGTGTCATATAAGAGCATCAGCAGGAAGGGACAGGGTAAAGAGTGTTGGTTTGGATATAATGATCAGTCCTGGAGTTTGTTCTGCTCTCCCTCCAGTTACTCATTCAAACACAATAACATAGTGACTGATCTCTCTGTGAAGCCCATCAGCAGGAGAATAGGAGTGTTTGTGGATCCCAGAGCAGGAACTCTGTCCTTCTACAGCGTCTCTGACACAATGAGCCTCATCCACACAGTCCAGACCACATTCACTCAGACCCTCTATCCTGGGTTTTGGGTTGGTTATATTGGATCATCAGTGAAACTGTGTTGATGAATCAGAATAGACCGATGAGAGATTCTACCCATAATGCTTTGAGCTGCAGGATCAATCAGTAACAGATGTTATAGAGTCTCTTCATCACATTAATATGAACATGAATCAGAAATCCTCATCTAGACAGTAAATCAGTGATGATCTGTGTTTCTGGGCTTTTCTCAAACTCACATCAGTCATTTGTATTCTTACTATCAAACTCAGCCTGATATTATCATTCATCTGATTTTCTCTATTGTTTGTAATAAAACACAATGTCAAATCATCTGATGAATGTGTCAAATGTCTGAATGCTGCATGAATTATGAATAAAATTTATGAATCGACTGAAATCAGCTTCAGGAAATATGACATAAATCACAGCATTTAATCAAATACATTCATTCTAACTACAGTAAAGACATATTCAATTATGATGAGATCTTCAGTGAAAGATCATGACAGAATATTTACTTTCTGAAATATGTCTTTTCTTCTGAGTAGGGAAATGTTTTAATGACTGTATATTCACTGAATCAGTCAAATCAGCTCTTTTATTTATTAAAACATGTCCAAATGTGTTCAAACATCTGCAGGCTTTGCTTAATTCATTTAAACAAATATTACCATAGAAATAAAGCAAATATGACTTTAGCTGAAATATAATAATTTTTATTCATTTAATTATTAATTCAGTTATAACAAATACTTACAGAAATGTGTTACAAATACAATAATTCTGCTATCAAATAAAAAGAGACTATTCAATAATATAAAATAATACAAATACATAACAATTACCAAAATATTAATCATATTTCATTATTATTTAAATCATAACAAATCAAAGAAATGTTGCAACTGCAATAATTATTTACATTTACATTATTTATTTAGCAGATGATTTTATCCAAAGCCGCTTACAAATGATGACAATAGAAGCAATCAAAACGTCTCAGGTTACGTATGTAACCATAGTTCCCTGAGAGGGAACGAGACACTGCGTCCTCTAGAGGTCGCTATGGGGAACTCCATCTACGTGACTCGTGTCTGAAGCATATATACAAAAAACACCAAATTTTGGCCGGCGACAGCCTATGACGTCACTCCCGATGAGTCTGATTAGTCAGATACAGGGCATCTGCTTTGTTCAGAGTTAAACATGTTAAGTTAAGCAGCATTCCATTCAGTTATCATGGATCTATGTGCAAGCCAGAGAATATTTGTTAGGATTGAAATAATTGTTTTTCCAAGTTCTCTAGGCATGATTGTTTATATTTGCAGTTCTGGTTTCAATTTAAAAATTTAAATCTATATTCACAATTAAGTAATTGTGTTCTTATTTTTAGATAATCTAGTGTGACAACTTACCTGCCGATGGGGCAAATTGTCACAAGTGCACATTCTCTATTCAACAGTCTACAACTCCGTAATGAGATAAGATATGAAAATGTAATGAATACAACATACACTCACCTAAAGGATTATTAGGAACAGCATACTAATACTGTGTTTGACCCCCTTTCGCCTTCAGAACTGCCTTAATTCTACGTGGCATTGATTCAACAAGGTGCTGAAAGCATTCTTTAGAAATGTTGGCCCATATTGATAGGATAGCATCTTGCAGTTGATGGAGATTTGTGGGATGCACATCCAGGGCACGAAGCTCCCGTTCCACCACATCCCAAAGATGCTCTATTGGGTTGAGATCTGGTGACTGTGGGGGCCATTTTAGTACAGTGAACTCATTGTCATGTTCAAGAAACCAATTTGAAATGATTCAAGCTTTGTGACATGGTGCATTATCCTGCTGGAAGTAGCCATCAGAGGATGGGTACATGGCGGTCATAAAGGGATGGACATGGTCAGAAACAATGCTCAGGTAGGCCGTGGCATTTAAACGATGCCCAATTGGCACTAAGGGGCCTAAAGTGTGCCAAGAAAACATCCCCCACACCATTACACCACCACCACCAGCCTGCACAGTGGTAACAAGGCATGATGGATCCATGTTCTCATTCTGTTTACGCCAAATTCTGACTCTACCATCTGAATGTCTCAACAGAAATCGAGACTCATCAGACCAGGAAACATTTTTCCAGTCTTCAACCGTCCAATTTTGGTGAGCTCGTGCAAATTGTAGCCTCTTTTTCCTAATTGTAGTGGAGATGAGTGGTACCCGGTGGGGTCTTCTGCTGTTGTAGCCCATCCGCCTCAAGGTTGTGCGTGTTGTGGCTTCACAAATGCTTTGCTGCATACCTCGGTTGTAACGAGTGGTTATTTCAGTCAAAGTTGCTCTTCTATCAGCTTGAATCAGTCGGCCCATTCTCCTCTGACCTCTAGCATCAACAAGGCATTTTCGCCCACAGGACTGCCGCATACTGGATGTTTTTCCCTTTTCACACCATGCTTTGTAAACCCTAGAAATGGTTATGCGTGAAAATCCCAGTAACTGAGCAGATTGTGAAATACTCAGACCGGCCCGTCTGGCACCAACAACCATGCCACGCTCAAAATTGCTTAAATCACCTTTCTTTCCCATTCTGACATTCAGTTTGGAGTTCAGGAGATTGTCTTGTCCAGGACCACACCCCTAAATGCATTGAAGCAACTGCCATGTGATTGGTTGATTAGATAATTGCATTAATGAGAAATCGAACAGGTGTTCCTAATAATCCTTTAGGTGATTGTATATGTTTTAAATAAGTTTTATATATAAATAAAATATTTCTGACATATGGTTGCAATAAAATACCAAAAACATTATTAACATATATACATACATTTTACTAGGGGGATTTTATATAGACTATTTTATTAAGTTATACCTTCACCCAGAAGTGTATGTGAAAATGATGCTATATATCGCCTTATAAGTAGCATATATGGCAATAACACTCTTGATATAGAGCAATGTACTGTCATAGGTGTAAGATATCAGAGACAGAATCAGACGAATTTAAGATGCATCAGAAGATTGAAACCTGAGGAGCTGGAATGCAGAGAGGCCTCAAAGCTGTAACAGGACAACGTCATAAATCAGATTCCTGGCTCCTAACAAGCAAACTAACCAGCAAGCCTCTTTCACAGAATTGCTTACAACCTTGAGACAAAAGAACACTTATTGATAATTCCAATTCAGGAAGGAGACTGTCAAATGTGTTGCAAGTAATCAAGACTGATGTTCACATGTAAACCTGTGATAGAAAATCACGAGCTACAGACTCTCTTGGGGGGGGGGGGGG
Source organism: Barbus barbus (assembly GCF_936440315.1). NCBI lineage: Eukaryota > Metazoa > Chordata > Actinopteri > Cypriniformes > Cyprinidae > Barbus > Barbus barbus. The sequence goes on along the minus strand of NC_136745.1, from coordinate 30,270,377 downwards.
GGGGGTCTCCACACATAGAAGACAGACCAAACCAAAATCCCTTTGTCTAAAGAACATGCCTTCGTTCTCCTTAGAACCACACAAAGATTTTCTTTTTCATATGCACATAAAATCATCCTAAAAGGACATTTTTATACAGAACCCCATATTATGTTGTAACCCACATATCATGTTTTAATCAAATAATATGTGTCTTTTTAATCATTATTGAATAGCTGAAGGATTCAGATGCATGTTTGATATGTATGAGTTTGAAAATTCATGCTTTAAATGTTTCTTCCAATCAATTCTTTGTCAAATGTATCGTAGTCTTGTTATAGAAATCGATGTTAAAAGTATACTTTGCAAGAGCCTGTAAAGTTCGGACCTCTGACTGAACAGATAACAAATTGATTTATTAGGGGGGTCGAGGAACAAAGCAATACCCCAAGCAAGGACAGTATCTAATTGGTCAAGACGTCCAGATGGGACAGTCTGAAAGCTGAGTTTAAATATATATATATATATATATAAATCTTAGCCTCATTGAGAAACTCAAAACGAGGGTTAAATAAGTGATTGATGGTTGTTCAGGTCTATGCAACTATACAACTAAACTTGGGATTTCACATTTCCATTCTCTTAAACTCATCCTTTCCTCACTTTCTCTCTTTCTGCAACGTGTGAATGCGTGTGTTCATGTGTTAGATTAGTTTGTCTTAGGTTTATATAAAAAAAATCTGATTATATTTATTCAAATCTACTGTAAATCATATGTAAAAATTGCTATTTTTTCACAACCGAATGGTTTTTATACTGTACAAACTGCTTGTGCTATTGCCCTACACCTAAACCTACCCCTTACAGGAGACTTTCTGCTATTTCAGATTTTCAATACACTCCATTCTGTGTGATTTATAAGGGTTTTGAAAAGTGGGGACATGGGGTAATGTCCTGAAAAGTCACCTTCTCCTTGTAACACGTGTCATACCCTTGTTATTATACAAATCTATGTCCTGATTTGTCACAAAAACGCGCACACTCACTCACTCACTCACACAAGTGGGCACTGGGCAGCAATTATACTGTGGCGCCCGGGGGAGCGATTGGGGGTTAGGTGTCTTGCTCGAGGGCACCTCAGTCATTTCCTGCCGCACGCCGGTACTGGAATCGAACCAGCAAGCTTTGAGTTAACAGTCGGACTCACTAACCATTAGGCCACGACTGCACAAAATGTACTTGCAAAATGAGATAAATCCCTTTTGACTCATTGATAAACTTATATGTAAACACAGAAACTAAATTTGTAATATCGAGTACCGTAAAGAGCCTCAACCTTAAACCATTTTGTGCCATTCTATAACGAATTGTCCTCTCGCAAACTCCAAATAGCTCTGCAATGTCACGTGCTCTTAAGTTCGATCTATACCGTGGACTTTGGGGGAGCCTACCTTCTTTTTTTTTTTTTTATGGGGGGGGGGGGGGGGGATGCTCCTGGGGGTCTATGGGATTGTGGACTTTGTGACTTAGAATGACTTAGAGCCCTGCACGGGCCTCAAATTTAGGCCCTAGCCCGACCCATGTCCGACAGCTTATCAGAATTACCGACCCGAGCCCCCCCCCCCCCCCACTAAAAGAGTTTATACTACTGTTTCGGCTATTAAAATATTTCAGTTTTGTGTGTAATGGCAAAATTATTATATTTCGTTTTGTTTTTTTATCAGGTTAATTTAGAAAGACGTTTGGAGCATTTTTGTTCGTGAAATAGCCTATAAGTTATTTTTTTTTAAGTAACGACGAAGCGGCCAGCGGCATGAGCTGATCATAGCCTATGTTTGATCAATTTAGCCTTCTCATATCATCACGACTTGCCTAAAATTAAATCTATAGATATACTAAAACAGTTCAAGTATATAACAATGTTTAAATGCTAAGCCTGTGCTATAATAATAATGTGTGTAGCCTAGGCTATATCTGTTTGTGCGGCGAGTGGAAGCTAAAGCGCGCTCTGCAGGACATGGAGGCACCAGCAAACACTTGCATTGTTTTCAGTGGAAACAAATTAAAATAGCATACACCCTCATTTTTTATTTTTATTATTTATTTTTTGATAAAGGTAAGAGTAATGCATCATTCGGACCTGTCAAGGGTCTACTTGTATTTGTGTGCACTCACAATACCAACAAAAGGTAGTTCTTTTATAAACCAAAGAAAACAAACATGATGCGCTTTCTGCCGCCTCGTCTTGAACAGGAGCGCTTCATAAAAATGAACCGAAGCTGAGCGAATACATGCCTCACAGACATGATAAATATATCTATAGAAAGCTTAAAATTATTACTTAATGAAATAAAAAAATACGAAATCAAAAACTATTTTATTATAATCTTAATCATAATCAATAAAGATGCATTTTCTCTCTAAAGGCGCGTCTAATGAGGAGACAGCAAGTCAGGATCAGCAACTTCATCCTTGCGATACAGACTCAGAAAACATTAGTTTATTAGTAAATAATTCAAATATCTCCTTACTATTTCCCGCAGACACATTCATGGTTATGTTTGCTGGGGTTTTTCAGCAAGCTTTGGTCTATTGCGTGCATTTGAACACAGAACTATTCAGCTGCTCTGAAGTCACTTGCGCACCTGCTGCTGCTGCGGGACACTAAACACCATCGAGCTGCTCTCAGTCCCGTTCTCGTGTTGTTTCCACCAGCCTGCCAATTTTTTTCATCGATGGATGTCTACAATATAAAAATAATGAGAAACCCAAAACAGGCCCGATGCCCAGCCCGCGTCTGAACTATGACGTGGAAATTGGCCCGAAGCCCGGCCCTAGAGGCGTAAAAAAGTCGGGCAGAAATCCAGGGCTCTACAATGACTTACTTCTTGGGTTGTGCTAACAGGGCTTGCAGCAGGTGATTCGGTCGTGCCATTAAACTGCCTTGTGTTCTTTTTGCCATGGTGGCTGTACGATGCTATATGATGCTAACTGCAGAATGGATTTCAAGGACTACGGCCAATGTTGAATCCAACGTTTATATTTTTCCTACGAATCTTTGAGTTAACGTATTAAACATGAGTGGAATGAATTTGCACCGCAGCGCCCCCACACCTTGATGCTCATGACAAGAATAGCATGTATAGTTATCTTTATTGAAGTGAATTAGGTTTAAATCGCCGTCATGCATGAATTAATATTTTTGCGATTTTACACATACTAATCCAAGATGATCACATTACACAAAACTGAAATTGCACGTAAAAATAACACATTGTAAATATTTTTTGAGACCCCCCAAAATTTCACAAATCACGTTTTCAGGGGAGCCCATGTCTTATTAAGGGGAGCCGAGCTCCCCCTAGCTCCCCCGTAGTTCGCACCCTGCTCTCTCCACCCTCAATACCACGACTGAGGTGCCCTTGAGCAAGGCACCGAACCCCCAACTGCTCCCCGGGCGCCGCAGCATAAATGCTGTCCACTGCTCCGGGTGTGTGTGTTCACGGTGTGTGTGTGCATTTCACTACTCACTGCTGTGTGTGTGCACTTGGATGGGTTAAACGCAGAGCACCAATTTCGAGTATGGGTCACCATACTTGACAATACGTCACAACTTTTTTTTAAGCCTGATAATAAATAAGACTCAATTGCACTTGCTGGAATAGGGAGTAAAGGACGTCCAGTTACATTTCTGTTGACACCCGTATGTCTTAAAATGAGAGTAACCTGTTCCAGCTTTTCGAGGACAAAAGGATCTACAGCCACATCAAATGTAGCTGCTAACTGACCTAAAGAGTGTATAGATGAATCTACTCTGAAGAGAATATAATCAGCAGATAGCGTACTACTAATTTCAACAGTGTCAGCTAGCCTTCGCAAGTCTCTGGCAACTGTTTGCATGATGACTTCAACCATCTCTCTAAAACACAATGCTGAATCGATGCTTGTCAGTTGCCTTTACGTTAACGGGCATTGCGCAGGCAAACAATCGAACGCAGAACTTTTATAACAATCAACCAATGGTGGCATAAAGACCGCCTTCTCCGATGCTTGATAGACACCCTCTCATTAGCATGTTGAGCTGAGGAAAAATAAATACGGAACTACATTCAAAAATGAATAAACATTTGATGGGGGGGGGGGGCTTATTTCCCCCAACATTCGTTTAATTTATTTAATTATTTATTTTCTTGCATATTTAATTATTTATATATTTATTTATACAGGAATATGTGGATTTATATATTTATTTATGTATTTATTTGCACATTTATTTATTTATTTATCTATTTATGTATTATTTTGTAGAGTTATTTATGTATTTATTTATTTATTTGCGTATTTATTTATTTATTGTTTTTGCAGGTTTGGTCCTCCATAAACAGGACTTAATAGTAATAATTAAAATAAGAAAATGTCCAAGTTTTGAGTTGCAATCCTTCAAACATTTCCATTGTTTTTAGCATATTTTATTTTATCAGACTATATCAATATATTTAATGGGCTCTTAATGGATAAAGCTGCATTTTGTCTTGTTCTCCAGTGCAAATGTATAAAGTTTAAATCAAGACAAACTGAAAATCAAAGCAGCATAAGATAAGTCTTGTTTTCTGAGAAACTGATAACAATTAAGTGAGTTTATGATTAAAACATCTGCCAACAGGCTCCGAAAAATTCAGTGTAATTCAAAAGGTTTTCATAGCTCACTGATACATGTTTGTTCTTGTTTCAAGTATAAATTCACTTAATTTCCGTGGGTATAAATCCCCGGTGGCGGAATTGGAATCAAGTGTGACTTTTGGGTATCACTCACTTACACAAAGGTTACAAAAATATTTCCATCTACCCAGAGAATGTACGTGTGTGCAAATTACATATATCGCCTTACAGATAACATATACTGTATAAACACTGGCAATATCACTCTTGAAACAAGACAATATATGTTATTACATTTCCATATGGATGGTTTGATACAGCTTGATCTTAAGCAGGTTTAAACAATATTATTTAATGTTATTATTATTTACAGTATTACAGAATATACAGCACACATTCATCATTGAATTGTTTCCATTTTCCTTCACTTTAAAAATTCAGTCAAAATCCATCAAAAAGTAAAAGTCGGGCATTCATTTTTTGAACAAATACCAACCAACGTGGATTCAGATGCAGCAGCTGCTCCTGATGGACGATTCTGCAAGGACAGAGACAGCTCCTCCAGAAATATTACACAAAATATACACAAACCTTCCTGAAAGCAGCGTTCTTGGTTCAAGACAAGATCTTGAGTCAAACATTTACTGAGGAACTAAATGAAAGAATCCCTTGAAGAATCACTCAATGAAAGATAACTTCTGGAGAGTTTGAAGCAGAAATGTGACGCTTGTATTTTTGTTAAAGTGCATTATTTGAGCTGTATCGTGTCATATTTTGAGGTGGGACTGTTTTGGATGGAAAAAAGCACTTTTCTTGTATCGCTGCACGTATGGTGTGAAAGCTTCAGGGTTAGTTAGGGTTTGGGTTGTATGCAGTTTTATCACATGCAACTTTTCAGGTTGGCTGTACTTAAATGTGTGCATTTTAAAGTGCATTGTGTTTCCTGGTTTACTTCAAAGCGTTTTAACTCTGAACCAGATGTCGATCTGGATATATTTGTTGTTTTATTATGTGCAGTGTTTAGGATGATATTCTACTTTGTTTATGCATATTTTCCTGTGTTTGAAGCAACAGTTCATCCAAAAATGAACATTTCCTTTAATCTGCTCACCCTCAGGCCATCCAAGATGAGGATGAGTTTGTTTCTTCATCAGGTTTGTAGAAATGTGTCTATGCATCAGTGTCTCAGCAATGGATGCTCTGCAGTGAATGGGTGCCGTCAGAATGAGAGTCCAAACAGCTGATAAAAACATCACAGTAATCCACACCACTCCAGTCCATCAGTTAACATCTATTCAATACAAAGACCGATCATGAATTTAGTCTAAAAACTCAATTTCGAAGAACTTTTAAATACCAAGCAAAATCTGCATTATGATCACTTTGATATAACCCAAAATTATTTAGCATATGGATTCCCAATTTCTTTTTATCAGCTGAACCCCTTTTGACATGAAAATAAATTAAAATTTGTTAATATTTGAAATTTAAAGTTTTTACATAATAATCAACCATTGAAAACATTTAATCTTTTTTAGTGTTTTTAGATTTGTTTAAAAAATATATATATACATATATATATATATATATATATTTATTTTTTAATTTTATTGATCTATTTTAGGTTTTCATGATTTAGTTGTTATTTCAATAATTTGCACACATTTGCATATTCATTCTAGCAAGTGTTTTATTTTGATATTTTAAAATTATGTATTCATGTTAATTTGACATTTTCAGGATTTAGTTAATATTTTAATAGCATTCACATATTTTGTAGCTTTTTTTATATATACTGTATTTTTTACAATTATTATGCATTTTGATTTGACATTTTTATGATATAGTTAATATTTCAATAACAGCATGCATGTTCATGGTTCAGGTACACTTTTTGTGTTTGTTTTTGTACGTGTTTTAAAATTATTTATGCATTTAAATTTTACATTTTTATGATGTAGTTAATATTTCAATAATTTAACACATTTGCACTTTCAAGGTTCTCTTAATTTGGTCAATGGTCACATGACATGCAGGTAAACAAATAAAATATTTGAGCATTTTTAGTGTTTCATTTGGATATTTAAAAATAATTTATTTTGATATTTTATCATATTTATTCATTTTAATTTAAAATTTTATGATTTAGTTAATATTTGAATAATTTAACAAATTTGCATGTTCATGGTTCTCTGATGTATTTAACAGTCACGAGACAAACAAAATATTTAATAAAATATTTAAGCTTTTTTCAATATGCATTTCATTTTATTTTGATTGTTTTTATTTTAAAATAATTCATTTATTATTGTGTTTCATGAACCTTAGTTTTAGCACACACAGCACTGTTTTCCAAATATGCATGCAGGTAAAAACAGGTCACGCTGTCCACAGCTTTAACACGTAATCTGTCAGATCACACACACACTAAAGCGTGAAGCGACGGTGATTCACATCCACACAAACACTGTAAAAGCAGACACGCTGGGCTCAAGGATCATACAGTATCCACATGACGGCCGTGTGTCTCTGTGTGCTCATAACGTCTCAAAGGTCGCTCATTAACAGCTCTGAGACAGAATTACAGCAGTGTATCAAGAGATTTCATTCCAGACAGCACAAGGCCATGGGCTCCACCCTCTGACCAGCCTGCCCTTTTAGACAGAATCAAAAATCAAGATGGTGCTGCTGATGGCAGCCTCCGTGGCGTGCTTCGCAGTTGTTTTTTTGTTTTTGTTAGTTTGTCCTGTCTTTAGTTAGATCCCTGCAATCAGTTTCACCAGAGACGAATTGCTAGACATTCCGCAGTAGATACCACACGATATTTCACTGGTTTTCGACTGTTCTGATGTTTTGTTGGACATAGTAGTTGGTGGAGCGCGGCACTGATCAAACGCTTCAGGAAGCACAGATAGAGGAAGAAAGCCAATGCGCTCGTGAAGCTCAGACAGCGCTCGTGAAGCTCAGACAGCGCGGATTCCGGACAGCGCTGCCAAGCATCCATCTAGCAAATCTCCGCTCTCTACCCAACAAAACGGACAAACTCCTTCTGCTCTCCCGGACAAATAAAGATTTTTCAAACTCTGCTGCTCTGTGTTTCATGGAAATCTGGCTAAACGATGCCATTCCAGACAGCGCGTTACATCTGCTGGGCTTTCAGCTGATTAGAGCAGACCACAACGCAGAATCAAAGGGGAAATCGCACGGCGGCGGGACATGCTTCTACATCAATGAAAGGGGTTGTACAGATGTAACAGTGTTAAAGAAGATGTGCTGTCCCGATCTAGAAGCCCTTTTCATTAACTGTAAGGCTTTCTACTCGCCGTGGGAGTTTTGCTTGAGCAAACTAACTAACTAACAAACAAACATACAATCACTCATACATGGGAAAGGCTAATGAGCGTTGATGGATGAAACCATCAGGAAAACCAGAGAATGCAGTTATGGAGAAAGTCATTTAGCCACCTGAGTAAAACCATATACTAAACCTATGTTTCGTTTAGTTAAATGGGTAACACTTTAGAATACTGTTCCATCATTAATGAATAACTACACAAGAACAAACGAGTAACGCAATATTAGCACTCTAGTAACTATTAGTGCCTAACAAGAAACTCTGATTAATGAATTAGTAAGTAATAGTGCTTAGTCGAATGTGGTAGTTCACTATTAACTAATCAGTAACTATTATTTTTTCATACCTCCCTAAGAACTACTAAGAACTACTGTATACAGGTTCATAATTAATATGAATAATTAATTCTAAAGTAAAGGTCATGTAACCCACTAGTAATGACTCAAGTATTACAACATTTTTCAGAAGGAATTACTAATTGTTTGGATCAGTATTCTAAAGTGAAGATCATGATAACTCCCTAGTAATTACTGAAGTCATTGTAAACTTTTAAGGTTTTTGTAAGGTTTTGGTTAGTAATTCATTTTGCTAGATTTGGTAACACTTAAATCATTACTAGTGGGTTACCGTGATCTTCACTTTAGAATACTGATCCAAATAATTAGTAGCTTCTTCAGAAGAATGTAGTAACACTTGAGTCATTACTATCCAAACCCTTACATATATCTCAAACGCTTTAAATCACGTCAGTCAATATTAGGGAGTTATGATGCTTTTCACTTTAGAATACTGATCCAAGTAGTTAGTAGTTCCTTTAAAATAATTTGATAATTCTTGAGTCATTACTAGTGGGTTACCATCATCTTCATTTTAGAATTAATTATACATTATGCATAATTCACATTAATTATGAACCTGTATACAGTGGTTCTTAGTAGTTCTCCAGGATATATTTAAAAAAATAGTAGTTATTGATTAGCTAATAGTGAACTACCAGTTTCAACTGAGCGCTATTACTTACTAAATCACTAAACATAGTTTCTTGTTAGGTAATAGTAGTTACTACAATGTTAATAGTGCATTGGTGACTTGTTCCTGTGTAGTTATTCATTAACAAAGGATCAGTATTCTAAAGTGTTATCGTTAAATGTTATACTTGCACTGCCTTTTGTCGGGTCGAGTGTCCGGAATGCTGTCTCAGATGAAAGTCTTAATGGTTTCAAAGTTTTGGACTCCCGATCACATTCTTCTGGGTTGAAGAGTGATGAATTCCAAAGATGTTTTCAGGTAGAAATCTTCTTCTGAGTATTGAATGGAAAAAGAGCACAAAAAAAAAAAAAAGATCTGCTGAGGTCCAAGGAGCATGGTTGAATGGAAAGACAAGGCAGCAAAGGCCTGGTACAAAAACTTAGAGGGTCCAGAAAAAGTTCTAGCTCACATCCTCTTAGGATCTAACAAAACCGCAGACTGCTTGGGCATCTCTGAAGTGAGAGCTTATCTGCTATAGAGGTCACACCTCTGGGGTGTCAAATACCCAATGGAGTCCTGGATTTTTGGAGGGAAAGTTTTACGACCCTTTGTCTCTGAACATGGTAATTTGCATAGGTAATTCGCCTATGGGTTAATGCACAAACTTCTAAAGATTCTTAGGACACTAATATGTTGCATAGGTATCGACATGTAATATTCACTCTCAATTAGATAATCCGAAGACAAATTGATAGAGACTAAACATGATGCAGCTAAAGTGATATTAACTAGTGATCTATCATAAGCATGCAGAAAACAGTGTACAATACACAAAAACATATACAAGAACAGTAATAATATACACAATGACCTAAAGGTATGTGTGTTCATTCAAAGAAAGGTTTTTCTATGAATTAATTACAGGAGATTCTATTTTATGAAGTATTGTGTCTTTCCTAAGAGGAAGTGTTGCTCTACCTGCATTCCATTGAGCAATAAAACAAGTGTTATCAGATGGGTTGCCATGAAACCAGGGGCCTGGAGTCCTTGACAGACACACCAGCACCAGTATGTGTATTGGGTGGGGGGGTCTGTGACCATTTGTTAATCTAATAACTAATTGATTTGTTAAATCAAATGCAAAATTGTGTGTCTGATTGGTCAAAATGCTACATCCGCAAGCGCACGTGAGCACAGCTTTACAGAAACTCGCTGATCAGAGCACAGACACAGAACAACAACACCCGGACTCTGTTTTAATAATTCTCTGAGACTTTAATAAAGCAAATCTCTCCCGAGAACTGCCAAAATACAGACAGCACATCACATGTCCCACCAGAGAAAGTAATATATTGGATCACTGTTACACAACGATAAATACCACTCGGTTCCACAAGCAGCTTTGGGGCTCTCTGATCACTGTTTGGTTCATCTTATTCCGACCTACAGGCAGAAACTGAAATCAGCTAAGCCTGTATTAAAGACTGGTAAAAGATGGACTAATGAAGCAGAGCAGGATTTAAAAGCCTGTTTCTCTCTCACTGATTGGACTGTTTTTGAAGCTGCTGCCACCGATGTGGACGAGCTCACAGTGACTGTAACATTTTATATCAGTTTCTGTGAGGATATGTTCATTCCTACCAGGACTCATTTAACTTACATCAATGACAAACCGTGGTTCACTGCAAAACTCAGACAGCTCCGTCAGGCCAAAGAAGATGCTTACAGGAAGGGGAACAAAGTCTAGTATAAACAGGCCAAATACACACTGGAAAAGGTTATCAGAGTGGCAAAGAGGAATTATTCAGAAAAGTTAAGTATTCAGTTCACTTCCAGCGACTCAGTATCAGTGTGGAAAGGTCTGAAAGAGATCACCAACTGCAAGACGCCATCCCCCAGCACTGTGGAGAATCAACAACTGGCAGACGATCTGAATGAGTTCTACTGCAGGTTTGAAAAAACACCCCACACCCGCCCTGAACACCTCTCCACACAACCATTAACACCTCCGGCAACCCCCCTATCCCCCCCTCCAGCACTGCAGATCAGTGAAGACGATGTGCACCAGGTGTTCCGGAAGCAGAAGAGAAAGAAAGCACCAGGCTGTCACACCAGTCTGTCTGAAATCCTGTGCTGACCAGTTGGCCCCCATCTTCACACAGATCTTCAACAGATCACTGGAGCTGTGTGAAGTCCCTTCATGCTTCAAACGCTCCACCAACATCCCCATCCCAAAGAAACCTAAAATCACTGAACTTAATGACTACAGACCTGTGGCTCTAACGTCTGCGGCCATGAAGTCATTTGAAAAACTGGTTTTGGCTTATCTGAAGGACATCACTGGACCCTTACTGGACCCCCTGCAGTTTGCCTACAGAGCAAACAGGTCTGTGGATGATGCAGTCAACATGGGACTGCATTACACACTGCAACACCTAGACAGACCAGGGACTTGTGTGAGGATCCTGTTTGTGGACTTCAGCTCGGCCTTTAACACACTATCATTCCAGACCTCCTCCTGCCCAAACTAACTCAGCTCTCTGTGCCTACCTCCGTCTGTCAGTGGATCAACAGCTTCCTGACAGACAGGCAGCAGCTAGTGAAGCTGGGAAAATTCACATCCAGCACCCGCACCATCAGCACTGGAGCTCCTCAGGGCTGCGTTCTCTCCCCACTGCTCTTCTCCCTCTACACCAACGACTGCACATCTAAAGACCCCTCTGTCAAGCTCCTGAAGTTTGCAGACAACACCACACTGATCGGCCTCATCCAGGACGGTGACGAGTCTGCTTACAGACAGGAGGTTAAGGAGCTGGCTGTCTGGTGCAGTCTTAATAACCTGGAGCTTAACACGCTCAAAACTGTGGAGATGATCGTGGACTTCAGGAAAACCCCCCCTGCTCTCCCCCCACTCAAGATTCAAGATTTTTATTTGTCACATACACAATTATACAGAGTATAACCAGCAGTGAAATGTAAGTCAGGTCTGCTCCAAGGACAGTGCATTTATATAGAATACAAAACACCGAATGTACATAAATATTAAGGAAAAGAAAAGTAGAAAAAATTAAAAGAATAGAATCAAATAAAAGATAAAAAATATAAATATAAATGTTCAGGTCAGTATGTTGTTGACTTAAATGGTGGTATAAGAGGAATATGCAAAAGAATGTGCAAAAACGTTGTACAGGGTATTTACATAGCAGCAATACGGAGTAGAACAAAATTATGAATAGCTTATTGATGTAGTGATATTTACATGGAGTCATGAGATGTTATGACACAGAGTTAAGAGTTTAGGAGCCTGATGGCCTGGGGGAAGAAGCTTCTCCTAAGTCTCTCAGTTTTTGCCATCAGGCTACGGAAGCGCTTGCCAGATGGTAGCAAAGTGAATAGATGGTTACCAGGGTGATTTGAGTCTTGATGATTTTGAGAGCTCTACTTTTGCAGCGTTTGAGGTTGATGTCCTGCAGAGAGGGGAGAGCAGACCCTGAGATGCGCTCAGCTAACATGCACTCACCATCATGAACAGCACTGTGACTGCAGTGGAGTCATTCAGATTCCTGGGCACTGCAATTTCTCAGGACCTGAAGTGGGACAATCACATTGAGTCCATTGTTAAAAAGGCCCAGCAATAATTGTGGAACACACACTATTTATACACTTATTTATCTAACACACATACTTAGTCTACATTTCAATTTGCACATAATATACCTGTACATACAAAACTGCCTATTGGAAGGAAAGGAAAGTATGTGACATGTGGCCAAGTATGGTGTCCCATGCTTGGAATTTGCAGTTGGGGATTCGGTGCCTTGCTCAAGGGCACCTCAGTCGTGGTATTGAGGGTGAAGAGAGTGCTGGACAGTCACTCCTCCCACCTACAATTCCTGCGGGACCTGAGACTCAAACCTTCAACCTTCAGGTTACAAGTCCAACTCTCTCCAACCATTAGGCCATGACTGCCCCCAATATACTTGTTGCACATACAATTGTCAATTTGTATATTGTTATTCCTTATGTACTTGTTCTATTTTTTAATTATTTTATTATCTGTCCTGTCCTGTGAGTTTAGTTTGATCTCTAATTAAACACAGCTGAAAAAACTAGTCAAGGTCTTTGCATTTACTTTAATAACAGTCAGGTGTGTTGAAACTAAACTCAGGAATGAGGAACCTGTTTTACAGACACACTTGTTTTGCACACGTCACTCAAACACAGAACCAGGAAACAGGAAACACGTGAGTTCAGGGAAACAGAAACTGAAGTGTAGTTGAGCTGTTGTGTGTTTGTGTCTCTGTATTAGTGCAGTAAAATGGCTGAAGCCAGAATTTCTCAGGATGAGTTCTTGTGTCCGGTGTGTCTGGATCTCCTGAAGGATCCAGTGGCTATTCCCTGTGGACACAGTTACTGTAAGAGCTGTATTACAGACTGCTGGGATCAGGAGGATCAGAAGGGAGTCTACAGCTGCCCTCAGTGCAGGCAGACCTTCAGTCCAAGACCTGCTTTAGCTAGAAACACCATCTTGGCTGAAATGGTGGAGAAACTGAAGAAGACTAAACTTCAAAGTGCGGTTCCTGCTGGAGCTGGAGATGTTCAGTGTGACGTCTGTACTGGAAGAAAATACAAAGCTGTCAAGTCCTGTCTGGTGTGTCTGAACTCTTACTGTCAGAATCACCTCGAACAACACGAGAGTTTCTTTAAAGGAAAGAGACACAATCTGACTGAAGCCACTGGACGACTGCAGGAGATGATCTGCCAGAAACATGAGAAGATCCTCGAGGTTTTCTGTTGCACTGACCAGGAATGTATATGTATGTTGTGTACGATTATTGAACATAAAAACCATGACATTGTATCAGCTGCAGCACAGAGGACAGAGAAACAGGTATTTAACACTAGACACTGGTGAAATATTGCTGACACTCGTTTCAAATGTGTTTATATAAGCACCATATTAACAGCTTACAGCATTCACACTGAACACGACAGCAGAAATGAATAGCAGCTGCAGGAAGAGTTTCACTGTTTGCTGAAAATGAACCATAAACCTTTATCAACACAATCTTTCATAAAATAGGCCTTGATTAAGAAACATATATATACTTCTATCAGTCAAAATGCAGGTTAAATGCAGTGACAGACACAGAAACACTGTCAGTGTGAAGCTATGTATGTGTCAGGTTAACTTTTATGATAGTTACACTTACAGTGTGAAACAGGCCTTAATCTTTATAATAATTAATGTACAATAGTGGTAAATGATTAATCATACCTTCTAGAGTTTTATTAATCTACAGCCCTTTTTTGTGAGATTCACTATCATCTGTTTGTCCTGCAGAAGCAGCTGAAGGAGACGCAGAAGACGATCCAGCAGAGAATCCAGCAGAGAGAGAAAGATCTCCAGCAGCTGAGAGAGGCTGTGGTGTCTCATAAGGTGAGTCTGGAGAAGAAGAGAAGTTTGTCTCCGTCTCAGTTCAGACTCACTGAAGCCTGAATCACTGTGTGTCCTAACAGCGCTCTGCACAGACAGCAGTGGAGGACAGTGAGAGGATCTTTACTGAGCTCATCCGCTCCATTGAGAGAAGCCGCTCTGAGCTGATACGGCTGATCAGAGATCAGGAAAAGCAAGCAGTGAGTCGAGCTGAAGGACGACTGGAGCGACTGGAGCAGGAGATCAATGATCTGAGGAGGAGAGACGCTGAGCTGGAGCAGCTTTCACACACACAGGATCACATCCAGTTCCTGCAGGTAACACAGATCTAGAAGAACAGCATCATAGTGGACTTGAGCAGATCCTGCTGTGACACCAGACTCACACAGAAACATTTCATGAGTGTCTTATTATATAATCATCAGTCAGACTCTCTTCTTTTAAAAGAGACGCCTCTTAGGTTTCAGCACCAGAAATCTTGCTCAGATGGGTCTTATGTCAGTACTTTTCTTTAAATCACTTGTAAAAGCGGCGTCCCACTGCTCCGTATAGTCAGTCCATCCTTGCTCACTTTACAATATTGCCTCCCCCTCTCAAAATTACTAAAAAAGACCAAAATGCAAGCTGCCACAAATAATCTGTGTTTACTTGACTGACTGAACAATGCTTCAGTGTACTGAAACCAAACCTGAGTGTGTCTTAAGGGTCCTAGTTAGTTTCAGTGTTTCTATTTGCTGTAAAGTAATAAATAATGGTCAATCTAATCCTAGCCTTTGAGCTGCTTTTCCTGAGCAAATCTACTCAACTCTACAATCAGACTCCATTGATGTGCTTGAGATGTTAGATGGACATTTATGTTCTTAGCAGATGTTTTATCATACAAACTATT
This sequence comes from Barbus barbus, assembly GCF_936440315.1. Classification (NCBI taxonomy): domain Eukaryota; kingdom Metazoa; phylum Chordata; class Actinopteri; order Cypriniformes; family Cyprinidae; genus Barbus; species Barbus barbus. The sequence continues at coordinate 30,255,089 of NC_136745.1, read as the reverse complement.
TCCTAGAAAGTTCACATATAGTGTAAGCAGCAAATACTAGAATCTGTAGCTCTAATGTGATGTAATGAATATGAGAAGAATAAAGCTGATGCTGTGAAAGTGCTGGATTACGTTACTAAAGATCAGTCAAATCTGATGTTGGAGCAGGTTATTGGGTGAAGTGTGGAGCTGATGAGTTTGATTTCTGTTTTCTGTAGAGTTTCCAGTCTCTCTCAGCTCCTCCTGAATCTACAGACGTAAATGATGATCTCTTCAGTTCTCTCGTCTCTTTTGATGATCTGAGAGAATCTGTCCATCAGCTGAGAGACAAACTGGAGGATTTCTGCAAAGAGGAGCTCAAGAAGATCTCAGACATAGGTAAAGTCCTGCAGATTCATCTGCTCTCATCATCATCTCATATCATGGAGAACATCATATTAGAAATGTGTTAGGAATGGATGCAGGATCATGAGAATCACACTGTTCATGTCTGTTGATTTCCACAGTCACATTCACCAACATTGTTCCCAGGACCAGGAACGACTTCCTAAAATGTAAGTCAGTAAGAAAACTAGCAGAAAACCTCACTGAGTGTGTTCATGTTCTTCTGTAGAAGGAGAAAGAAGAGTTTTATAATTGATGATGTAAACGGGGTGTAAATTTGGTCTAACAGTAGGGGGGACAATTTCTCAAGAGCAGTTTTTGAAGGGGACACAAATAATACAGCTAAAATTTACTTGTAAGGATATACACAGAGGAAAACCTTACTATTAGTGTAGCAGGGAGACTATTGCGTTATTTTATGACAAATGTCGACGAATCTACAAATGTAGAGCGAAAGCACATTAATAGACCATTTCAGTGTTTCGCAGACTCAAAATGATGAAAACCGGACGTAAACAATAACAAAGGCGTTGGAAAGCTACTGCGCATGTCTGGTCCTGAAGCATTTCCGGTAGCGCCATCTTCAAATCTCAGATCTGTCAAAACAAGCACGTACTATTTAAGTCTAGCGAAGACGTAACAGTTAAGGTATTTCCAGACGGCTCTGATTGATGCGTGCGTTTACTCGAGAGATGGTGGTAATGTTAAATGTATTGCTGTCTGGATGCTTACAGTTAACTGCATAGCGGAACGTTTGGGATCATTTGTTCGTACAATGGATGACATCAGTCTTATGTTTGGTTAAACTGAAGCGAGACAAACAGTGTCACTTACGAACTTATCATGGTTTGTCACTAAGATGTCCGGGGAGGTTTTTAGTGGACATTTCACTTGCATTGCTGGGTCAGTCTGTATATCTATGCAAATGTTCTTTTTCATATTTATTTATACAGCACTTTTCACAATACATATAGTTTCACTGCAGCTTTACAGAACATGCATGTTTATTACAACACTAAATTAAAGCTAATAAACTAATCACTACATCCCATTATTACTGATTTCAATCGTTTTATAATGTGTGCTTAGTTTGGTCAAGTTTGTTGCTGTGGAACAGTGCGAGAAAGAATTTGAGTGCTCTATCTGAGCCATCATGTGGTCATAAATAAACAAGATGAATGCAGTTCAGTGCTGGCTACCATGTTTTGCATAAACCTATATTCGTTTGTTTTTTTAAAAGTATAGCCTACATGCAGATTAATAAATGCACACACACTACATACAGCATATATGTGGGTATGCATGTCTTTATGCACATTTACTGTAAACACACATACAGTAGTACTGGTCAAAAGTGTGGGCAATATTACTATTTTTAATGTTTTTGAAGGAAGTCTCCAATGCTCATCAAGCCTGCATTTAATTGATCAAAAAAGAGTCATATTTTCAAATATTATTACAATTTAAAATAATGGTTTTCTATTTTAATGTGCTTTAAAATATAATTTATTTCTGTGATCAAATCTGAATTTACAGCATATTTACTCCAGATATCAGTGTCACATGATCCTTCAGAAATCATTCTGAAATGCTGATTTATTATCAGTTTTGGAAACAATTGTGCTGTTTAATATTTTTTATAACCTGTGATAATTTTAGGATTATTTGAAGAATGAAAGAACAGCATTTATTTAAAATATAAATATTTTGTAATAGTAATACATCTAATACTAATAGTGATGTATAGTGTGACTTTTGACCAGTACTGCATTTAAACAAAAGACATCCTCTCACTTTACTTACTTTTTTTTTTTTGGCCGCCATTGTTTTGAATGCGCTCCAACACTAACCGGAAACGTCCGAGGAGCAAAGACATCACTTCCTTAAACAGCCGAATAGCCGTTTGAAATGTGCGCGAAACCGGACGCGCGCTCTCAGATGCGCAAACTGTGTCCTGTGCACGCGCAAAGAGAAAATAATCACTTCATCCGATGTTTAAGTGAATAAAATAGCCAATTGACAGCCTGGAGTTCCACAAATATTGACTTGTTCTCTCACCGGACTTGTGTTTATGATATAAAAGAGGAAAGCATTTGGACCAAAGCACTGAGAGTCAAGGGAGGGAGAATCAAAATGACATTTTTGCCCCGATTGTGTTGTTTTACTACTCAAATTATTTTAAGTATAAAACATTATTTACAGTACACCGTGTGGTTTTAATCCTATTTTAGTGGGGACAAGGACACCCCTCAGATAGGTTGGGTGTTGTGAACCCTGAAGAGTTCAGTTACATGAGAAGATCAGACAGATTCATAATTCCTGATTCTGATGTGTTTTATCTCCATCAGATTCCCATCAGCTCACTCTGGATCTGAACACAGTGAATAAACTCCTCCGTCTGTCTGAGAACAACAGAGTGATTACTTACACTGACACAGATCAGCCGTATCCTGATCATCCAGACAGATTTAATGGATTTAATCGTCAGGTGTTGTGTAGAGAGAGTGTGTGTGGACGCTGTTACTGGGAGATTGAGTGCAGTGGAGATAATGGTGTGTGTATATCAGTGTCATATAAGAGCATCAGCAGGAAGGGACGGGGTGATGAGTGTTGGTTTGGATTTAATGATCAGTCCTGGAGTTTGTTCTGCTCTCCCTCCAGATACTCATTCATACACAATAACATACAGACTGATCTCTCTGTGAAGCCCATCATCAGGAGAATAGGAGTGTTTGTGGATCCCAGAGCAGGAACTCTGTCCTTCTACAGCGTCTCTGACACAATGAGCCTCATCCACACAGTCCAGACCACATTCACTCAGACCCTCTATCCTGGGTTTAGAGTTGGTCTTGGATCATCAGTGAAACTGTGTTGATGAATCAGAATAGACCGATGAGAGATTCTACCCATAATGCTTTGAGCTGCAGGATCAATCAGTAACAGATGTTATAGAGTCTCTTCATCACATTAATATGAACATGAATCAGAAATCCTCATCTAGACAGTAAATCAGTGATGATCTGTGTTTCTGGGCTTTTCTCAAACTCACATCAGTCATTTGTATTCTTACTATCAAACTCAGCCTGATATCTTATCATTCATCTGATTTTCTCAGATGTTTGTAATAAAACACAATGTCAAATCATCTGATGAATGTGTCAAATGTCTGAATGCTGCATGAATTATGAATAAAATTAATGAATCGACTGAAATCAGCTTCAGGAGAGTTTCTGATGTTATCAAATATGACATAAATCACAGCATTTAATCAAATACATTCATTCTAACTACAGTAAAGACATTCAATTATGATGAGATCTTCAGTGAAAGATCATGACAGAATATTTACTTTCTGAAATATGTCTTTTCTTCTGAGTAGGGAAATGTTTTAATGACTGTATATTCACTGAATCAGTCAAATCAGCTCTTTTATTTATTAAAACATGTCCAAATGTGTTCAAACATCTGCAGGCTTTGCTTAATTCATTTAAACAAATATTACCATAGAAATAAAGCAAATATGACTTTAGCTGAAATATAATCCTTTTTATTCATTTAATTATTAATTCAGTTGAAATGTGCTACAAATACAATAATTCTGCTGTCAAATAAAGAGACTATTCAATCATATAAAATAATACAAATACATAACAATGACCAAAATATTAATAGTAGTTCATTATTATTTAAATCATAACAAATCAAAGAAATGTTGCAACTGCAATAATTATTTACATTATTTATTTAGCAGATGATTTTATCCAAAGCCGCTTACAAATGATGACAATAGAAGCAATCAAAACATTATATATCAAATATATATAAAATAAACTCATCCATAAAACTGTATGATTGCAATAATGCTTCTGCACTGTAAAAAGGTCAGTATTTAATAATAATAATGATGATAATAATAATAATAATTTCCAAAATATAAATGTTATTTTATGATTGATTTTTAATTATATCAATTGAACACAAAATATTATGATTGCAATAACACTTCTGCATTGTAAAAAAAATCACTATTTAAAAACAAAAAATCAGTCAGAATTTAATAATAATAATAAAAATGGATAATAATAATAATTCTTTCAAAATATTAATTTGATTTCATACTAAATTTAAAAACTGTATTTAACAATAATATTAATAATAATAAAACCAATAATAATAATAATACTTTCAAAATATAAATGAGATTTTATTATTTTAAATATGGTATACTTGCAACAATGCTACTGCACTGGTAAAATCAAATTATTAATATTAATAATTTCCCAAATATTAATTGTTATTTTTTAATTATATCAATTAAACACATAAATAAAAATTGTATGATTGCAATACAATAATGCTACTGCACTGTAAAAAATACATTTACATTTAGTTATTTAGCAGACTCTTTTATCCAAAGTGACTTACAAATGAGGACAATAGAAGCAATGAAAACCAACAAAAGAGCATTTAAGAATAATAATATTCCCTGAGCACGTAAAAACAATAAAACGAACGCACACTCAATATACTTTAACTTACATAGTAACAAAAACATTTGCTCATACTGTCTAACTCCTTTGACATGTATTGCAATGTCAACTTGTGTCATCAAGTAAACAACAGCTGAATCAAGAGAAAACATGAAAATAAACACGCAAGAGCTTTCCTCTCTGTGTTGTGCCCAAGCAGGACAGCAATGCCACGGAGAACTGCAGTGTGTTGAAGAGTAACCTCAGTTTGCTGAAAAGAGGGAAGAGTATATAGAATGAGATTGCATGTTATTCTGTATAAAGAATGTCTTATTTATTGTTTTTAATTTGCTGACAATCCATTTCATTTAATGAGGTAGTCCTTCTAAAAATGTAAATTCTCTTATCATTTATCACCCTCATGCTAACCTCCATGTATATTACTTTCTTCTGATAAATACAACGATTTTTAGAAAAATCCTCAATCTCTGTGAGTCCATATTTGATGCTTTAAAAACACCACACACAGCAATTGTGACAGTAATTCATATGAGGAGGAATAAATATCTGCTGAAGACATCTTCTTCACAACATCGCTCTCGTTTTTGAAGCATTAACTTTAAGGGTCCCTTCCTCTAGCATTATATGGTCTCACATAGATGGTTATTTTTCTAAAAATCGTTGAATTTATCTGAAGAAAAAAAGTCATAGGACAGTATAAGAATGAATAAATGATCAGATCATTTAGATTTTTGGCAAGAACATCCCTTTAAAACATCCTTTTCTGCCAAACAAAGTCATCACATACCTTCTCCAAGCTGTCTGTTTTTCCTGCCAGGATTAAGAGATTTAGAGAAAAGAACTGATTAGTTGTAGAACAACAAAAAACACATTAATGATCAATATCTTTAGCATAATTTGCACTCATGCACTTTGTATTATATTAAAGAAGCTAACCTCATATACGTATTGCTTTGGAATCAGCTTTGGTATCTGCTCAAATCATATTAATCCAGCAGGCACGGGTCTGTAATATGATGATGCACATAAACAACTCCGTTAATTCATGAACAACAGCAGATAAAACCTAACTGACCATAAATATATACCTAAAAGACTGAAAGTACTTACTTCTGTGATGTGATAACACCTAAAAAAAGACAAGGATAGCAATTATTAACTGGATTGAAGGAAAACAAAAGCATAGAAAATAAATAAACATTAAAATGACACACACACACATATATATATCCATTAAAGAATACTTAGAGTTTTTTTCAAGCTACAACAGTTATTTAGTAAAGGACAGTTATTGATTAAAGAGTTATTTTCTCTTTATCTTTTGTTTGATTAACATTAATAACATTCCACAGCAGGTTTATTTAGGCTGCTGTCACTTTAAGAAGAAAGAATCTAATATACTGATCCACATCTGTTTTCTCCTAACTGTTCGCCTTCATTTTAGACATAACCTGTGTTTATGAGAATACTAAGAAAGATTGGTATTTTACAAATCTGTGTGTTTATGTCTGTTATGAATCAGAACACATTTCTGAACTTGAATGCAGAGCGCGTTCACAGAGATCAGGTTTAGAGGATCAATCAAGCACGTGCCGTTCTTTAATCTCCATTCATCCGTGCTTCAACACGTGCTTTAATCCATTAACTTTGACTTTAATATCATATAATCAAGTTCCTTAACATTAAACTCAAACTTATATGTTTGATGTTGATTTTGAATGTTCTCTAAACCATCTTAGATGAACCTCCAGCTGTTTCAGAACTCTCCATAAACGTATAAATCATGTTTTTGTGCTAAAGTTTTGAGAACGCTGTTAAAGATCAGATAACTTTGAATGAATATTCTGTTAATGTTACTGGAAGAACGTTTGTTCATAACTTTGAGAGAACAGAGTTGTCACGCTGCTAAACTTTACATACTCTCATAAAAGTGCAGATATCATATTTGACTCAGAATTGTGTTATATAAAACGTTGCTGTTATTACTTAAATTAAATACTGGGGAATATAAATCACTTTCATAGAGGTTGTTTTCATAATTTCTGCATGTGTTTACACTATTTTTTATTCTATATTCTATAGTTTATTATTTTTTATTTTATTTTATATATCCATGGTAATGAGGAGCATTGTTTTACTGTGATTATGACCTTATTAATAGTTAAACTTTTTAATCATTGTAATGAATTTCAATAGAAGTAAAAGGTTAAGTTGTATGTATATGTATGTGTAATATATTTTGAAAACCTGACAATACATGTTGATATTATATATTTTTTTAACGACAAAAGCATTTATAAACACAGATTTGTGTGTGTGTGTATGTTTTAAAGAAGTTTTATATATGGTTGCAATAAAATACCAAAAACATTATTAACATATGTACATACACAATTTTTACTAGGGGGATTTTATATAGACTATTTTATTAAGTTATACCTTCACCTAGAAGTGTATGTGAAAATGATGCTATATATCGCCTTATAAGTAGCATATATGGCAATAACACTCTTGATATAGAGCAATGTACTGTCATAGGTGTAAGATATCAGAGACAGAATCAGACGAATTTAAGATGCATCAGAAGATTGAAACCTGAGGAGCTGGAATGCAGAGAGGCCTCAAAGCTGTAACAGGACAACGTCATAAATCAGATTCCTGGCTCCTAACAAGCAAACTAACCAGCAAGCCTCTTTCACAGAATTGCTTACAACCTTGAGACAAAAGAACACATTGATAATTCCAATTCAGGAAGGAGACCGTCAAATGTGTTGCAAGTAATCAAGACTGATGTTCACATGTAAACCTGTGATAGAAAATCACGAGCTACAGACTCTCTTGGGGGGTCTCCACACATAGAAGACAGACCAAACCAAAATTCCTTTGTCTAAAGAACATGCCTTCGTTCTCCTTAGAACCACACAAAGATTTTATTTTTCATACGCACATAAAATCATCCTAAAAGGACATTTTTATACAGAACCCCATATTATGTTGTAACCCACATATCATGTTTTAATCAAATAATATGTGTCTTTTTAATCATTATTGAATAGCTGAAGGATTCAGATGCATGTTTGATATGTATGAGTTTGAAAATTCATGCTTTAAATGTTTCTTCCAATCAATTCTTTGTCAAATGTATTGTAGTCTTGTTATAGAAATCGATGTTAAAAGTATACTTTGCAAGAGCCTGTAAAGTTCAGACCTCTGACTGAACAGATAACAAGTTGATTTATTAGGGGGGTTGAGGAACAAAGCAATACCCCAAGCAAGGACAGTATCTAATTGGTCAAGACGTCCAGATGGGACGGTCTGAAAGCTGAGTTTAAATATATAAATCTTAGCCTCATTGAGAAACTCAAAACGAGGGTTAAATAAGTGATTGATGGTTGTTCAGGTCTATGCAACTATACAACTAAACTTGGGATTTCACATTTCCATTCTCTTAAACTCATCCTTTCCTCACTTTCTCTCTTTCTGCAACGTGTGAATGCGTGTGTTCATGTGTTAGATTAGTTTGTCTTAGGTTTATATAAATAAAATCTGATTATATTTATTCAAATCTACTGTAAATCATATGTAAAAATTGCTATTTTTTCACAACCGAATGGTTTTTATACTGTACAAACTGCTTGTGCTATTGCCCTACACCTAAACCTACCCCTTACAGGAGACTTTCTGCTATTTCAGATTTTCAATACACTCCATTCTGTGTGATTTATAAGGGTTTTGAAAAGTGGGGACATGGGGTAATGTCCTGAAAAGTCACCTTCTCCTTGTAACACGTGTCATACCCTTGTTATTATACAAATCTATGTCCTGATTTGTCACAAAAACGCGCACACTCACTCACTCACTCACACAAGTGGGCACTGGGCAGCCATTATACTGTGGCGCCCGGGGGAGCGATTGGGGGTTAGGTGTCTTGCTCGAGGGCACCTCAGTCATTTCCTGCCGCACGCCGGTACTGGAATCGAACCAGCAAGCTTTGAGTTAACAGTCGGACTCACTAACCATTAGGCCACGACTGCACAAAATGTACTTGCAAAATGAGATAAATCCCTTTTGACTCATTGATAAACTTATATGTAAACACAGAAACTAAATTTGTAATATCGAGTACCGTAAAGAGCCTCAACCTTAAACCATTTTGTGCCATTCTATAACGAATTGTCCTCTCGCAAACTCCAAATAGCTCTGCAATGTCACGTGCTCTTAAGTTCGATCTATACCGTGGACTTTGGGGGAGCCTACCTTTTTTTTGTTACGGGGTGGGGGGGGGGGGGGGTATATATGCTCCTGGGGTCTATGGGATTGTGGACTTAGAATGACTTAGAGCCCTGCACGGGCCTCAAATTTAGGCCCTAGCCCGACCCATGTCCGACAGCTTATCAGAATTACCGACCCGAGCCCCCCCCCCCTCCTCTCCTAAAAGAGTTTATACTACTGTTTCGGCTATTAAAATATTTCAGTTTTGTGTGTAATGGCAAAATTATTATATTTTGTTTTGTTTTTTTATTAGGTTAATTTAGAAAGACGTTTGGAGCATTTTTGTTCGTTAAATAGCCTATAAGTTTTTTTTTTTAAAGTAACGACGAAGCGGCCAGCGGCATGAGCTGATCATAGCCTATGTTTGATCAATTTAGCCTTCTCATATCATCACGACTTGCCTAAAATAAAATCTATAGATATACTAAAACAGTTCAAGTATATAACAATGTTTAAACGTTAAACCTGCGCTATAATAATAATGTGTGTAGCCTAGGCTATATCTGTTTGTGCGGCGAGTGGAAGCTAAAGCGCGCTCTGCAGGACAAGAAGGCACCAGCAAACACTTGCATTGCTTTCAGTGGAAACAAATTAAAATAGCATACACCCTCATTTTTTATTTTTATTATTTATTTTTTGATAAAGGTAAGAGTAATACATCATTCGGACCTGTCAAGGGTCTACTTGTATTTGTGCGCACTCACAATACCAACAAAAAAAATATTTTTTTTTTATTTTATATATTTTTAAAAAATGTTTCTCCTCTCGAAACTTGGATTTTTTATTTCTTACTGAAACCTGGCTCTGTCCAGGTGATTTGAGCCCTTTCTCTGAACTTCTGCCACCTAAATGTTTGTTTTTTAATTCCCCACGCACAACTGGTCGGGGTGGCGGACTTGTCTCTATTTTTAAAGATCATTTCATCTGTCGCTCAGTGGCGAGTAGTACCTACAACAGCTTTGAACTTCAGTTGTTTGTTTTGGAACTTGGCGATCCGCTTTTGATAGCGGTAATTTATCGACCGCCAAAATCTAATACGAACTTTTTAACGGAGTTTGCTGAGTTCCTGGGTGATGTGACTCCGAAATATGATAAGGTTCTTGTACTCGGCGATTTTAATGTTCATGTTTGTTGCATGAATGATCACATAGCTAAGGAGTTTACCCATTTACTAAATGCTTTTGATTTTTCTATCGGGGTTAATGCTCCCACTCATAAGGGTGGCCATATACTTGACTTGGTGCTTCTGCATGGACTTAGTATCACTGATTTAGAAATATGCGAAAATGGCTTTTCTGACCATAAGACTGTTATGTTTACTGTCTCATGTTCTGCTGTTGCACCTACAGTCTCATTTTGTGGCCGCCTTTCTCGGTGTATTACTCCCACTACTAAAGACTCTTTTTTATCAATTTTTCATGAAGTGATGCCATCTATTGTCAATTTTTCCTGTGATGCTAGTGTTGAGGAGCTCCTCTCCAGGTTTAATTTCACCTGTTCAAACGTTTTAAATGCTGTGGCTCCTTTTAGGACTTTTCAGTCTAAAACTCGTTCTGAACCCTGGATTGACGATTCCATTCGTTCTCTTAGGCGATGTTGTAGAAGAGCAGAACGGAAATGGAAAAAGGACAGGCTTTATGTTTCTTTTGAGATTTTAAAGGACACTCTATTCAAATATCAGAAAGCAGTGAAAAAAGCAAAATGCCAACATTTGTCAGCTATTATTAATAAGAACTGCTCTAGTCCAAAGACTCTCTTTAATATTATTAATGCTACTCTCAACCCTTCGGCCGGTCTAGCCCCTGGGGTTTCTTCTCCATCATGTGAAGAATTTTTATTTATTTTTTGATCATCTTTGGATATAATTCCCCCTTTTTTATTTAAGCAAATTTTTACTGATGTTGCAGCGTATCTCTTGATTATAATTAATCGCAGTTTAGAATCTGGTATTATGCCTGATTGCTTAAAGCATGCAGTAGTTTATCCATTGCTCAAAAATCAGAATCTGGACTCATCAGTTTTAACGAATTTTAGGCCTATTTCTAATTTGCCTTTCATTTCCAAGATTCTGGAAAAAATTGTTTTCTCACAGCTACAAAGTTTTTTAGCTGATAACTTAATGTTTGAAACATTTCAGTCAGGTTTTCGTAAATGCCATTCCACTGAGACTGCGCTTTTGAAGGTTCTTAATGATATTTTAATATCATGTGATTCTGGGGATTTTGCAGTTCTTGTGCTCTTAGATTTGACGGCCGCTTTCGATACAGTTGACCATGCTATTCTCATTGATCGATTAGAACATTGCATTGGTTTAAGAGGTATAGCTCTAGATTGGTTTAAATCGTATTTTGCAAATAGGAGTTTTCAGTCAAGATGGGTGAACATTACTCGATAAATGCTTCTTTACCTTGTGGGGTTCCCCAGGGTTCCATTCTGGCTCCTCTGCATTTTCTCTTTATATGCTCCCTCTTGGCTCGATTTTTAGAAAACATGGATTATCATTTCACTGCTATGCGGATGACACTCAGGTTTATCTGCCTGTTAAACGGAATTCTGTGGGTTTTGAGTCTGTTATGGCATGTTTGGCGGATGTGAAGGCTTGGCTTTCATTAAATTTCTTAATTTTTAATGAAAAGAAAACTGAAATTATTGTTTTTAGCCCTTCTGAATCTTTAGATTCCCCAAAATTGGATCTGGGTGAGATGTCTCCATGTCTGAAACCATGGGTAAAAAACCTGGGATTCATTTTTGATGATGGCTTAAAGTTTGACCGTCAAATAAATTCAGTAGTCAAAGCTTGCTTTCTTCAGCTGCGTTTACTCTCTATAGCAAAGCCTTTTCTTTCTTTTAAAGATTTTGAAAAAGTAATTCACGCTTTTATTTTATCTAGGCTGGACTACTGTAACTCACTTTATTTTGGAATTAGCCAGACAGCTATATCCCGCTTGCAGCTTGTTCAAAACGCTGCGGCTCGACTTTTGAGCGGGGTCAAGAAGAGGGAGCATATTACTCCTATTTTACGCTCATTACATTGGTTGCCTGTTTGTTTTAGAGTGGATTTTAAAGTTTTGCTCCTCGTTTATAAATCTCGAAATGGTTTGGCTCCTACCTATCTTTGTGAGTTACTGACTGAATATCAACCCATTAGATCCCTTCGGTCTTCCAACCAGGATCTATTGTTTACACCTAGGTCAAGGCTTAAGTGCAGGGGTGATCGTGCCTTTTGTATTGCTGCCCCCAGGCTTTGGAACGCCTTGCCACTCTCCATTAGACAAGCTTCTTCTGTTAATATCTTCAAGTCCAGGCTAAAGACATTTTTATTTTCTAAAGCGTATGGCTGACGGCATAGTTAAATGATGTCATAATTTTACTGTTTGTTCATTGTGTGTGTTTTTCTGTTTTTAAAGTCTTACTGGAAAGCACATTGGTCGACAGAAGTTGAAATTAATTGTGCTATATAAATAAATTGTCATTGTCATGTGACCAAGTATGGTGTCCCATGCTTGGAATTTGCAGTTGGGGGTTTGGTTCCTTGCTCAAGGGCACCTCAGTCGTGGTATTGAGGGTGAAGAGAGTGCTGGACAGTCACTCCTCCCACCTACAATCCCTGCGGGACCTGAGACTCGAACCTTCAACCTTCGGGTTACAAGTCCAACTCTCTCCAACCATTAGGCCATGCCTGCCCCCAATATACTTGTTGCACATACAATTGTCAATTTGTATACTGTTATTCCTTATGTACTTGTTCTATTTTTTAATTATTTTATTATCTGTCCTGTCCTGTCCTGTGAGTTTAGTTTGATCTCTAATTAAACACACCTGAAAAAACTAGTCAAGGTCTTTGCATTTACTTTAATAACAGTCAGGTGTGTTGAAACTAAACTCAGGAATGAGGAACCTGTTTTACAGACACACTTGTTTTGCACACGTCACTCAAACATAGAACCAGGAAACAGGAAACACGTGAGTTCAGGGAAACAGAAACTGAAGTGTAGTTGAGCTGTTGTGTGTTTGTGTCTCTGTATTAGTGCAGTAAAATGGCTGAAGCCAGATTTTCTCAGGATGAGTTCTTGTGTCCGGTGTGTCTGGATCTCCTGAAGGATCCAGTGGCTATTCCCTGTGGACACAGTTACTGTAAGAGCTGTATTACAGACTGCTGGGATCTGGAGGATCAGAAGGGAGTCTACAGCTGCCCTCAGTGCAGACAGACCTTCAGTCCAAGACCTGCTTTATCTAGAAACACCATCTTGGCTGAAATGGTGGAGAAACTGAAGAAGACTAAACTTCAAAGTGCGGTTCCTGCTGGAGCTGGAGATGTGGAGTGTGACGTCTGTACTGGAAGAAAATACAAAGCTGTCAAGTCCTGTCTGGTGTGTCTGAACTCTTACTGTCAGAATCACCTCGAACAACACGAGAGTTTGTTTAAAGGAAAGAGACACAATCTGACTGAAGCCACTGGACGACTGCAGGAGATGATCTGCCAGAAACATGAGAAGCTCCTTGAGGTTTTCTGTCGCACTGATCAGAAATGTATATGTATGCTGTGTTTGGTGGATGAACATAAAAACCATGATACTGTATCAGCTGCAGTACAGAGGACAGAGAAACAGGTATTTAACACTAGACACTGGTGAAATATTGCTGACACTCGTTTCATATGTGTTTATATCAGCACCATATTAACAGCTTACAGCATTCACTCTGAACACGACAGCAGAAATGAATAGCAGCTGCAGGAAGAGTTTCACTGTTTGCTGAAAATGAACCATAAACCTTTATCAACATAATCTTTCATAAAATAGGCCTTGATTAAGAAACATATATATACATATATATATATATACTTCTATCAGTCTAAATGCAGTGACAGACACAGAAACACTGTCAGTGTGAAGCTATGTATGTGTCAGGTTAACTTTTATGATAGTTACACTTACAGTGTGAAACAGGCCTTGATCTTTATAATAATTCATGTACAATAGTGGTAAATGATTAATCATACCTTCTAGAGTTTTATTAATCTACAGCCCTTTTTTGTGAGATTCACTATCATCTGTTTGTCCTGCAGAAGCAGCTGAAGGAGACGCAGAAGACGCTCCAGCAGAGAATCCAGCAGAGAGAGAAAGATCTCCAGCAGCTGAGAGAGGCTGTGGAGTCTCATAAGGTGAGTCTGGAGAAGAAGAGAAGTTTGTCTCAGTCTCAGTTCAGACTCACTGAAGCCTGAATCACTGTGTGTCCTAACAGCGCTCTGCACAGACAGCAGTGGAGGACAGTGAGAGGATCTTTACTGAGCTCATCCGCTCCATTGAGAGAAGCCGCTCTGAGCTGATACGGCTGATCAGAGATCAGGAAAAGCAAGCAGTGAGTCGAGCTGAAGGACGACTGGAGCGACTGGAGCAGGAGCTCAATGATCTGAGGAGGAGAGACGCTGAGCTGGAGCAGCTTTCACACACACAGGATCACATCCAGTTCCTGCAGGTAACACAGATCTAGAAGAACAGGATCATAGTGGACTTGAGCAGATCCTGCTGTGACACGAGACTCACAGAGAAACATTTCATGAGTGTCTTATTATATAATCATCAGTCAGACTCTCTTCTTTTAAAAGAGACGCCTCTTAGGTTTCAGCACCAGAAATCTTGCTCAGATGGGTCTTATGTCAGTACTTTTCTTTAAATCACTTGTAAAAGCGGCGTCCCACTGCTCCGTATAGTCAGTCCATCCTTGCTCACTTTACAATATTGCCTCCCCCTCTCAAAATTACTAAAAAAGACCAAAATGCAAGCTGCCACAAATAATCTGTGTTTACTTGACTGACTGAACAATGCTTCAGTGTACTGAAACCAAACCTGAGTGTGTCTTAAGGATCTTTTTGAAGTTTCAGTGTTTCTATTTGCTTTAAAGTAATAAATAATGGTCAATCTAATCCTAGCCTTTGAGCTACTTTTCTTGAGCAAATCTACTCAACTCTACAATCAGACTCCATTGATGTGCTTGAGATGTTAGATGGACATTTATGTTCTTAGCAGATGTTTTATCATACAAACTATTTCCTAGAAAGTTCACATATAGTGTAAGCAGCAAATACTATAATCTGTAGCTCTAATGTGATGTAATGAATATGAGAAGAATAAAGCTGATGCTGTGAAAGTGCTGGATTGAGTTACTAAAGATCAGTCAAATCTGATGTTGGAGCAGGTTATTGGGTGAAGTGTGGAGCTGATGAGTTTTGATTTCTGTTTTCTGTAGAGTTTCCAGTCTCTCTCAGCTCCTCCTGAATCTACAGACGTAAATGATGATCTCTTCAGTTCTCTCGTCTCTTTTGATGATCTGAGAGAATCTGTCCATCAGCTGAGAGACAAACTGGAGGATTTCTGCAAAGAGGAGCTCAAGAAGATCTCAGACATAGGTAAAGTCCTGCAGATTCATCTGCTCATCATCATCTCATATCATGGAGAACATCATATTAGAAATGTGTTAGGAATGGATCCAGGATCATGAGAATCACACTGTTCATGTCTGTTGATTTCCACAGTCACATTCACCAACATTGATCTCTGGAACAGGAACCACTTCCTACAATGTAAGTCAGTAAGAAAACCAGCAGAAAACCTCACTGAGTGTGTTCATGTTCTTCTGTAGAAGGAGAAAGAAGAGTTTATAATTGATGATGTAAACGGGGTGTAAATTTGGTCTAACAGTAGGGGGGACAATTTCTCAAGAGCAGTTTTTGAAGGGGACACAAATAATACAGCTAAAATTTACTTGCAAGGATATACACAGAGGAAAACCTTACTATTAGTGTAGCAGGGAGACTATTGCGTTATTTTATGACAAATGTCGACGAATCTACAAATGTAGAGCGAAAGCACATTAATAGACCATTTCAGTGTTTCGCAGACTCAAAATGATGAAAACCGGACGTAAACAATAACAAAGGAAAGCTACTGCGCATGTCTGGTCCTGAAGCATTTCCGGTAGCGCCATCTTCAAATCTCAGATCTGTCAAAACAAGCACGTACTATTTAAGTCTAGCGAAGACGTAACAGTTAAGGTATTTCCAGACGGCTCTGATTGATGCGTGCGTTTACTCGAGAGATGGTGGTAATGTTAAATGTATTGCTGTCTGGATGCTTACAGTTAACTGCATAGCGGAACGTTTGGGATCATTTGTTCGTACAATGGATGACATCAGTCTTATGTTTGGTTAAACTGAAGCGAGACAAACAGTGTCACTTACGATCTTATCATGGTTTGTCACTAAGATGTCTGGGGAGGTTTTTAGTGGACATTTCACTTGCATTGCTGGGTCAGTCTGTATATCTATGCAAATGTTCTTTTTCATATTTATTTATACAGCACTTTTCACAATACATATAGTTTCACTGCAGCTTTACAGAACATGCATGTTTATTACAACACTAAATTAAAGCTAATAAACTAATCACTACATCCCATTATTACTGATTTCAATCGTTTTATAATGTGTGCTTAGTTTGGTCAAGTTTGTTGCTGTGGAACAGTGCGAGAAAGAATTTGAGTGCTCTATCTGAGCCATCATGTGGTCATAAATAAACAAGATGAATGCAGTTCAGTGCTGGCTACCATGTTTTGCATAAACCTATATTCGTTTTTTTTTTTTTAAACTATAGCCTACATGCAGATTAATAAATGCACACACACTACATACAGCATATATGTGGGTATGCATGTCTTTATGCACATTTACTGTAAACACACACACATACAGTAGTACTGGTCAAAAGTGTGGGCACTATTACTATTAATAATAATATGTTTTTGAAGGAAGTCTCCAATGCTCATCAAGCCTGCATTTAATTGATCAAAAAAGAGGCATATTTTGAAATATTATTACAATTTAAAATAATGGTTTTCTATTTTAATGTGCTTTAAAATATTATTTATTTCTGTGATCAAATCTGAATTTGCAGCATATTTACTCCAG
Source organism: Barbus barbus (assembly GCF_936440315.1). Lineage (NCBI taxonomy): Eukaryota > Metazoa > Chordata > Actinopteri > Cypriniformes > Cyprinidae > Barbus > Barbus barbus. The sequence continues at coordinate 30,237,998 of NC_136745.1, read as the reverse complement.
ATATCAGTGTCACATGATCCTTCGGAAATCATTCTGAAATGCTGATTTATTATCAGTTTTGGAAACAATTGTGCTGTTTAATATTTTTTATAACCTGTGATAATTTTAGGATTATTTGAAGAATGAAAGAACAGCATTTATTTAAAATATAAATATTTTGTAATAGTAATAAATCTAATACTAATAGTGATGTATAGTGTGACTTTTGACCAGTACTGCATTTAAACAAAAGACATCCTCTCACTTTACTTACTTTTTTTTTTTTGGCCGCCATTGTTTTGAATGCGCTCCAACACTAACCGGAAACGTCTGAGGAACAAAGACATCACTTCCTTAAACAGCCGAATAGCCGTTGAAATGTGCGCGAAACCGGACGCGCGCTCTCAGATGCGCAAACTGTGTCCTGTGCACGCGCAAAGAGAAAATAATCACTTCATCCAATGTTTAAGTGAATAAAATAGCCAATTGACAGCCTGGAGTTCCACAAATATTGACTTGTTCTCTCACCGGACTTGTGTTTATGATATAAAAGAGGAAAGCATTTGGACCAAAGCACTGAGAGTCAAGGGAGGGAGACTCAAAATGACATTTTTGCCCCGATTGTGTTGTTTTACTACTCAAATTATTTTAAGTATAAAACATTGTTTACAGTACACCGTGTGGTTTTAATCCTATTTTAGGGGGGACAAGGACACCCCTCAGATAGGTTGGGTCTTGTGAACCCTGAAGAGTTCAGTTACATGAGAAGATCAGACAGATTCATAATTCCTGATTCTGATGTGTTTTATCTCCATCAGATTCCCATCAGCTCACTCTGGATCTGAACACAGTGAATAAACGCCTCCGTCTGTCTGAGAACAACAGAGTGATTACTAACACTGGCACAGATCAGCCGTATCCTGATCATCCAGACAGATTTGATGTGTATCCTCAGGTGTTGTGTAGAGAGAGTGTGTGTGGACGCTGTTACTGGGAGATTGAGTGCAGTGGAGATCATGGTGTGTGTATATCAGTGTCATATAAGAGCATCAGCAGGAAGGGACGGGGTTATGAGTGTGTGTTTGGATGTAATGATCAGTCCTGGAGTTTGTTCTGCTCTCCCTCCAGTTACTCATTCATACACAATAACATAGTGACTGATCCCACTGTGAAGCCCATCAGCAGGAGAATAGGAGTGTTTGTGGATCCCAGAGCAGGAACTCTGTCCTTCTACAGCGTCTCTGACACAATGAGCCTCATCCACACAGTCCAGACCACATTCACTCAGACCCTCTATCCTGGGTTTAGAGTTGGTCTTGGATCATCAGTGAAACTGTGTTGATGAATCAGAATAGACCGATGAGAGATTCTACCCATAATGCTTTGAGCTGCAGGATCAATCAGTAACAGATGTTATAGAGTCTCTTCATCACATTAATATGAACATGAATCAGAAATCCTCATCTAGACAGTAAATCAGTGATGATCTGTGTTTCTGGGCTTTTCTCAAACTCACATCAGTCATTTGTATTCTTACTATCAAACTCAGCCTGATATTATCATTCATCTGATTTTCTCAGATGTTTGTAATAAAACACAATGTCAAATCATCTGATGAATGTGTCAAATGTCTGAATGCTGCATGAATTATGAATAAAATTTATGAATCGACTGAAATCAGCTTCAGGAGAGTTTCTGATGTTATCAAATATGACATAAATCACAGCATTTAATCAAATACATTCATTCTAACTACAGTAAAGACATTCAATTATGATGAGATCTTCAGTGAAAGATCATGACAGAATATTTACTTCCTGAAATATGTCTTTTCTTCTGAGTAGGGAAATGTTTTAATGACTGTATATTCACTGAATCAGTCAAATCAGCTCTTTTATTTATTAAAACATGTCCAAATGTGTTCAAACATCTGCAGGCTTTGCTTAATTCATTTAAACAAATATTACCATAGAAATAAAGCAAATATGACTTTAGCTGAAATATAATCCTTTTTATTCATTTAATTATTAATTCAGTTGAAATGTGCTACAAATACAATAATTCTGCTGTCAAATAAAGAGACTATTCAATCATATAAAATAATACAAATACATAACAATGACCAAAATATTAATAGTAGTTCATTATTATTTAAATCATAACAAATCAAAGAAATGTTGCAACTGCAATAATTATTTACATTATTTATTTAGCAGATGATTTTATCCAAAGCCGCTTACAAATGATGACAATAGAAGCAATCAAAACATTATATATCAAATATATATAAAATAAACTCATCCATAAAACTGTATGATTGCAATAATGCTTCTGCACTGTAAAAAGGTCAGTATTTAATAATAATAATGATGATAATAATAATAATAATAATTTCCAAAATATAAATGTTATTTTATGATTGATTTTTAATTATATCAATTGAACACAAAATATTATGATTGCAATAACACTTCTGCATTGTAAAAAAAATCACTATTTAAAAACAAAAAATCAGTCAGTATTTAATAATAATAATAAAAATTGATAATAATAATAATTCTTTCAAAATATTAATTTGATTTCATACTAAATTTAAAAACTGTATTTAACAATAATATTAATAATAATAAAACCAATAATAATAATAATAATACTTTCAAAATATAAATGAGATTTTATTATTTTAAATATGGTATACTTGCAATAATGCTACTGCACTGGTAAAATCAAATTATGAATATTAATAATTTCCCAAATATTAATTGTTATTTTTTTATTATATCAATTAAACACATAAATAAAAATTGTATGATTGCAATACAATAATGCTACTGCACTGTAAAAAATACATTTACATTTAGTTATTTAGCAGACTCTTTTATCCAAAGTGACTTACAAATGAGGACAATAGAAGCAATGAAAACCAACAAAAGAGCATTTAAGAATAATAATATTCCCTGAGCAGGTAAAAACAATAAAACGAACGCACACTCAATATACTTTAACTTACATAGTAACAAAAACATTTGCTCATACTGTCTAACTCCTTTGACATGTATTGCAATGTCAACTTGTGTCATCAAGTAAACAACAGCTGAATCAAGAGAAAACATGAAAATAAACACGCAAGAGCTTTCCTCTCTGTGTTGTGCCCAAGCAGGACAGCAATGCCACGGAGAACTGCAGTGTGTTGAAGAGTAACCTCAGTTTCCTGAAAAGAGGGAAGAGTATATAGAATGAGATTCCATGTTATTCTGTATAAAGAATGTCTTATTTATTGTTTTTAATTTGCTGACAATCCATTTCATTTAATGAGGTAGTCCTTCTAAAAATGTAAATTCTCTTATCATTTATCACCCTCATGCTAACCTCCATGTATATTACTTTCTTCTGATAAATACAACGATTTTTAGAAAAATCATCAATCCCTGTGAGTCCATATTTGATGCTTTAAAAACACCACACACAGCAATTGTGACAGTAATTCATATGAGGAGGAATAAATATCTGCTGAAGACATCTTCTTCACAACATCGCTCTCGTTTTTGAAGCATTAACTTTAAGGGTCCCTTCCTCTAGCATTATATGGTCTCACATAGATGGATTATTTTTCTAAAAATCGTTGAATTTATCTGAAGAAAAAAAGTCATAGGACAGTATAAGAATGAATAAATGATCAGATCATTTAGATTTTTGGCAAGAACATCCCTTTAAAACATCCTTTTCTGCCAAACAAAGTCATCACATACCTTCTCCAAGCTGTCTGTTTTTCCTGCCAGGATTAAGAGATTTAGAGAAAAGAACTGATTAGTTGTAGAACAACAAAAAACACATTAATGATCGATATCTTTAGCATAATTTGCACTCATGCACTTTGTATTATATTAAAGAAGCTAACCTCATATACGTATTGCTTTGGAATCAGCTTTGGTATCTGCTCAAATCATATTAATCCAGCAGGCACGGGTCTGTAATATGATGATGCACATAAACAACTCAGTTAATTCATGAACAACAGCAGATAAAACCTAACTGACCATAAATATATACCTAAAAGACTGAAAGTACTTACTTCTGTGATGTGATAACACCTAAAAAAAGACAAGGATAGCAATTATTAACTGGATTGAAGGAAAACAAAAGCATAGAAAATAAATAAACATTAAAATGACACACACACACATATATATCCATTAAAGAATACTTAGAGTTTTTTCAAGCTACAACAGTTATTTAGTAAAGGACAGTTATTTATTAAAGAGTTATTTTCTCTTTATCTTTTGTTTGATTAACATTAATAACATTCCACAGCAGGTTTATTTAGGCTGCTGTCACTTTAAGAAGAAAGAATCTAATATACTGATCCACATCTGTTTTCTCCTAACTGTTCGCCTTCATTTTAGACATAACCTGTGTTTATGAGAATACTAAGAAAGATTGGTATTTTACAAATCTGTGTATTTATGTTTATGAATCAGAACACATTTCTGAACTTGAATGCAGAGCGCGTTCACAGAGATCAGGTTTAAAGGATCAATCAAGCACGTGCCGTTCTTTAATCTCCATTCATCCGTGCTTCAACACGTGCTTTAATCCATTAACTTTGACTTTAATATCATATAATCAAGTTCCTTAACATTAAACTCAAACTTATATGTTTGATGTTGATTTTGAATGTTCTCTAAACCATCTTAGATGAACCTCCAGCTGTTTCAGAACTCTCCATAAACGTATAAATCATGTTTTTGTGCTAAAGTTTTGAGAACGCTGTTAAAGATCAGATAACTTTGAATGAATATTCTGTTAATGTTACTGGAAGAACGTTTGTTCATAACTTTGAGAGAACAGAGTTGTCACGCTGCTAAACTTTACATACTCTCATAAAAGTGCAAATATCATATTTGACTCAGAATTGTGTTATATAAAACGTTGCTGTTATTACTTAAATTAAATACTGGGGAATATAAATCACTTTCATAGAGGTTGTTTTCATAATTTCTGCATGTGTTTACACTATTTTTTATTCTAAATTCTATAGTTTATTATTTTTTATTTTATTTTATAAACCATATCCATGGTAACGAGGAGCATTGTTTTACTGTGATTATGACCTTATTAATAGTTAAACTTTTTAATCATTGTAATGAATTTCAATAGAAGTAAAAGGTTAATTTGTATGTATATGTATGTGTAATATATTTTGAAAACCTGACAATACATGTTGATATTATATATTTTTTTAACGACAAAAGCATTTATAAACACAGATTTGTGTGTGTGTATGTTTTAAAGAAGTTTTATATATGGTTGCAATAAAATACCAAAAACATTATTAACATATGTAGATACACAATTTTTACTAGGGGGATTTTATATAGACTATTTTATTAAGTTATACCTTCACCTAGAAGTGTATGTGAAAATGATGCTATATATCGCCTTATAAGTAGCATATATGGCAATAACACTCTTGATATAGAGCAATGTACTGTCATAGGTGTAAGATATCAGAGACAGAATCAGACGAATTTAAGATGCATCAGAAGATTGAAACCTGAGGAGCTGGAATGCAGAGAGGCCTCAAAGCTGTAACAGGACAACGTCATAAATCAGATTCCTGGCTCCTAACAAGCAAACTAACCAGCAAGCCTCTTTCACAGAATTGCTTACAACCTTGAGACAAAAGAACACTTATTGATAATTCCAATTCAGGAAGGAGACCGTCAAATGTGTTGCAAGTAATCAAGACTGATGTTCACATGTAAACCTGTGATAGGAAATCACGAGCTACAGACTCTCTTGGGGGGGGGTCTCCACACATAGAAGACAGACCAAACCAAAATCCCTTTGTCTAAAGAACATGCCTTCGTTCTCCTTCGAACCACACAAAGACTTTATTTTTCATACGCACATAAAATCATCCTAAAAGGACATTTTTATACAGAACCCCATATTATGTTGTAACCCACATATCATGTTTTAATCAAATAATATGTGTGTCTTTTTAATCATTATTGAATAGCTGAAGGATTCAGATGCATGTTTGATATGTATGAGTTTGAAAATTCATGCTTTAAATGTTTCTTCCAATCAATTCTTTGTCAAATGTATCATAGTCTTGTTATAGAAATCGATGTTAAAAGTATACTTTGCAAGAGCCTGTAAAGTTCAGACCTCTGACTGAACAGATAACAAGTTGATTTATTAGGGGGGTTGAGGAACAAAGCAATACCCCAAGCAAGGACAGTATCTAATTGGTCAAGACGTCCAGATGGGACGGTCTGAAAGCTGAGTTTAAATATATATATATATATATAAATCTTAGCCTCATTGAGAAACTCAAAACGAGGGGTAAATAAGTGATTGATGGTTGTTCAGGTCTATGCAACTATACAACTAAACTTGGGATTTCACATTTCCATTCTCTTAAACTCATCCTTTCCTCACTTTCTCTCTTTCTGCAACGTGTGAATGTGTGTGTTCATGTGTTAGATTAGTTTGTCTTAGGTTTATATAAATAAAATCTGATTATATTTATTCAAATCTACTGTAAATCATATGTAAAAATTGCTATTTTTTCACAACCGAATGGTTTTTATACTGTACAAACTGCTTGTGCTATTGCCCTACACCTAAACCTACCCCTTACAGGAGACTTTCTGCTATTTCAGATTTTCAATACACTCCATTCTGTGTGATTTATAAGGGTTTTGAAAAGTGGGGACATGGGGTAATGTCCTGAAAAGTCACCTTCTCCTTGTAACACGTGTCATACCCTTGTTATTATACAAATCTATGTCCTGATTTGTCACAAAAACGCGCACACTCACTCACTCACACAAGTGGGCACTGGGCAGCCATTATACTGTGGCGCCCGGGGGAGCGATTGGGGGTTAGGTGTCTTGCTCGAGGGCACCTCAGTCATTTCCTGCCGCACGCCGGTACTGGAATCGAACCAGCAAGCTTTGAGTTAACAGTCGGACTCACTAACCATTAGGCCACGACTGCACAAAATGTACTTGCAAAATGAGATAAATCCCTTTTGACTCATTGATAAACTTATATGTAAACACAGAAACTAAATTTGTAATATCGAGTACCGTAAAGAGCCTCAACCTTAAACCATTTTGTGCCATTCTATAACGAATTGTCCTCTCGCAAACTCCAAATAGCTCTGCAATGTCACGTGCTCTTAAGTTCGATCTATACCGTGGACTTTGGGGGAGCCTACCTTTTTTTTGTTACGGGGTGGGGGGGGGGTATATATGCTCCTGGGGTCTATGGGATTGTGGACTTAGAATGACTTAGAGCCCTGCACGGGCCTCAAATTTAGGCCCTAGCCCGACCCATGTCCGACAGCTTATCAGAATTACCGACCCGAGCCCCCCCCCTCCTCTCCTAAAAGAGTTTATACTACTGTTTCGGCTATTAAAATATTTCAGTTTTGTGTGTAATGGCAAAATTATTATATTTTGTTTTGTTTTTTTATTAGGTTAATTTAGAAAGACGTTTGGAGCATTTTTGTTTGTTAAATAGCCTATAAGTTTTTTTTTTTAAAGTAACGACGAAGCGGCCAGCGGCATGAGCTGATCATAGCCTATGTTTGATCAATTTAGCCTTCTCATATCATCACGACTTGCCTAAAATAAAATCTATAGATATACTAAAACAGTTCAAGTATATAACAATGTTTAAATGTTAAACCTGCGCTATAATAATAATGTGTGTAGCCTAGGCTATATCTGTTTGTGCGGCGAGTGGAAGCTAAAGCGTGCTCTGCAGGACATGGAGGCACCAGCGCAAACACTTGCATTGCTTTCAGTGGAAACAAATTAAAATAGCATACACCCTCATTTTTTATTTTTATTATTTATTTTTTGATAAAGGTAAGAGTAATACATCATTCGGACCTGTCAAGGGTCTACTTGTATTTGTGCGCACTCACAATACCAACAAAAAAAATATTTTTTTTTTATTTTATATATTTTAAAAAAATGTTTCTCCTCTCGAAACTTGGATTTTTTATTTCTTACTGAAACCTGGCTCTGTCCAGGTGATTTGAGCCCTTTCTCTGAACTTCTGCCACCTAAATGTTTGTTTTTTAATTCCCCACGCACAACTGGTCGGGGTGGCGGACTTGTCTCTATTTTTAAAGATCATTTCATCTGTCGCTCAGTGGCGAGTAGTACCTACAACAGCTTTGAACTTCAGTTGTTTGTTTTGGAACTTGGCGATCCGCTTTTGATAGCGGTAATTTATCGACCGCCAAAATCTAATACGAACTTTTTAACGGAGTTTGCTGAGTTCCTGGGTGATGTGACTCCGAAATATGATAAGGTTCTTGTACTCGGCGATTTTAATGTTCATGTTTGTTGCATGAATGATCACATAGCTAAGGAGTTTACCCATTTACTAAATGCTTTTGATTTTTCTATCGGGGTTAATGCTCCCACTCATAAGGGTGGCCATATACTTGACTTGGTGCTTCTGCATGGACTTAGTATCACTGATTTAGAAATATGCGAAAATGGCTTTTCTGACCATAAGACTGTTATGTTTACTGTCTCATGTTCTGCTGTTGCACCTACAGTCTCATTTTGTGGCCGCCTTTCTCGGTGTATTACTCCCACTACTAAAGACTCTTTTTTATCAATTTTTCATGAAGTGATGCCATCTATTGTCAATTTTTCCTGTGATGCTAGTGTTGAGGAGCTCCTCTCCAGGTTTAATTTCACCTGTTCAAACGTTTTAAATGCTGTGGCTCCTTTTAGGACTTTTCAGTCTAAAACTCGTTCTGAACCCTGGATTGACGATTCCATTCGTTCTCTTAGGCGATGTTGTAGAAGAGCAGAACGGAAATGGAAAAAGGACAGGCTTTATGTTTCTTTTGAGATTTTAAAGGACACTCTATTCAAATATCAGAAAGCAGTGAAAAAAGCAAAATGCCAACATTTGTCAGCTATTATTAATAAGAACTGCTCTAGTCCAAAGACTCTCTTTAATTAGGGGGTGCTTGCCAAAGCACTCACTATTATTATTCTTCATACTTATTATTATTATTATTAGGGGGTGCTTTGCAAAAGCACTCACTATTATTATTCTTCATACTTATTATTATTCTTCTTCCGTACAAACTTCGGCGCGCTACTCCTCCCGCAGCTTTTGTCACAGACCAACGAATGAGGCGTCAAATCGTGCGCCCTATTGAGGAGACCTGTGCTATGACTTTTATAAGCGATCGGGGGTACGGTGTTTGCCCCAGGGGCAAAAAAGCGGGCAAAAAATCGCATAGACAATGCATTGCGGCCAACTTTGACGGCTCGTAGCTCCGAGCGAGAATTTCGTAGAAACTTGTGAATCACCACATTTGGAGAGGCTATCAAGCTGTGCAAGAAGATACCCTGCAGTGGGGTATAAGTTGTACCCCTGGGGCACTACAGCCCCCCAAAGTTGCCCCATTGACATACTATGGTGAGGGACGGCCCATGAAACAGCGCGTTTTTCCTACTATGGTAAATTGCATAGGGATTTTGTATTGAACATAGCTCTGGATCAAAGTGTCATAGAGATAAGGGGGTGGGCTCATTTTACTCAGACGACCAATCAATATCTCAGGATCATTGTGAAGCCATCAAGCCACGCCCTAGCAACCATTTAGAGAACCTTAGCAACAAGTTCCATAGACATTCATTGAAAAAGATCAAAGGGATATCTCCGGACTGAATTGTCATAGAAACATGAGGGTGGTCTCGTTTGACTCGGGGCAGCAAACAGCCAATCATGAATCACCTCAATACTTCCTAGCCCCTCCCTAGCAACCATTGTCGAGCACCTTAACAACCAAAATCCAAAGAGGGATATCTTCCATTCTGAATGTCACAGAGGCATGGGAGTTGGTTTATATCATTCATAGTGACAAGAAGCCTTTGCAGTTTCATCATTGGCAGCTCCAAGCAACTCCATAGCAACCAAACAGAGGAACTTAGCAACCAAAATCCAAAGAGGGATATCTTCCATTCTGAATGTCACAGAGGCATGGGAGTTGGTTTATATCATTCATAGTGACAAGAAGCCTTTGCAGGTTCATCATGCAACTCCATAGCAACCAAACAGAGTACCCTAGCAACCAAAATCCAAAGAGGGATATCTTCCATTCTGAATGTCACAGAGGCATGGGAGTTGGTTTATATCATTCATAGTGACAAGAAGCCTTTGCAGTTTCATCATGCAACTCCATAGCAACCAAACAGAGTACCCTAGCAACCAAAATCCAAAGAGGGATATCTTCCATTCTGAATGTCACAGATGCATGGGAGTTGGTTTATATCATTCATAGTGACAAGAAGCCTTTGCAGTTTCATCATGCAACTCCATAGCAACCAAACAGAGTACCCTAGCAACCAAATTCCAAAGAGGGATATCTTCCATTCTGAATGTCACAGAGGCATGGGAGTTGGTTTATATCATTCATAGCACCACCCTGGGTACCATAGCAACCGCCCTAGCAACCATCCTGGGTACCCTAGCAACCGCATAGCAACACCCTAGCAACCACCCCAAGTACCCTAGCAACCACATAGCAACACCTTAGCAACCACCCTGGGTACCCTAGCAACCGCCCTAGCAACCATCCTGGGTACCCTAGCAACCGCATAGCAACACCCTAGCAACCACCCCAAGTACCCTAGCAACCACATAGCAACACCTTAGCAACCACCCTGGGTACCCTAGCAACCACCCTAGCAACCATCCTGGGTACCCTAGCAACCGCATAGCAACACCCTAGCAACCACCCCAATTACCCTAGCAACCACATACCATCACCTTAGCAACCACCCTGGGTACCCTAGCAACCACCCTAGCAACCATCCTGGGTACCCTAGCAACCGCATAGCAACACCCTAGCAACCACCCCAATTACCCTAGCAACCACATACCATCACCTTAGCAACCACCCTGGGTACCCTAGCAACCACCCTAGCAACCTTCCTGGGTACCCTAGCAACCGCATAGCAACACCCTAGCAACCACCCCAAGTACCCTAGCAACCACATAGCAACACCTTAGCAACCACCCTGGGTACCCTAGCAACCGCCCTAGCAACCATCCTAGGTACCCTAGCAACCATCCTGGGTACCCTAGCAACCGAGTGGCGAGTTTTGCCACGCCAAGCACCCCCTCACATTTTCTTCAGGAAATGTACATTCTAGTTAGGGGGTGCTTTGCAAAAGCACTCACTATTATTATTCTTCATACTTATTATTCTTATTCTTATTCTTCTTCCGTACAAACTTCGGCGCGCTACTCCTCCCGCAGCTTTTGTCACAGACCAACGAATGAGGCGTCAAATCGTGCGCCCTATTGAGGACACCTGTGCTATGACTTTTATAAGCGATCGGGGGTGCGGTGTTTGCCCCAGGGGCAAAAAAGCGGGCAAAAAATCCCATAGACAATGCATTGCGGCCAACTTTGACGGCTCGTAGCTCCGAGCGAGAATTTCGTAGAAACTTGTGAATCACCACATTTGGAGAGGCTATCAAGCTGTGCAAGAAGATACCACGCAGTGGGGTATAAGTTTTACCCCTGGAGCACAAGAGCCCCCCAAAGTTGCCCCATTGACATACTATGGTGAGGGACGGCCCATGAAACAGCGCGTTTTTCCTACTATGGTAAATTGCATAGGGATTTTGTATTGAACATAGCTCTGGATCACAGTGTCATAGAGATAAGGGGGCGGGCTCATTTTACTCAGACGACCAATCAATATCTCAGGATCATTGTGAAGCCATTAAGCCACGCCCTAGCAACCATTTAGAGCACGTTAGCAACAAGTTCCATAGACATCCATTGAAAAAGATCAAAGGGATATCTCCGGATTGAATTGTCATAGAAACACGAGGGTGGGCTCATTTGACTCGGGGCAGCAAACAGCCAATCATGAATCACCTCAACAATTCCTAGCCCCTCCCTAGCAACCATTGTCGACCACCTTAGTAACCAAAATCCAAAGAGGGATATCTTCCATTCTGAATGTCACAAAGGCATGGGAGTTGGTTTATATCATAAATAGTGACAAGAAGCCTTTGCAGTTTCATCATGCAACTCCATAGCAACCAAACAGAGTACCCTAGCAACCAAAATCCAAAGAGGTATATCTTCCATTCTGAATGTCATAGAGGCATGGGAGTTGGTTTATATCATTCATAGTGACAAGAAGCCTTTGCAGTTTCATCATGCAACTCCATAGCAACCAAACAGAGTACCCTAGCAACCAAAATCCAAAGAGGGATATCTTCCATTCTGAATGTCACAGAGGCATGGGAGTTTGTTTATATCATTCATAGTGACAAGAAGCCTTTGCAGTTTCATCATGCAACTCCATAGCAACCAAACCGAGTACCCTAGCAACCAAAATCCAAAGAGGGATATCTTCCATTCTGAACGTCACAGAGGCACGGGAGTTGGTTTATATCATTCATAGTGACAAGAAGCCTTTGCAGTTTCATCACGCAACTCCATAGCAACCAAACAGAGTACCCTAGCAACCAAAATCCAAAGAGGGATATCTTCCATTCTGAACGTCACAGAGGCACGGGAGTTGGTTTATATCATTCATAGTGACAATAAGCCTTTGCAGTTTCATCATGGAACTCCATAGCAACCAAACAGAGTACCCTAGCAACCAAAATCCAAAGAGGGATATCTTCCATTCTGAATGTCACAGAGGCACGGGAGTTGGTTTATATCATTCATAGTGACAAGAAGCCTTTGCAGTTTCATCATGCTACTCCATAGCAACCAAACAGAGTACCCTAGCAACCAAAATCCAAAGAGGGATATCTTCCATTCTGAATGTCACAGAGGTATGGGAGTTGGTTTATATCATTCATAGTGACAAGAAGCCTTTGCAGTTTCATCATGCAACTCCATAGCAACCAAACAGAGTACCCTAGCAACCAAAATCCAAAGAGGGATATCTTCCATTCTGAATGTCACAGAGGCATGGGAGTTGGTTTATATCATTCATAGCACCACCCTGGGTACCATAGCAACGGCCCTAGCAACCATCCTGGGTACCCTAGCAACCGCATAGCAACACCCTAGCAACCACCCCAAGTACCCTAGCAACCACATAGCAACACCTTAGCAACCACCCTGGGTACCCTAGCAACCGCCCTAGCAACCATCCTGGGTACCCTAGCAACCGCATAGCAACACCCTAGCAACCACCCCAATTACCCTAGCAACCGCATAGCATCACCTTAGCAACCACCCTGGGTACCCTAGCAACCGCCCTAGCAACCATCCTGGGTACCCTAGCAACCGCATAGCAACACCCTAGCAACCACCCCAAGTACCCTAGCAACCACATAGCAACACCTTAGCAACCACCCTGGGTACCCTAGCAACCGCCCTAGCAACCATCCTGGGTACCGTACCAACCGCATAGCAACACCCTAGCAACCACCCCAATTACCCTAGCAACCACATAGCATCACCTTAGCAACCACCCTCGGTACCCTAGCAACCGCCCTGGCAACCATCCTGGGTACCCTAGCAACCACATAGCAACACCCTAGCAACCACCCTGGGTACCCTAGCAACAGCCCTAGCAACCATCCCTAGTGCCCTAGCAACCGCCCAGCAGTGCCAAGGAAACCACTCAAGCCAACCTAGCAACCGAGTGGCGAGTTTTGCCACGCCAAGCACCCCCTCACATTTTCTTCAGGAAATGTACATTCTAGTTAGGGGGTGCTTGTCAAAGCACTCACTATTATTATTCTTCATACTTATTATTATTATTCTTCTTCTTCCGTACAAAGTTTGACGCGCTACTCCTCCCGCAGCTTTTGTCACAGACCCACGAATGAGGCGTCAAATCGTGCGGATTATTCGGGAATGGTGTGCTATGACTTTTATAAGCGATCGGGGTAACGGTGTTTGCCCCAGGGGCAAAAAAGCGGGCAAAAAATCCCATAGACAATGCATTGCGGCCAACTTTGACGCCTCGTAGCTCCGAGCGAGAATTTCGTAGAAACTTGTGAATCACCACATTTGGAGAGGCTATCAAGCTGTGCAAGAAGATACCCCGCAGTGGGGTATAAGTTGTACCCCTGGGGCACAAGAGCCCCCCAAAGTTGCCCCATTGACATACTATGGTGAGGGACGGCCCATGAAACAGCGCGTTTTTCCTACTATGGTAAAATGCATAGGGATTTTGTATTGATCATAGCTCTGGATCACAGTATCATAGAGATAAGGGGGTGGGGTCATTTTACTCAGACGACCAATCAATATCTCAGGATCATTGTGAAGCCATCAAGCCACGCCCTAGCAACCATTTAGAGCACGTTAACAACAAGTTCCATAGACATCCATTGAAAAAGATCAAAGGGATATCTCCGGACTGAATTGTCATAGAAACATGAGGGTGGTCTCATTTGACTCGGGGCAGCAAACAGCCAATCATGAATCACCTCAATACTTCCTAGCCCCTCCCTAGCAACCATTGTCGAGCACCTTAACAACCAAAATCCAAAGAGGGATATCTTCCATTCTGAATGTCACAGAGGCATGGGAGTTGGTTTATATTATTCATAGTGACAAGAAGCCTTTGCAGTTTCATCATTGGCAGCTCCAAGCAACTCCATAGCAACCAAACAGAGGACCTTAGCAACCAAAATCCAAAGAGGTATATCTTCCATTCTGAAAGTCACAGAGGCATGGGGGTTGGTTTGTATCATTCATAGTGACAAGAAGCCTTTGCAGTTTCATCATGCAACTCCATAGCAACCAAACAGAGTACCCTAGCAACCAAAATCCAAAGAGGGATATCTTCCATTCTGAATGTCACAGAGGCATGGGAGTTGGTTTATATCATTCATAGTGACAAGAAGCCTTTGCAGTTTCATCATGCAACTCCATAGCAACCAAACAGAGTACCCTAGCAACCAAAATCCAAAGAGGGATATCTTCCATTCCGAATGTCACAGAGCCATGGGAGTTGGTTTATATCATTCATAGTGACAAGAAGCCTTTGCAGCTCTGTAAATATCAACATGTTCAATGCGTACCCACACCATAACAACCATTTAGAGCATCCTAGCAACCGTTTAACTATAAAAGGAAGCCACATCTCAGCTCCATAACATCATACAGACATGCTGGTTGGCTATAGTGGCGAGTTTTGCCACGCCAAGCACCCCCTCACATTTTCTTCAGGAAATGTACATTCTAGTTAGGGGGTGCTTGCCAAAGCACTCACTATTATTATCTCACATACTTATTCTTCTTATTATTATTCTTCCGTACAAATTTTGACGCGCTACTCCTCCCGCACCGTTCGTCACAGAGCCATGAAACAGGCGTCAAATCGTGCGGATTATTCGGGAATGGTGTGCTATGACTTTTATAAGCGATCGGGGTAACGGTGTTTGCCCCAGGGGCAAAAAACCGGGCAAAAAATCCCATAGACAATGCATTGCGGCCAACTTTGACGCCTCGTAGCTCCGAGCGAGAATTTCGTAGAAACTTGTGAATCACCACATTTGGAGAGGCTATCAAGCTGTGCAAGAAGATACCCCGCAGTTGGGTATAAGTTGTACCCCTGGGGCACAAGAGCCCCCCAAAGTTGCCCCATTGACTTACTATGGTGAGGGAAGGCCCATGAAACAGCGCGTTTTTCCTACTATGGTAAATTGCATAGGGATTTTGTATTGATCATAGCTCTGGATCACAGTGTCATAGAGATAAGGGGGCGGGCTCATTTTACTCAGACGACCAATCAATATCTCAGGATCATTGTGAAGCCATTAAGCCACGCCCTAGCAACCATTTAGAGCACGTTAACAACAAGTTCCATAGACATCCATTGAAAAAGATCAAAGGGATATCTCCGGATTGAATTGTCATAGAAACATGAGGGTGGTCTCATTTGACTCGGGGCAGCGAACAGCCAATCATGAATCACCTCAATACTTCCTAGCCCCTCCCTAGCAACCATTGTCGAGCACCTTAACAACCAAAATCCAAAGAGGGATATCTTCCATTCTGAATGTCACAGAGGCATGGGAGTTGGTTTATATTATTCATAGTGACAAGAAGCCTTTGCAGTTTCATCATTGGCAGCTCCAAGCAACTCCATAGCAACCAAACAGAGGACCTTAGCAACCAAAATCCAAAGAGGTATATCTTCCATTCTGAAAGTCACAGAGGCATGGGGGTTGGTTTATATCATTCATAGTGACAAGAAGCCTTTGCAGTTTCATCATGCAACTCCATAGCAACCAAACAGAGTACCCTAGCAACCAAAATCCAAAGAGGGATATCTTCCATTCTGAACGTCACAGAGGCATGGGAGTTGGTTTATATCATTCATAGTGACAAGAAGCCTTTGCAGTTTCATCATGCAACTCCATAGCAACCAAACAGAGTACCCTAGCAACCAAATTCCAAAGAGGGATATCTTCCATTCTGAATGTCACAGAGGCATGGGAGTTGGTTTATTTAATTCATAGTGACAAGACGCCTTTGCAGTTTCATCATGCAACTCCATAGCAACCAAACAGAGTACCCTAGCAACCAAAATCCAAAGAGGGATATCTTCCATTCTGAATGTCACAGAGGCATGGGAGTTGGTTTATATCATTCATAGTGACAAGAAGCCTTTGCAGTTTCATCATGCAACTCCATAGCAACCAAACAGAGTACCCTAGCAACCAAAATCCAAAGAGGGATATCTTCCATTCTGAATGTCACAGAGGCATGGGAGTTGGTTTATATCATTCATAGCACCACCCTGGTTACCATAGCAACGGCCCTAGCAACCATCCTGGGTACCCTAGCAACCGCATAGCAACACCCTAGCAACCACCCCAAGTACCCTAGCAACCACATAGCAACACCTTAGCAACCACCCTGGGTACCCTAGCAACCGCCCTAGCAACCATCCTGGGTACCCTAGCAACCGCATAGCAACACCCTAGCAACCGCCCCAATTGCCCTAGCAACCACATAGCATCACCTTAGCAACCACCCTGGGTACCCTAGCAACCGCCCTAGCAACCATCCTGGGTACCCTAGCAACCACATAGCAACACCTTAGCAACCACCCCAGATACCCTAGCAACCACATGGCAACACCTTAGCAACCACCCTGGATACCCTAGCAACCACATAGCAACACCCTAGCAACCACCCTGGGTAACCTAGCAACCGTCCTAGCAACCATCATGGGTACCCTAGCAACCGCATAGCAACACCCTAGCAACCACCCCAGTACCCTAGCAACCACATAGCATCACCTTAGCAACCACCCTGGGTACCCTAGCAACCGCCCTAGCAACCATCATGGGTACCCTAGCAACCGCATAGCAACACCCTAGCAACCACCCCAAGTACCCTAGCAACCACATAGCAACACCTTAGCAACCACCCTGGGTACCCTAGAAACCGCCCTAGCAACCATCCTGGGTACCCTAGCAACCGAGTGGCGAGTTTTGCCACGCCAAGCACCCCCTCACATTTTCTTCAGGAAATGTACATTCTAGTTATTATTATTAGTGGGTGCTTTTTTGAAGCACTCACTATTGTTATTCGGCATACTTATTTTTATTATTATTATTTTCTTCTTTATTCCGCCGTTATTTCGGCGCGCTACTCCTCCCGCAGCTTTTGTCACAGACCCATGAATGAGGCGTCAAATTGTGCGGATTAATCGGGAATGGTGTGCTATGACTTTTATAAGCGATCGGGGGTACGGTATTTGCCCCAGGGGCAAAAAAGCGGCCCAAAAATCGCATTGACTTAACATTGCGACAAACTTTGACGAATCATAGCTCAGAGCGAGGATTTTGCAGAAACTTGTGATTTGCCACATTTGAAGAGGCTGGGAGGCTCTGTAAGAACATACCTCACAATGGGGTAAAAGTTTTACCCCTGGGGCAGAAGAGGCCCCCAAAGTTGCCCCATTGACTTACTATGGAGCAGGACGGCCCATGAAACGCATGCGTTTAACCTACTATGGTAAATTGCATAGGGATTTTGTATTGAACATAGCTCTGGATCACAGTGTCATAGAGACAAGGGGGCGGGCTTATTTTACTCAGACGACCAATCAATATCTCAGGATCATTGAGAAGCCATCAAGCCACGCCCTAGCAACCATTTAAAAACCTTAGCAACAAGTTCCATAGACATTCATTGAAAGAGATCAAAGGGATATCTCCGGACTGAATTGTCATAGAAACATGAGGGTGGTCTCATTTGACTCGGGGCAGCAAACAGCCAATCATGAATCACCTCAACACTTCCTAGCCCCTCCCTAGCAACCATTTTCGAGCACCTTAACAACCAAAATCCAAAGAGGGATATCTTCCATTCTGAATGTCGCAGAGGCATGGGAGTTGGTTTATATCATTCATAGTGACAAGAAGCCTTTGCAGTTTCATCATTGGCAGCTCCTAGCCCCTCCCTAGCAACCATTGTCGAGCACCTTAGCAACCAAAATCCAAAGAGGGATATCTTTCATTCTGAATGTCACAGAGGCATGGGAGTTGGTTTATATCATTCATAGTGACAAGAAGCCTTTGCAGTTTCATCATTGGCAGCTCCTAGCCCCTCCCTAGCAACCATTGTCGAGCACCTTAGCAACCAAAATCCAAAGAGGGATATCTTCCATTCTGAATGTCGCAGAGGCATGGGAGTTGGTTTATATCATTCATAGTGACAAGAAGCCTTTGCAGTTTCATCATTGGCAGCTCCTAGCCCCTCCCTAGCTACCATTGTCGAGCACCTTAGCAACCAAAATCCAAAGAGGGATATCTTTCATTCCGAATGTCACAGAGGCATGGGAGTTGGTTTATATCATTCATAGTGACAAGAAGCCTTTGCAGTTTCATCATGCAACTCCATAGCAACCAAACAGAGTACCTTAGCAACCAAAATCCAAAGAGGGATATCTTCCATTCTGAACGTCACAGAGGCACGGGAGTTGGTTTATATCATTCATAGTGACAAGAAGGCTTTGCAGTTTCATCATGCAACTCCATAGCAACCAAACGGAGTACCTTAGCAACCAAAATCCAAAGAGGGATATCTTCCATTCTGAACGTCACAGAGGCACGGGAGTTGGTTTATATCATTCATAGTGACAAGAAGCCTTTGCAGTTTCATCATGCAACTCCATAGCAACCAAACAGAGTACCCTAGCAACCAAAATCCAAAGAGGGATATCTTCCATTCTGAATGTCACAGAGGCATGGGAGTTGGTTTATATCATTCATAGTGACAAGAAGCCTTTGCAGTTTCATCATGCAACTCCATAGCACCCATCCTGGGTACCCTAGCAACCGCATAGCAACACCCTAGCAACCACCCCAAGTACCCTATTAACCACATAGCAACACCTTAGCAACCACCCTGGGTACCCTAGCAACGGCCCTAGCAACCATCCTGGGTACCCTAGCAACCGCATAGCAACACCCTAGCAACCACCCAAAGTACCCTAGCAACCACATAGCAACACCTTAGCAACCACCTTGGGTACCCTAGCAACGGCCTTAGCAACCATCCTGGATACCCTAGCAACCGCTTAGCAACACCTTAGCAACCACCCCAAGTACCCTAGCAACCGCCCTAGCAACCATCCTAGGTACCCTAGCAACCGCATAGCAACACCCTAGTAACCACTCCTAGTACCCTAGCAACCACATAGCAACACCTTAGCAACCACCCTGGGTACCCTAGCAACCACCCTAGCAACCATCCTAGGTACCCTAGCAACCATCCTGGGTACCCTAGCAACGGCCCTAGCAACCATCCTGGGTACCCTAGCAACCACATAGCAACACCCTAGCAACCACCTAGCAACACCTTAGTAACCATCCTGGGTACCCTAGCAACCGCCCTAGCAACCATCCTAGGTACCCTAGCAACTATCCTGATTACCCTAGCAACCGCATAGCAACACCTTAGCAACCACCCTGGGTACCCTAGCAACGGCCCTAGCAACCATCCTGGGTACCCTAGCAACCACCCTAGCAACCGAGTGGCGAGTTTTGCCACGCCAAGCACCCACTCACATTTTCTTCAGGAAATGTACATTCTAGTTAGGGGGTGCTTGCCAAAGCACTCACTATTATTATCTCACATACTTATTATTCTTATTCCTCTTCTTCCGTACAAATTTTGACGCGCTACTCCTCCCGCAGCTTTTGTCACAGACCCACGAATGAGGCGTCAAATCGTGCGGAATAATCGGGAATGGTGTGCTATGACTTTTATAAGCGATCGGGGTAACGGTGTTTGCCCCAGGGGCAAAAAAGCGGGCAAAAAATCCCATAGACAATGCATTGCGGCCAACTTTGACGCCTCGTAGCTCCGAGCGAGAATTTCGTAGAAACTTGTGAATCACCACATTTGGAGAGGCTATCAAGCTGTGCAAGAAGATACCCCGAAGTGGGGTATAAGTTCTACCCCTGGGGCACAAGAGCCCCCCAAAGTTGCCCCATTGACTTACTATGGTGAGGGAAGGCCCATGAAACAGCGCGTTTTTCCTACTATGGTAAATTGCATAGGGATTTTGTATTGAACATAGCTCTGGATCACAGTGTCATAGAGACAAGGGGGCGGGCTCATTTTACTCAGACGACCAATCAATATCTTAGGATCATTGTGAAGCCATTAAGCCACGCCCTAGCAACCATTTAGAGCACGTTAACAACAAGTTCCATAGACATCCATTGAAAAAGATCAAAGGGATATCTCCGGAATGAATTGTCATAGAAACATGAGGGTGGGCTCATTTGACTCGGGGCAGCAAACGGCCAATCATGAATCACCTCAACACTTCCTAGCCCCTCCCTAGCAACCATTGTCGACCACCTTAGTAACCAAATTCCAAAGAGGGATATCTTCCATTCTGAATGTCACAGAGGCATGGGACTTGGTTTATATCATTCATAAAGACAAGAAGCCTCTGCAGTTTCATCATTGGCACCTCCAAGCATCTCCATAGCAACCATATAGACCACCTTAACAACCAAAATCCAGAGAGGGATATCTTCCATTCTGAATGTCACAGAGGCATGGGAGTTGGTTTATATCATTCATAGTGACAAGAAGCCTTTGCAGTTTCATCACGCAACTCCATAGCAACCAAACAGAGTACCCTAGCAACCAAAATCCAAAGAGGGATATCTTCCATTCTGAATGTCACAGAGGCATGGGAGTTGGTTTATATCATTCATAGTGACAAGAAGCCTTTGCAGTTTCATCATGCAACTCCATAGAAACCAAACAGAGTACCTTAGCAACCAAATTCCAAAGAGGGATATCTTCCATTCTGAATGTCACAGAGGCATGGGAGTTGGTTTATATCATTCATAGCACCACCCTGGGTACCATAGCAACGGCCCTAGCAACCATCCTGGGTACCCTAGCAACCGCATAGCAACACCCTAGCAACCACCCCAAGTACCCTAGCAACCACATAGCAACACCTTAGCAACCACCCTGGGTACCCTAGCAACCGCCCTAGCAACCATCCTGGGTACCCTAGCAACCGCATAGCAACACCCTAGCAACCACCCCAATTACCCTAGCAACCACATAGCATCACCTTAGCAACCACCCTGGGTACCCTAGCAACCGCCCTAGCAACCATCCTGGGTACCCTAGCAACCGCATAGCAACACCCTAGCAACCACCCCAAGTACCCTAGCAACCACATAGCAACACCTTAGCAACCACCCTGGGTACCCTAGCAACCGCCCTAGCAACCATCCTGGGTACCCTAGCAACCGCATAGCAACACCCTAGCAACCACCCCAATTACCCTAGCAACCACATAGCATCACCTTAGCAACCACCCTGGGTACCCTAGCAACCACCCTGGGTACCCTAGCAACCATTCTGATTACCCTAGCAACCGCATAGCAACACCTTAGCAACCACCCTGGGTACCCTAGCAACGGCCCTAGCAACCATCCTGGGTACCCTAGCAACCGAGTGGCGAGTTTTGCCACGCCAAGCACCCCCTCACATTTTCTTCAGGAAATGTACATTCTAGTGTTACTATTACTATTCGCCTTGACAAAACTTCGGCGCGCTACTCCTCCCGCACCGTTTGTCGTAGACCCATGAATGAGGTGTCAAATCGACCGCCTCATTGAGGAGAGGTGTGCTATGACTTTTCTAAGCGATCGGGTGTACGATGTTCGTAGAGCGGACGAATAAGTAGGCAAAAAAGTCCCATTGACTTACAATGGTGGAATTTTCATGAATTTGAATCTCAACTGTCACTTTCTCACACACACACAAAAACAAGCAGGCCCTTCTCTCTCTCTCTCTCTCTCTGTAACCCCCCCCCCCCCCCCCCCCACTCATTTGACTCACCTTTTAAGTAACCAATAAGTAATGACCTATGATATCCATGGCCACTCCCTAGCAACCAAACAGAGTACCTTAGCAACCAAAATCCAAAGAGGGATATCTTCCATTCTAGCACATAGAAATACTGCTTACACCCTAGCAACCGAGTGGCGAGTTTTGCCACGCCAAGCACCCCCTCACATTTTCTTCAGGAAATGTACATTCTAGTGTTACTATTACTATTCGCTTTGACAAAACTTCGGCGCGCTACTCCTCCCGCACCGTTTGTCATAGACCCATGAATGAGGTGTCAAATCGACCGCCTCATTGACGAGAAGTGTGCTATGACTTTTCTAAGCGATCAGACCTACGATGTTCGTACAGCGGACGAATAAGTAGGCAAAAAAGTCCCATTGACTTACAATGGTGGAATTTTCATGAATTTGAATCTCAACTGTCACTTTCTCACACACACACAAAAACAAGCAGGCCCTTCTCTCTCTCTCTCTCTCTCTCTCATTCTAGCACATAGAAATACTGCTTACACCCTAGCAACCGAGTGGCGAGTTTTGCCACGCCAAGCACCCCCTCACATTTTCTTCAGGAAATGTACATTCTAGTTAGGGGGTGCTTGCCAAAGCACTCACTATTATTATCTCACATACTTATTATTCTTATTCTTTTTATTCTTATTCTTCTTCCGTACAAACTTCGGCACGCTACTCCTCCCGCACCGTTCGTCACAGAGCCATGAAACAGGCGTCAAATCGTGCGCCCTATTGAGGAGACCTGTGCTATGACTTTTATAAGCGATCGGGGGTACGGTATTTGCCCCAGGGGCAAAAAAGCGGGCAAAAAATCGCATAGACAATGCATTGCGGCCAACTTTGACGGCTCGTAGCTCCGAGCGAGAATTTCGTAGAAACTTGTAAATCACCACATTTGGAGAGGCTATCAAGCTGTGCAAGAAGATACCCCGCAGTGGGGTATAAGTTGTACCCCTGGGGCACAAGAGCCCCCCAAAGTTGCCCCAGTGACTTACTATGGTGAGGGACGGCCCATGAAACAGCGCGTTTTTCCTACTATGGTAAATTGCATAGGGATTTTGTATTGAACATAGCTCTGGATCACAGTGTCATAGAGATAAGGGGGCGGGCTCATTTTACTCAGACGACCAATCAATCTCTCAGGATCATTGTGAAGCTATCAAGCCACGCCCTAGCAACCATTTAGACCACCGTAGCAACAAGTTCCATAGACATTCATTGAAAGAGATCAAAGGAATATCTCCGGACTGAATTGTCATAGAAACATGAGAGTGGTCTCATTTGACTCGGGGCAGCGAACAGCCAATCATGAATCACCTCAATACTTCCTAGCCCCTCCCTAGCAACCATTTTCGAGCACCTTAACAACCAAAATCCAAAGAGGGATATCTTCCATTCTGAATGTCACAGAGGCATGGGAGTTGGTTTATATTATTCATAGTGACAAGAAGCCTTTGCAGTTTCATCATTGGCAGCTCCAAGCAACTCCATAGCAACCAAACAGAGGACCTCAGCAACCAAAATCCAAAGAGGTATATCTTTCATTCTGAATGTCACAGAGGCATGGGGGTTGGTTTATATCATTCATAGTGACAAGAAGCCTTTGCAGTTTCATTATGCAACTCCATAGCAACCAAACAGAGTACCCTAGCAACCAAAATCCAAAGAGGGATATCTTCCATTCTGAATGTCACAGAGGCATGGGAGTTGGTTTATATCATTCATAGTGATAAGAAGCCTTTGCAGTTTCATCATGCAACTCCATAGCAACCAAACAGAGTACCTTAGCAACCAAAATCCAAATACGGATATCTTCCATTCTGAACGTCACAGAGGCACGGGAGTTGGTTTATATCATTCATAGTGACAAGAAGCCTTTGCAGTTTCATCATGCAACTCCATAGCAACCAAACAGAGTACCCTAGCAACCAAAATCCAAAGAGGGATATCTTCCATTCTGAATGTCACAGAGGCATGGGAGTTGGTTTATATCATTCATAGTGACAAGAAGCCTTTGCAGTTTCATCATGCAACTCCATATCAACCAAACAGAGTACCTTAGCAACCAAAATCCAAATAGGGATATCTTCCATTCTAAATGTCACAGAGGCATGGGAGTTGGTTTATATCATTCATAGTGACAAGAAGCCTTTGCAGTTTCATCATGCAACTCCATAGCAACCAAACAGAGTACCCTAGCAACCAAAATCCAAAGAGGGATATCTTCCATTCTGAATGTCACAGAGGCATGGGAGTTGGTTTATATCATTCATAGTGACAAGAAGCCTTTGCAGTTTAATCATGCAACTCCATAGCAACCATCCTGGGTACCCTAGCAACCACATAGCAACACCCTAGCAACCACCCCAAGTACCCTAGCAACCACATAGCAACACCTTAGCAACCACCCCAAGTACCCTAGCAACCGCCCTAGCAACCATCCTAGCTACCCTAGCAACCATCCTGATTACCCTAGCAACCGCATAGCAACACCCTAGCAACCACCCCAAGTACCCTAGCAACCACATAGCAACACCTTAGCAACCACCCTGGGTACCCTAGCAACGGCCCTAACAACCATCCTGGGTACCCTAGCAACCGCATAGCAACACCCTAGCAACCACCCCAAGTACCCTAGCAACCACATAGCAACACCTTAGCAACCACCCTGGGTACCCTAGCAACCGCCCTAGCAACCATCCTGGGTACCCTAGCAACCGCATAGCAACACCCTAGCAACCACCCCAAGTACCCTAGCAACCACATAGTATCACCTTAGCAACCACCCTGGGTACCATAGCAACCATCCTGGGTACCCTAGCAACCGCATAGCAACACCCTAGCAACCACCCTGGGTACCCTAGCAACGGCCCTAGCAACCATCCCTAGTTCCCTAGCAAACGCCCAGCAGTGCCAAGGAAACCACTCAAGCCAACCTAGCAACCGAGTGGCGAGTTTTGCCATGCCAAGCACCCACTCACATTTTCTTCAGGAAATGTACATTCTAGTTATTATTAGGGGGTGCTTGCCAAAGCACTCACTATTATTATCTCACATACTTATTATTCTTATTCTTTTTATTCTTATTCTTCTTCCGTACAAACTTCGGCACGCTACTCCTCCCGCACCGTTCGTCACAGAGCCATGAAACAGGCGTCAAATCGTGCGCCCTATTGAGGAGACCTGTGCTATGACTTTTATAAGCGATCGGGGGTACGGTATTTGCCCCAGGGGCAAAAAAGCGGGCAAAAAATCGCATAGACAATGCATTGCGGCCAACTTTGACGGCTCGTAGCTCCGAGCGAGAATTTCGTAGAAACTTGTAAATCACCACATTTGGAGAGGCTATCAAGCTGTGCAAGAAGATACCCCGCAGTGGGGTATAAGTTGTACCCCTGGGGCACAAGAGCCCCCCAAAGTTGCCCCAGTGACTTACTATGGTGAGGGACGGCCCATGAAACAGCGCGTTTTTCCTACTATGGTAAATTGCATAGGGATTTTGTATTGAACATAGCTCTGGATCACAGTGTCATAGAGATAAGGGGGCGGGCTCATTTTACTCAGACGACCAATCAATATCTCAGGATCATTGTGAAGCCATCAAGCCACGCCCTAGCAACCATTTAGAGAACCTTAGCAACAAGTTCCATAGACATTCATTGAAAGAGATCAAAGGAATATCTCCGGACTGAATTGTCATAGAAACATGAGGGTGGTCTCATTTGACTCGGGGCAGCGAACAGCCAATCATGAATCACCTCAATACTTCCTAGCCCCTCCCTAGCAACCATTGTCGAGCACCTTAACAACCAAAATCCAAAGAGGGATATCTTCCATTCTGAATGTCACAGAGGCATGGGAGTTGGTTTATATTATTCATAGTGACAAGAAGCCTTTGCAGTTTCATCATTGGCAGCTCCAAGCAACTCCATAGCAACCAAACAGAGGACCTTAGCAACCAAAATCCAAAGAGGTATATCTTCCATTCTGAATGTCACAGAGGCATGGGAGTTGGTTTATATCATTCATAGTGACAAGAAGCCTTTGCAGTTTCATCATGCAACTCCATAGCAACCAAACAGAGTACCCTAGCAACCAAAATCCAAAGAGGGATATCTTCCATTCTGAATGTCACAGAGGCATGGGAGTTGGTTTATATCATTCATAGCACCACCCTGGTTACCATAGCAACGGCCCTAGCAACCATCCTGGGTACCCTAGCAACCGCATAGCAACACCCTAGCAACCACCCCAAGTACCCTAGCAACCACATAGCAACACCTTAGCAACCACCCTGGGTACCCTAGCAACCGCCCTAGCAACCATCCTGGGTACCCTAGCAACCGCATAGCAACACCCTAGCAACCGCCCCAATTGCCCTAGCAACCACATAGCATCACCTTAGCAACCACCCTGGGTACCCTAGCAACCGCCCTAGCAACCATCCTGGGTACCCTAGCAACCACATAGCAACACCTTAGCAACCACCCCAGATACCCTAGCAACCACATGGCAACACCTTAGCAACCACCCTGGATACCCTAGCAACCACATAGCAACACCCTAGCAACCACCCTGGGTAACCTAGCAACCGTCCTAGCAACCATCATGGGTACCCTAGCAACCGCATAGCAACACCCTAGCAACCACCCCAGTACCCTAGCAACCACATAGCATCACCTTAGCAACCACCCTGGGTACCCTAGCAACCGCCCTAGCAACCATCATGGGTACCCTAGCAACCGCATAGCAACACCCTAGCAACCACCCCAAGTACCCTAGCAACCACATAGCAACACCTTAGCAACCACCCTGGGTACCCTAGAAACCGCCCTAGCAACCATCCTGGGTACCCTAGCAACCGAGTGGCGAGTTTTGCCACGCCAAGCACCCCCTCACATTTTCTTCAGGAAATGTACATTCTAGTTAGGGGGTGCTTGCCAAAGCACTCACTATTATTATCTCACATACTTATTATTCTTATTCTTTTTATTCTTATTCTTCTTCCGTACAAACTTCGGCACGCTACTCCTCCCGCACCGTTCGTCACAGAGCCATGAAACAGGCGTCAAATCGTGCGCCCTATTGAGGAGACCTGTGCTATGACTTTTATAAGCGATCGGGGGTACGGTATTTGCCCCAGGGGCAAAAAAGCGGGCAAAAAATCGCATAGACAATGCATTGCGGCCAACTTTGACGGCTCGTAGCTCCGAGCGAGAATTTCGTAGAAACTTGTAAATCACCACATTTGGAGAGGCTATCAAGCTGTGCAAGAAGATACCCCGCAGTGGGGTATAAGTTGTACCCCTGGGGCACAAGAGCCCCCCAAAGTTGCCCCAGTGACTTACTATGGTGAGGGACGGCCCATGAAACAGCGCGTTTTTCCTACTATGGTAAATTGCATAGGGATTTTGTATTGAACATAGCTCTGGATCACAGTGTCATAGAGATAAGGGGGCGGGCTCATTTTACTCAGACGACCAATCAATATCTCAGGATCATTGTGAAGCCATCAAGCCACGCCCTAGCAACCATTTAGAGAACCTTAGCAACAAGTTCCATAGACATTCATTGAAAGAGATCAAAGGAATATCTCCGGACTGAATTGTCATAGAAACATGAGGGTGGTCTCATTTGACTCGGGGCAGCGAACAGCCAATCATGAATCACCTCAATACTTCCTAGCCCCTCCCTAGCAACCATTGTCGAGCACCTTAACAACCAAAATCCAAAGAGGGATATCTTCCATTCTGAATGTCACAGAGGCATGGGAGTTGGTTTATATTATTCATAGTGACAAGAAGCCTTTGCAGTTTCATCATTGGCAGCTCCAAGCAACTCCATAGCAACCAAACAGAGGACCTTAGCAACCAAAATCCAAAGAGGTATATCTTCCATTCTGAATGTCACAGAGGCATGGGAGTTGGTTTATATCATTCATAGTGACAAGAAGCCTTTGCAGTTTCATCATGCAACTCCATAGCAACCAAACAGAGTACCCTAGCAACCAAAATCCAAAGAGGGATATCTTCCATTCTGAATGTCACAGAGGCATGGGAGTTGGTTTATATCATTCATAGCACCACCCTGGTTACCATAGCAACGGCCCTAGCAACCATCCTGGGTACCCTAGCAACCGCATAGCAACACCCTAGCAACCACCCCAAGTACCCTAGCAACCACATAGCAACACCTTAGCAACCACCCTGGGTACCCTAGCAACCGCCCTAGCAACCATCCTGGGTACCCTAGCAACCGCATAGCAACACCCTAGCAACCGCCCCAATTGCCCTAGCAACCACATAGCATCACCTTAGCAACCACCCTGGGTACCCTAGCAACCGCCCTAGCAACCATCCTGGGTACCCTAGCAACCACATAGCAACACCTTAGCAACCACCCCAGATACCCTAGCAACCACATGGCAACACCTTAGCAACCACCCTGGATACCCTAGCAACCACATAGCAACACCCTAGCAACCACCCTGGGTAACCTAGCAACCGTCCTAGCAACCATCATGGGTACCCTAGCAACCGCATAGCAACACCCTAGCAACCACCCCAGTACCCTAGCAACCACATAGCATCACCTTAGCAACCACCCTGGGTACCCTAGCAACCGCCCTAGCAACCATCATGGGTACCCTAGCAACCGCATAGCAACACCCTAGCAACCACCCCAAGTACCCTAGCAACCACATAGCAACACCTTAGCAACCACCCTGGGTACCCTAGAAACCGCCCTAGCAACCATCCTGGGTACCCTAGCAACCGAGTGGCGAGTTTTGCCACGCCAAGCACCCCCTCACATTTTCTTCAGGAAATGTACATTCTAGTTAGGGGGTGCTTTGCAAAAGCACTCACTATTATTATTCTTCATACTTATTATTCTTATTCTTATTCTTCTTCCGTACAAACTTCGGCGCGCTACTCCTCCCGCAGCTTTTGTCACAGACCAACGAATGAGGCGTCAAATCGTGCGCCCTATTGAGGACACCTGTGCTATGACTTTTATAAGCGATCGGGGGTGCGGTGTTTGCCCCAGGGGCAAAAAAGCGGGCAAAAAATCCCATAGACAATGCATTGCGGCCAACTTTGACGGCTCGTAGCTCCGAGCGAGAATTTCGTAGAAACTTGTGAATCACCACATTTGGAGAGGCTATCAAGCTGTGCAAGAAGATACCACGCAGTGGGGTATAAGTTTTACCCCTGGAGCACAAGAGCCCCCCAAAGTTGCCCCATTGACATACTATGGTGAGGGACGGCCCATGAAACAGCGCGTTTTTCCTACTATGGTAAATTGCATAGGGATTTTGTATTGAACATAGCTCTGGATCACAGTGTCATAGAGATAAGGGGGCGGGCTCATTTTACTCAGACGACCAATCAATATCTCAGAATCATTGTGAAGCCATTAAGCCACGCCCTAGCAACCATTTAGAGCACGTTAGCAACAAGTTCCATAGACATCCATTGAAAAAGATCAAAGGGATATCTCCGGATTGAATTGTCATAGAAACACGAGGGTGGGCTCATTTGACTCGGGGCAGCAAACAGCCAATCATGAATCACCTCAACAATTCCTAGCCCCTCCCTAGCAACCATTGTCGACCACCTTAGTAACCAAAATCCAAAGAGGGATATCTTCCATTCTGAATGTCACAAAGGCATGGGAGTTGGTTTATATCATAAATAGTGACAAGAAGCCTTTGCAGTTTCATCATGCAACTCCATAGCAACCAAACAGAGTACCCTAGCAACCAAAATCCAAAGAGGTATATCTTCCATTCTGAATGTCATAGAGGCATGGGAGTTGGTTTATATCATTCATAGTGACAAGAAGCCTTTGCAGTTTCATCATGCAACTCCATAGCAACCAAACAGAGTACCCTAGCAACCAAAATCCAAAGAGGGATATCTTCCATTCTGAATGTCACAGAGGCATGGGAGTTTGTTTATATCATTCATAGTGACAAGAAGCCTTTGCAGTTTCATCATGCAACTCCATAGCAACCAAACCGAGTACCCTAGCAACCAAAATCCAAAGAGGGATATCTTCCATTCTGAACGTCACAGAGGCACGGGAGTTGGTTTATATCATTCATAGTGACAAGAAGCCTTTGCAGTTTCATCACGCAACTCCATAGCAACCAAACAGAGTACCCTAGCAACCAAAATCCAAAGAGGGATATCTTCCATTCTGAACGTCACAGAGGCACGGGAGTTGGTTTATATCATTCATAGTGACAATAAGCCTTTGCAGTTTCATCATGGAACTCCATAGCAACCAAACAGAGTACCCTAGCAACCAAAATCCAAAGAGGGATATCTTCCATTCTGAATGTCACAGAGGCACGGGAGTTGGTTTATATCATTCATAGTGACAAGAAGCCTTTGCAGTTTCATCATGCTACTCCATAGCAACCAAACAGAGTACCCTAGCAACCAAAATCCAAAGAGGGATATCTTCCATTCTGAATGTCACAGAGGTATGGGAGTTGGTTTATATCATTCATAGTGACAAGAAGCCTTTGCAGTTTCATCATGCAACTCCATAGCAACCAAACAGAGTACCCTAGCAACCAAAATCCAAAGAGGGATATCTTCCATTCTGAATGTCACAGAGGCATGGGAGTTGGTTTATATCATTCATAGCACCACCCTGGGTACCATAGCAACGGCCCTAGCAACCATCCTGGGTACCCTAGCAACCGCATAGCAACACCCTAGCAACCACCCCAAGTACCCTAGCAACCACATAGCAACACCTTAGCAACCACCCTGGGTACCCTAGCAACCGCCCTAGCAACCATCCTGGGTACCCTAGCAACCGCATAGCAACACCCTAGCAACCACCCCAATTACCCTAGCAACCGCATAGCATCACCTTAGCAACCACCCTGGGTACCCTAGCAACCGCCCTAGCAACCATCCTGGGTACCCTAGCAACCGCATAGCAACACCCTAGCAACCACCCCAAGTACCCTAGCAACCACATAGCAACACCTTAGCAACCACCCTGGGTACCCTAGCAACCGCCCTAGCAACCATCCTGGGTACCGTACCAACCGCATAGCAACACCCTAGCAACCACCCCAATTACCCTAGCAACCACATAGCATCACCTTAGCAACCACCCTCGGTACCCTAGCAACCGCCCTGGCAACCATCCTGGGTACCCTAGCAACCACATAGCAACACCCTAGCAACCACCCTGGGTACCCTAGCAACAGCCCTAGCAACCATCCCTAGTGCCCTAGCAACCGCCCAGCAGTGCCAAGGAAACCACTCAAGCCAACCTAGCAACCGAGTGGCGAGTTTTGCCACGCCAAGCACCCCCTCACATTTTCTTCAGGAAATGTACATTCTAGTTAGGGGGTGCTTTGCAAAAGCACTCACTATTATTATTCTTCATACTTATTATTCTTATTCTTATTCTTCTTCCGTACAAACTTCGGCGCGCTACTCCTCCCGCAGCTTTTGTCACAGACCAACGAATGAGGCGTCAAATCGTGCGCCCTATTGAGGACACCTGTGCTATGACTTTTATAAGCGATCGGGGGTGCGGTGTTTGCCCCAGGGGCAAAAAAGCGGGCAAAAAATCCCATAGACAATGCATTGCGGCCAACTTTGACGGCTCGTAGCTCCGAGCGAGAATTTCGTAGAAACTTGTGAATCACCACATTTGGAGAGGCTATCAAGCTGTGCAAGAAGATACCACGCAGTGGGGTATAAGTTTTACCCCTGGGGCACAAGAGCCCCCCAAAGTTGCCCCATTGACATACTATGGTGAGGGACGGCCCATGAAACAGCGCGTTTTTCCTACTATGGTAAATTGCATAGGGATTTTGTATTGAACATAGCTCTGGATGACAGTGTCATAGAGACAAGGGGGCGGGCTCATTTTACTCAGACGACCAATCAATCTCTCAGAATCATTGTGAAGCCATCAAGCCACGCCCTAGCAACCATTTAGAGCACCTTAGCAACAAGTTCCATAGACATTCATTGAAAGAGATCAAAGGGATATCTCCGGATTGAATTGTCATAGAAACATGAGGGTGGTCTCATTTGACTCGGGGAAGCAAACAGCCAATCATGAATCACCTCAACACTTCCTAGCCCCTCCCTAGCAACCATTGTCGACCACCTTAACAACCAAAATCCAAAGAGGGATATCTTCCATTCTGAATGTCGCAGAGGCATGGGAGTTGGTTTATATCATTCATAGTGACAAGAAGCCTTTGCAGTTTCATCATTGGCAGCTCATAGCCCCTCCCTAGCAACCATTGTCGAGCACCTTAGCAACCAAAATCCAAAGAGGGATATCTTCCATTCTGAATGTCACAGAGGCATGGGAGTTGGTTTATATCATTCATAGTGACAAGAAGCCTTTGCAGTTTCATCATTGGCAGCTCCAAGCAACTCCATAGCAACCAAACAGAGGACCTTAGCAACCAAAATCCAAAGAGGGATATCTTCCATTCTGAATGTCACAGAGGCATGGGAGTTGGTTTATATCATTCATAGTGACAAGAAGCCTTTGCAGTTTCATCATGCAACTCCATAGCAACCAAACAGAGTACCCTAGCAACCAAAATCCAAAGAGGGATATCTTCCATTCTGAATGTCACAGAGGCACAGGAGTTGGTTTATATCATTCATAGTGACAAGAAGCCTTTGCAGTTTCATCATGCAACTCCATAGCAACCAAACAGAGTACCCTAGCAACCAAAATCCAAAGAGGGATATCTTCCATTCTGAATGTCACAGAGGCATGGGAGTTGGTTTATATCATTCATAGCACCACCCTGGGTACCATAGCAACCGCCCTAGCAACCATCCTGGGTACCCTAGCAACCGCATAGCAACACCCTAGCAACCACCCCAAGTACCCTAGCAACCACATAGCAACACCTTAGCAACCACCCTGGGTACCCTAGCAACTGCCCTAGCAACCATTCTGGGTACCCTAGCAACCGCATAGCAACACCCTAGCAACCACCCAAAGTACCCTAGCAACCACATAGCATCACCTTAGCAACCACCCTGGGTACCCTAGCAACCACCCTAGCAACCATCCTGGGTACCCTAGCAACCGCATAGCAACACCCTAGCAACCACCCCAAGTACCCTAGCAACCACATAGCATCACCTTAGCAACCACCCTGGGTACCCTAGCAACCACCCTAGCAACCATCCTAAGTACCCTAGCAACCGCATAGCAACACCCTAGCAACCACCCCAATTACCCTAGCAACCACATAGCAACACCTTAGCAACCACCCTGGGTACCTTAGCAACGGCCCTAGTAACCATCCTGGGTACCCTAGCAACCACATAGCAACACCTTAGCAACAACCCTGGGAACCCTAGCAACCACCCTAGCAACCATCCTAGGTACCTTAGCAACCATCCTGGTTACCCTAGCAACGGCCCTAGCAACCATCCTGGGTACCCTAGCAACCGCATAGCAACACCCTAGCAACACCTTAGTAACCATCTTGGGTACCCTAGCAACCACCCTAGCAACCATCCTAGGAACCCTAGCAACCACCTTAGCAACCGAGTGGCGAGTTTTGCCACGCCAAGCACCCCCTCACATTTTCTTCAGGAAATGTACATTCTAGTTAGGGGGTGCTTGTCAAAGCACTCACTATTATTATTCTTCATACTTATTAGTGGGTGCTTTTTTGAAGCACTCACTATTGTTATTCGGCATACTTATTTTTATTATTATTATTTTCTTCTTTATTCCGCCGTTATTTTGACGCGCTACTCCTCCCGCAGCTTTTGTCACAGAGCAACGAATG
Source organism: Barbus barbus (assembly GCF_936440315.1). Lineage (NCBI taxonomy): Eukaryota > Metazoa > Chordata > Actinopteri > Cypriniformes > Cyprinidae > Barbus > Barbus barbus. The sequence goes on along the minus strand of NC_136745.1, from coordinate 30,203,786 downwards.
AGGCGTCAAATCGTGCGGATTAATCGGGAATGGTGTGCTATGACTTTTATAAGCGATCGGGGGTACGGTATTTGCCCCAGGGGCAAAAAAGCGGCCCAAAAATCGCATTGACTTAACATTGCGACAAACTTTGACGAATCATAGCTCAGAGCGAGGATTTCGCAGAAACTTGTGATTTGCCACATTTGAAGAGGCTGGGAGGATCTGTAAGAACATACCTCACAATGGGGTAAAAGTTTGACCCCTGGGGCAGAAGAGGCCCCCAAAGTTGCCCCATTGACTTACTATGGAGCAGGACGGCCCATCAAATGCATGCGTTTTACCTACTATGGTAAATTGCATAGGGATTTTGTATTGAACATAGCTCTGGATCACAGTGTCATAGAGACAAGGAGGCGGGCTCATTTTACTCAGACGACCAATCAATCTCTCAGGATCATTGTGAAGCTATAAAGCCACGCCCTAGCAACCATTTAGAGAACCTTAGCAACAAGTTCCATAGACATTCATTGAAAGAGATCAAAGGGATATCTCCGGACTGAATTGTCATAGAAACATGAGGGTGGTCTCATTTGACTCGGGGCAGCAAACAGCCAATCATGAATCACTTCAACACTTCCTAGCCCCTCCCTAGCAACAATTGTCGAACAACTTAGCAACCAAAATCCAAAGAGGGATATCTTCCATTCTGAATGTCACAGAGGCATGGGAGTTGGTTTATATCATTCATAGTGACAAGAAGCCTTTGCAGTTTCATCATTGGCAGCCCATAGCAACCAAACAGAGTACCTTAGCAACCAAAATCCAAAGAGAGATATCTTCCATTCTGAATGTCACAGAGGCATGGGAGTTGGTTTATATCATTCATAGTGACAAGAAGCCTTTGGAGTTTCATGATTGGCAGCTGCCAAGCCACTCCCTAGCAACCAAACAGAGTACCCTAGCAACCGAGTGGCGAGTTTTGCCACGCCAAGCACCCACTCACATTTTCTTCAGGAAATGTACATTCTAGTTATTATTATTCTTCTTCTTCCGTACAAAGTTTGACGCGCTACTCCTCCCGCAGCTTTTGTCACAGACCCACGAATGAGGCGTCAAATCGTGCGGATTATTCGGGAATGGTGTGCTATGACTTTTATAAGCGATCGGGGTAACGGTGTTTGCCCCAGGGGCAAAAAAGCGGGCAAAAAATCCCATAGACAATGCATTGCGGCCAACTTTGACGCCTCGTAGCTCCGAGCGAGAATTTCGTAGAAACTTGTGAATCACCACATTTGGAGAGGCTATCAAGCTGTGCAAGAAGATACCCCGCAGTGGGGTATAAGTTGTACCCCTGGGGCACAAGAGCCCCCCAAAGTTGCCCCATTGACATACTATGGTGAGGGACGGCCCATGAAACAGCGCGTTTTTCCTACTATGGTAAATTGCATAGGGATTTTGTATTGAACATAGCTCTGGATCACAGTGTCATAGAGACAAGGGGGCGGGCTCATTTTACTCAGACGACCAATCAATATCTCAGGATCATTGTGAAGCTATCAAGCCACGCCCTAGCAACCATTTAGAGCACCGTAGCAACAAGTTCCATAGACATCCATTGAAAGAGATCAAAGGGATATCTCCGGACTGAATTGTCATAGAAACATGAGGGTGGGCTCATTTGACTCGGGGCAGCAAACAGCCAATCATGAATCACCTCAACACTTCCTAGCCCCTCCCTAGCAACCATTTTCGAGCACCTTAACAACCAAAATCCAAAGAGGGATATCTTCCATTCTGAATGTCACAGAGGCATGGGACTTGGTTTATATCATTTAAAGTGACAAGAAGCCTCTGCAGTTTCATCATTGGCAGCTCCAAGCAACTCCATAGCAACCAAATAGACCACCTTAACAACCAAAATCCAAAGAGGGATATCTTCCATTCTGAATGTCACAGAGGCACGGGAGTTGGTTTATATCATTCATAGTGACAAGGAGCCTTTGCAGTTTCATCACGCAACTCCATAGCAACCAAACAGAGTACCCTAGCAACCAAAATCCAAAGAGGGATATCTTCCATTCTGAATGTCACAGAGGCATGGGGGTTGGTTTATATCATTCATAGTGACAAGAAGCCTTTGCAGTTTCATCATGCAACTCCATAGCAACCAAACAGAGTACCCTAGCAACCAAAATCCAAAGAGGGATATCTTCCATTCTGAATGTCACAGAGGCATGGGAGTTGGTTTATATCATTCATAGCACCACCATGGGTACCATAGCAACGGCCCTAGCAACCATCCTGGGTACCCTAGCAACCGCATAGCAACACCCTAGCAACCACCCCAAGTACCCTAGCAACCACATAGCAACACCTTAGCAACCACCCTGGGTACCCTAGCAACCGCCCTAGCAACCATCCTGGGTACCCTAGCAACCGCATAGCAACACCCTAGCAACCACCCCAATTACCCTAGCAACCACATAGCATCACCTTAGCAACCACCCTGGGTACCCTAGCAACCGCCCTAGCAACCATCCTGGGTACCCTAGCAACCGCATAGCAACACCCTAGCAACAACCCCAAGTACCCTAGCAACCACATAGCAACACCTTAGCAACCACCCTGGGTACCCTAGCAACCGCCCTAGCAACCATCCTGGGTACCCTAGCAACCACATAGCAACACCCTAGCAACCACCCCAATTACCCTAGCAACCACATAGCATCACCTTAGCAACCACCCTGGGTACCCTAGCAACCGCCCTAGCAACCATCCTGGGTACCCTAGCAACCGCATAGCAACACCCTAGCAACCACCGTGGGTACCCTAGTAACAGCCCTAGCAACCATCCCTAGTGGCCTAGCAACCGCCCAGCAGTGCCAAGGAAACCACTCAAGCCAACCTAGCAACCGAGTGGCGAGTTTTGCCACGCCAAGCACCCCCTCACATTTTCTTCAGGAAATGTACATTCTAGTTAGGGGGTGCTTGCCAAAGCACTCACTATTATTATCTCACATACTTATTATTATTAGGGGGTGCTTGCCAAAGCACTCACTATTATTATCTCACATACTTATTATTATTATTCTTCTTATTCTTATTCTTCTTCCGTACAAACTTCGGCACGCTACTCCTCCCGCACCGTGCGTCACAGAGCCATGAAACAGGCGTCAAATCGTGCGCCCTATTAAGGACACCTGTGCTATGACTTTTATAAGCGATCGGGGTAACGGTGTTTGCCCCAGGGGCAAAAAAGCGGGCAAAAAATCCCATAGACAATGCATTGCGGCCAACTTTGACGCCTCGTAGCTCCGAGCGAGAATTTCGCAGAAACTTGTGAATCACCACATTTGGAGAGGCTATCAAGCTGTGCAAGAAGATACCCCGCAGTGGGGTATAAGTTGTACCCCTGGGGCACAAGAGCCCCCCAAAGTTGCCCCAGTGATTTACTATGGTGAGGGACTGCCCGTGAAACAGCGCGTTTTTCCTACTATGGTAAATTGCATAGGGATTTTGTATTGAACATAGCTCTGGATCACAGTGTCATAGAGATAAGGGGGCGGGCTCATTTTACTCAGACGACCAATCAATATCTCAGGATCATTGTGAAGCCATAAAGCCACGCCCTAGTAACCATTTAGAGAACCTTAGCAACAAGTTCCATAGACATTCATTGAAAGAGATCAAAGGAATATCTCCGGACTGAATTGTCATAGAAACATGAGGGTGGTCTCCTTTGACTCGGGGCAGCGAACAGCCAATCATGAATCACCTCAATACTTCCTAGCCCCTCCCTAGCAACCATTGTCGAGCACCTTAACAACCAAAATCCAAAGAGGGATATCTTCCATTCTGAATGTCACAGAGGCATGGGAGTTGGTTTATATTATTCATAGTGACAAGAAGCCTTTGCAGTTTCATCATTGGCAGCTCCAAGCAACTCCATAGCAACCAAACAGAGGACCTTAGCAACCAAAATCCAAAGAGGTATATCTTCCATTCTGAAAGTCACAGAGGCATGGGAGTTGGTTTATATCATTCATAGTGACAAGAAGCCTTTGCAGTTTCATCATGCAACTCCATAGCAACCAAACAGAGTACCCTAGCAACCAAAATCCAAAGAGGGATATCTTCCATTCTGAATGTCACAGAGGCATGGGGGTTGGTTTATATCATTCATAGTGACAAGAAGCCTTTGCAGTTTCATCATGCAACTCCATAGCAACCAAACAGAGTACCCTAGCAACCAAAATCCAAAGAGGGATATCTTCCATTCTGAACGTCACAGAGGCATGGGAGTTGGTTTATATCATTCATAGTGACAAGAAGCCTTTGCAGTTTCATCACGCAACTCCATAGCAACCAAACAGAGTACCCTAGCAACCAAAATCCAAAGAGGGATATCTTCCATTCTGAACGTCACAAAGGCATGGGAGTTGGTTTATATCATTCTTAGTGACAAGAAGCCTTTGCAGTTTCATCATGCAACTCCATAGCAACCAAACAGAGTACCCTAGCAACCAAAATCCAAAGAGGGATATCTTCCATTCTGAATGTCACAGAGGCATGGGAGTTGGTTTATATCATTCATAGCACCACCCTGGGTACCATAGCAACCGCCCTAGCAACCATCCTGGGTACCCTAGCAACCGCATAGCAACACCCTAGCAACCACCCCAAGTACCCTAGCAACCACATAGCAACACCTTAGCAACCACCCTGGGTACCCTAGCAACCGCCCTAGCAACCATCCTGGGTACCCTAGCAACCGCATAGCAACACCCTAGCAACCACCCCAAGTACCCTAGCAACCACATAGCAACACCTTAGCAACCACCCTGGGTACCCTAGCAACCACCCTAGCAACCATCCTGGGTACCCTAGCAACCGCATAGCAACACCCTAGCAACCACCCCAATTACCCTAGCAACCACATACCATCACCTTAGCAACCACCCTGGGTACCCTAGCAACCACCCTAGCAACCATCCTGGGTACCCTAGCAACCGCATAGCAACACCCTAGCAACCACCCCAAGTACCCTAGCAACCACATAGCAACACCTTAGCAACCACCCTGGGTACCCTAGCAACCGCCCTAGCAACCATCCTAGGTACCCTAGCAACCATCCTGATTACCCTAGCAACCGCATAGAAACACCTTAGCAACCACCCTGGGTACCCTAGCAACCGCCCTAGCAACCATCATAGGTACCCTAGCAACCATCCTGGGTACCCTAGCAACCGAGTGGCGAGTTTTGCCACGCCAAGCACCCCCTCACATTTTCTTCAGGAAATGTACATTCTAGTTAGGGGGTGCTTGTCAAAGCACTCACTATTATTATCTCACATACTTATTATTATTATTATTATTATTATTCTTCTTCCGTACAAACTTCGGCGCGCTACTCCTCCCGCACCGTTCGTCACAGAGCCATGAAACAGGCGTCAAATCGTGCGCCCTATTGAGGAGACCTGTGCTATGACTTTTATAAGCGATCGGGGGTACGGTATTTGCCCCAGGGGCAAAAAAGCGGGCAAAAAAACGCATAGACAATGCATTGCGGCCAACTTTGACGGCTCGTAGCTCCGAGCGAGAATTTCGTAGAAACTTGTGATTCACCACATTTGGAGAGGCTATCAAGCTGTGCAAGAAGATACCCCGCAGTGGGGTATAAGTTGTACCCCTGGGGCACAAGAGCCCCCCAAAGTTGCCCCTTTGACTTACTATGGTGAGGGACGGCCCATGAAACAGCGCGTTTTTCCTACTATGGTGAAGTGCATAGGGATTTTGTATTGAACATAGCTCTGGATCACAGTGTCATAGAGATAAGGGGGTGGGCTCATTTTACTCAGACGACCAATCAATATCTCAGGATCATTGTGAAGCCATCAAGCCACGCCCTAGCAACCATTTAGAGAACCTTAGCAACAAGTTCCATAGACATCCATTGAAAGAGATCAAAGGGATATCTCCGGACTGAATTGTCATAGAAGCATGAGGGTGGTCTCATTTGACTCGGGCCAGCAAACGGCCAATCATGAATCACCTCAACAATTCCTAGCCCCTCCCTAGCAACCATTGTCGACCACCTTAGTAACCAAAATCCAAAGAGGGATATCTTCCATTCTGAATGTCACAGAGGCATGGGAGTTGGTTTATATCATAAATAGTGACAAGAAGCCTTTGCAGTTTCATCATGCAACTCCATAGCAACCAAACAGAGTACCCTAGCAACCAAAATCCAAAGAGGGATATCTTCCATTCTGAATGTCACAGAGGCATGGGAGTTGGTTTATATCATTCATAGTGACAAGAAGCCTTTGCAGTTTCATCATGCAACTCCATAGCAACCAAACAGAGTACCCTAGCAACCAAAATACAAAGAGGGATATCTTCCATTCTGAATGTCACAGAGGCATGGGAGTTGGTTTATATCATTCATAGTGACAATAAGCCTTTGCAGGTTCATCATGCAACTCCATAGCAACCAAACAGAGTACCCTAGCAACCAAAATCCAAAGAGGGATATCTTCCATTCTGAATGTCACAGAGGCACGGGAGTTGGTTTATATCATTCATAGTGACAAGAAGCCTTTGCAGTTTCATCATGCAACTCCATAGCAACCAAACAGAGTACCCTAGCAACCAAAATCCAAAGAGGGATATCTTCCATTCTGAATGTCACAGAGGCATGGGAGTTGGTTTATATCATTCATAGCACCACCCTGGGTACCATAGCAACGGCCCTAGCAACCATCCTGGGTACCCTAGCAACCGCATAGCAACACCCTAGCAACCACCCCAAGTACCCTAGCAACCACATAGCAACACCTTAGCAACCACCCTGGGTACCCTAGCAACCGCCCTAGCAACCATCCTGGGTACCCTAGCAACCGCATAGCAACACCCTAGCAACCACCCCAATTACCCTAGCAACCACATACCATCACCTTAGCAACCACCCTGGGTACCCTAGCAACCACCCTAGCAACCATCCTGGGTACCCTAGCAACCGCATAGCAACACCCTAGCAACCACCCCAAGTACCCTAGCAACCACATAGCAACACCTTAGCAACCACCCTGGGTACCCTAGCAACCGCCCTAGCAACCATCCTAGGTACCCTAGCAACCATCCTGATTACCCTAGCAACCGCATAGAAACACCTTAGCAACCACCCTGGGTACCCTAGCAACGGCCCTAGCAACCATCCTGGGTACCCTAGCAACCGAGTGCCGAGTTTTGCCACGCCAAGCACCCCCTCACATTTTCTTCAGGAAATGTACATTCTAGTTATTCTTCTTATTCTTATTCTTCTTCCGTACAAACTTCGGCACGCTACTCCTCCCGCACCGTGCGTCACAGAGCCATGAAACAGGCGTCAAATCGTGCGCCCTATTAAGGACACCTGTGCTATGACTTTTATAAGCGATCGGGGTAACGGTGTTTGCCCCAGGGGCAAAAAAGCGGGCAAAAAATCCCATAGACAATGCATTGCGGCCAACTTTGACGCCTCGTAGCTCCGAGCGAGAATTTCGCAGAAACTTGTGAATCACCACATTTGGAGAGGCTATCAAGCTGTGCAAGAAGATACCCCGCAGTGGGGTATAAGTTGTACCCCTGGGGCACAAGAGCCCCCCAAAGTTGCCCCAGTGATTTACTATGGTGAGGGACTGCCCGTGAAACAGCGCGTTTTTCCTACTATGGTAAATTGCATAGGGATTTTGTATTGAACATAGCTCTGGATCACAGTGTCATAGAGATAAGGGGGCGGGCTCATTTTACTCAGACGACCAATCAATATCTCAGGATCATTGTGAAGCCATAAAGCCACGCCCTAGTAACCATTTAGAGAACCTTAGCAACAAGTTCCATAGACATTCATTGAAAGAGATCAAAGGAATATCTCCGGACTGAATTGTCATAGAAACATGAGGGTGGTCTCCTTTGACTCGGGGCAGCAAACAGCCAATCATGAATCACCTCAATACTTCCTAGCCCCTCCCTAGCAACCATTGTCGAGCACCTTAACAACCAAAATCCAAAGAGGGATATCTTCCATTCTGAATGTCACAGAGGCATGGGAGTTGGTTTATATTATTCATAGTGACAAGAAGCCTTTGCAGTTTCATCATTGGCAGCTCCAAGCAACTCCATAGCAACCAAACAGAGGACCTTAGCAACCAAAATCCAAAGAGGTATATCTTCCATTCTGAAAGTCACAGAGGCATGGGAGTTGGTTTATATCATTCATAGTGACAAGAAGCATTTGCAGTTTCATCATGCAACTCCATAGCAACCAAACAGAGTACCCTAGCAACCAAAATCCAAAGAGGGATATCTTCCATTCTGAATGTCACAGAGGCATGGGAGTTGGTTTATATCATTCATAGTGACAAGAAGCCTTTGCAGTTTCATCACGCAACTCCATAGCAACCAAACAGAGTACCCTAGCAACCAAAATCCAAAGAGGGATATCTTCCATTCTGAACGTCACAGAGGCACGGGAGTTGGTTTATATCATTCATAGTGACAAGAAGCCTTTGCAGTTTCATCACGCAACTCCATAGCAACCAAACAGAGTACCCTAGCAACCAAAATCCAAAGAGGGATATCTTCCATTCTGAACGTCACAGAGGCACGGGAGTTGGTTTATATCATTCATAGTGACAATAAGCCTTTGCAGTTTCATCATGGAACTCCATAGCAACCAAACAGAGTACCCTAGCAACCAAAATCCAAAGAGGGATATCTTCCATTCTGAATGTCACAGAGGCACGGGAGTTGATTTATATCATTCATAGTGAAAAGAAGCCTTTGCAGTTTCATCATGCTACTCCATAGCAACCAAACAGAGTACCCTAGCAACCAAAATCCAAAGAGGGATATCTTCCATTCTGAATGTCACAGAGGTATGGGAGTTGGTTTATATCATTCATAGTGACAAGAAGCCTTTGCAGTTTCATCATGCAACTCCATAGCAACCAAACAGAGTACCCTAGCAACCAAAATCCAAAGAGGGATATCTTCCATTCTGAATGTCACAGAGGCACGGGAGTTGATTTATTTCATTCATAGTGACAAGAAGCCTTTGCAGTTTCATCATGCAACTCCATAGCAACCAAAAAGAGTACCCTAGCAACCAAAATCCAAAGAGGGATATCTTCCATTCTGAATGTCACAGAGGCATGGGAGTTGGTTTATATCATTCATAGCACCACCCTGGGTACCATAGCAACCGCCCTAGCAACCATCCTGGGTACCCTAGCAACCGCATAGCAACACCCTAGCAACCACCCCAAGTACCCTAGCAACCACATAGCAACACCTTAGCAACCACCCTGGGTACCCTAGCAACCGCCCTAGCAACCATCCTGGGTACCCTAGCAACCGCATAGCAACACCCTAGCAACCACCCCAATTACCCTAGCAACCACATACCATCACCTTAGCAACCACCCTGGGTACCCTAGCAACCACCCTAGCAACCATCCTGCGTACCCTAGCAACCGCATAGCAACACCCTAGCAACCACCCCAAGTACCCTAGCAACCACATAGCAACACCTTAGCAACCACCCTGGGTACCCTAGCAACCGCCCTAGCAACCATCCTAGGTACCCTAGCAACCATCCTGATTACCCTAGCAACCGCATAGAAACACCTTAGCAACCACCCTGGGTACCCTAGCAACCATTCTGATTACCCTAGCAACCGCATAGCAACACCTTAGCAACCACCCTGGGTACCCTAGCAACGGCCCTAGCAACCATCCTGGGTACCCTAGCAACCGAGTGGCGAGTTTTGCCACGCCAAGCACCCCCTCACATTTTCTTCAGGAAATGTACATTCTAGTGTTACTATTACTATTCGACTTTACAAAACTTCGGCGCGCTACTCCTCCCGCACCGTTTGTCGTAGACCCATGAATGAGGTATCAAATCGTGCGGCTTATTAAGGAGAGGTGTGCTATGACTTTTATAAGCGATCGGGTGTACGATGTTCGTACAGTGGGCGAAATAAAATGTCCCATAGACTTAACATTGGCATAAAATTTCTGAGATCATATCTTTGGATTAGAAAGTGATAGATGCTTGGGGGTGGGTTCTTTTAACTCGGCCTATCAAGTAGACAATAAGTACTGCCATGACAACTTCATAGCTACACCCTAGCAACAACTTACAGTACCCTAGCAACCATACAATCATATAAATAAGCCATATCTCAGCATCTGAACATCGTACAGAGATGGGGTTGGGCTCTTTTGACTCGGGTGGGACATCCCTCTGTAAATATCAACATGGTGAATGTCTACCCACACCATAGCAACCATTTAGAGGACCCTAGCAACCGTTTAACTATAAAAGGAAGCCACATTTCAGCTCCATAACATCATACAGACATGCTGGTTGAATATAGGTACGAATTTTGCCACGCCAAGCACCCCCTCACATTTTCTTCAGGAAATGTACATTCTAGTTAGGGGGTGCTTGTCAAAGCACTCACTATTATTATCTCACATACTTATTATTATTATTATTATTATTATTCTTCTTCCGTACAAACTTCGGCGCGCTACTCCTCCCGCACCGTTCGTCACAGAGCCATGAAACAGGCGTCAAATCGTGCGCCCTATTGAGGACACCTGTGCTATGACTTTTATAAGCGATCGGGGGTACGGTATTTGCCCCAGGGGCAAAAAAGCGGGCAAAAAAACGCATAGACAATGCATTGCGGCCAACTTTGACGGCTCGTAGCTCCGAGCGAGAATTTCGTAGAAACTTGTGAATCACCACATTTGGAGAGGCTATCAAGCTGTGCAAGAAGATACCCCGCAGTGGGGTATAAGTTGTACCCCTGGGGCACAAGAGCCCCCCAAAGTTGCCCCATTGACATACTATGGTGAGGGACGGCCCATGAAACAGCGCGTTTTTCCTACTATGGTAAAATGCATAGGGATTTTGTATTGATCATAGCTCTGGATCACAGTGTCATAGAGAAAAGGGGGTGGGCTCATTTTACTCAGACGACCAATCAATATCTCAGGATCATTGTGAAGCCATCAAGCCACGCCCTAGCAACCATTTAGAGAACCTTAGCAACAAGTTCCATAGACATCCATTGAAAGAGATCAAAGGGATATCTCCGGACTGAATTGTCATAGAAACATGAGGGTGGTCTCATTTGACTCGGGCCAGCAAACAGCCAATCATGAATCACCTCAATACTTCCTAGCCCCTCCCTAGCAACCATTGTCGAGCACCTTAGTAACCAAAATCCAAAGAGGGATATCTTCCATTCTGAATGTCACAGAGGCATGGGAGTTGGTTTATATCATTCATAGTGACAAGAAGCCTTTGCAGTTTCATCATGCAACTCCATAGCAACCAAACAGAGTACCCTAGCAACCAAAATCCAAAGAGGGATATCTTCCATTCTGAATGTCACAGAGGCACGGGAGTTGGTTTATATCATTCATAGTGACAAGAAGCCTTTGCAGTTTCATCATGCAACTCCATAGCAACCAAACAGAGTACCCTAGCAACCAAAATCCAAAGAGGGATATCTTCCATTCTGAATGTCACAGAGGCATGGGAGTTGGTTTATATCATTCATAGTGACAAGAAGCCTTTGCAGTTTCATCATGCAACTCCATAGCAACCAAACAGAGTACCCTAGCAACCAAAATCCAAAGAGGGATATCTTCCATTCTGAATGTCACAGAGGCACGGGAGTTGGTTTATATCATTCATAGTGACAAGAAGCCTTTGCAGTTTCATCATGCAACTCCATAGCAACCAAACAGAGTACCCTAGCAACCAAAATCCAAAGAGGGATATCTTCCATTCTGAATGTCACAGAGGCATGGGAGTTGGTTTATATCATTCATAGCACCACCCTGGGTACCATAGCAACGGCCCTAGCAACCATCCTGGGTACCCTAGCAACCGCATAGCAACACCCTAGCAACCACCCCAAGTACCCTAGCAACCACATAGCAACACCTTAGCAACCACCCTGGGTACCCTAGCAACCGCCCTAGCAACCATCCTGGGTACCCTAGCAACCGCATAGCAACATCCTAGCAACCATCCAAATTACCCTAGCAACCACATAGCATCACCTTAGCAACCACCCTGGGTACCCTAGCAACCGCCCTAGCAACCATCCTGAGTACCCTAGCAACCGCATAGCAACACCCTAGCAACCACCCAAATTACCCTAGCAACCACATAGCAACACCTTAGCAACCACCCTGGGTACCCTAGCAACCGCCCTAGCAACCATCCTGGGTACCCTAGCAACCATCCTGATTACCCTAGCAACCGCATAGCAACACCTTAGCAACCACCCTGCGTACCCTAGCAACGGCCCTAACAACCATCCTGGGTACCCTAGCAACCGAGTGGCGAGTTTTGCCACGCCAAGCACCCCCTCACATTTTCTTCAGGAAATGTACATTCTAGTTAGGGGGTGCTTGCCAAAGCACTCACTATTATTATCTCACATACTTATTATTCTTATTCCTCTTCTTCCGTACAAATTTTGACGCGCTACTCCTCCCGCAGCTTTTGTCACAGACCCACGAATGAGGCGTCAAATCGTGCGGAATAATCGGGAATGGTGTGCTATGACTTTTATAAGCGATCGGGGTAACGGTGTTTGCCCCAGGGGCAAAAAAGCGGGCAAAAAATCCCATAGACAATGCATTGCGGCCAACTTTGACGCCTCGTAGCTCCGAGCGAGAATTTCGTAGAAACTTGTGAATCACCACATTTGGAGAGGCTATCAAGCTGTGCAAGAAGATACCCCGAAGTGGGGTATAAGTTCTACCCCTGGGGCACAAGAGCCCCCCAAAGTTGCCCCATTGACTTACTATGGTGAGGGAAGGCCCATGAAACAGCGCGTTTTTCCTACTATGGTAAATTGCATAGGGATTTTGTATTGAACATAGCTCTGGATCACAGTGTCATAGAGACAAGGGGGCGGGCTCATTTTACTCAGACGACCAATCAATATCTTAGGATCATTGTGAAGCCATTAAGCCACGCCCTAGCAACCATTTAGAGCACGTTAACAACAAGTTCCATAGACATCCATTGAAAAAGATCAAAGGGATATCTCCGGAATGAATTGTCATAGAAACATGAGGGTGGGCTCATTTGACTCGGGGCAGCAAACGGCCAATCATGAATCACCTCAACACTTCCTAGCCCCTCCCTAGCAACCATTGTCGACCACCTTAGTAACCAAATTCCAAAGAGGGATATCTTCCATTCTGAATGTCACAGAGGCATGGGACTTGGTTTATATCATTCATAAAGACAAGAAGCCTCTGCAGTTTCATCATTGGCACCTCCAAGCATCTCCATAGCAACCATATAGACCACCTTAACAACCAAAATCCAGAGAGGGATATCTTCCATTCTGAATGTCACAGAGGCATGGGAGTTGGTTTATATCATTCATAGTGACAAGAAGCCTTTGCAGTTTCATCACGCAACTCCATAGCAACCAAACAGAGTACCCTAGCAACCAAAATCCAAAGAGGGATATCTTCCATTCTGAATGTCACAGAGGCATGGGAGTTGGTTTATATCATTCATAGTGACAAGAAGCCTTTGCAGTTTCATCATGCAACTCCATAGAAACCAAACAGAGTACCTTAGCAACCAAATTCCAAAGAGGGATATCTTCCATTCTGAATGTCACAGAGGCATGGGAGTTGGTTTATATCATTCATAGCACCACCCTGGGTACCATAGCAACGGCCCTAGCAACCATCCTGGGTACCCTAGCAACCGCATAGCAACACCCTAGCAACCACCCCAAGTACCCTAGCAACCACATAGCAACACCTTAGCAACCACCCTGGGTACCCTAGCAACCGCCCTAGCAACCATCCTGGGTACCCTAGCAACCGCATAGCAACACCCTAGCAACCACCCCAATTACCCTAGCAACCACATAGCATCACCTTAGCAACCACCCTGGGTACCCTAGCAACCGCCCTAGCAACCATCCTGGGTACCCTAGCAACCGCATAGCAACACCCTAGCAACCACCCCAAGTACCCTAGCAACCACATAGCAACACCTTAGCAACCACCCTGGGTACCCTAGCAACCGCCCTAGCAACCATCCTGGGTACCCTAGCAACCGCATAGCAACACCCTAGCAACCACCCCAATTACCCTAGCAACCACATAGCATCACCTTAGCAACCACCCTGGGTACCCTAGCAACCACCCTGGGTACCCTAGCAACCATTCTGATTACCCTAGCAACCGCATAGCAACACCTTAGCAACCACCCTGGGTACCCTAGCAACGGCCCTAGCAACCATCCTGGGTACCCTAGCAACCGAGTGGCGAGTTTTGCCACGCCAAGCACCCCCTCACATTTTCTTCAGGAAATGTACATTCTAGTTAGGGGGTGCTTGCCAAAGCACTCACTATTATTATCTCACATACTTATTCTTCTTATTATTATTCTTCCGTACAAATTTTGACGCGCTACTCCTCCCGCACCGTTCGTCACAGAGCCATGAAACAGGCGTCAAATCGTGCGGATTATTCGGGAATGGTGTGCTATGACTTTTATAAGCGATCGGGGTAACGGTGTTTGCCCCAGGGGCAAAAAACCGGGCAAAAAATCCCATAGACAATGCATTGCGGCCAACTTTGACGCCTCGTAGCTCCGAGCGAGAATTTCGTAGAAACTTGTGAATCACCACATTTGGAGAGGCTATCAAGCTGTGCAAGAAGATACCCCGCAGTTGGGTATAAGTTGTACCCCTGGGGCACAAGAGCCCCCCAAAGTTGCCCCATTGACTTACTATGGTGAGGGAAGGCCCATGAAACAGCGCGTTTTTCCTACTATGGTAAATTGCATAGGGATTTTGTATTGATCATAGCTCTGGATCACAGTGTCATAGAGATAAGGGGGCGGGCTCATTTTACTCAGACGACCAATCAATATCTCAGGATCATTGTGAAGCCATTAAGCCACGCCCTAGCAACCATTTAGAGCACGTTAACAACAAGTTCCATAGACATCCATTGAAAAAGATCAAAGGGATATCTCCGGATTGAATTGTCATAGAAACATGAGGGTGGTCTCATTTGACTCGGGGCAGCGAACAGCCAATCATGAATCACCTCAATACTTCCTAGCCCCTCCCTAGCAACCATTGTCGAGCACCTTAACAACCAAAATCCAAAGAGGGATATCTTCCATTCTGAATGTCACAGAGGCATGGGAGTTGGTTTATATTATTCATAGTGACAAGAAGCCTTTGCAGTTTCATCATTGGCAGCTCCAAGCAACTCCATAGCAACCAAACAGAGGACCTTAGCAACCAAAATCCAAAGAGGTATATCTTCCATTCTGAAAGTCACAGAGGCATGGGGGTTGGTTTATATCATTCATAGTGACAAGAAGCCTTTGCAGTTTCATCATGCAACTCCATAGCAACCAAACAGAGTACCCTAGCAACCAAAATCCAAAGAGGGATATCTTCCATTCTGAACGTCACAGAGGCATGGGAGTTGGTTTATATCATTCATAGTGACAAGAAGCCTTTGCAGTTTCATCATGCAACTCCATAGCAACCAAACAGAGTACCCTAGCAACCAAATTCCAAAGAGGGATATCTTCCATTCTGAATGTCACAGAGGCATGGGAGTTGGTTTATTTAATTCATAGTGACAAGACGCCTTTGCAGTTTCATCATGCAACTCCATAGCAACCAAACAGAGTACCCTAGCAACCAAAATCCAAAGAGGGATATCTTCCATTCTGAATGTCACAGAGGCATGGGAGTTGGTTTATATCATTCATAGTGACAAGAAGCCTTTGCAGTTTCATCATGCAACTCCATAGCAACCAAACAGAGTACCCTAGCAACCAAAATCCAAAGAGGGATATCTTCCATTCTGAATGTCACAGAGGCATGGGAGTTGGTTTATATCATTCATAGCACCACCCTGGTTACCATAGCAACGGCCCTAGCAACCATCCTGGGTACCCTAGCAACCGCATAGCAACACCCTAGCAACCACCCCAAGTACCCTAGCAACCACATAGCAACACCTTAGCAACCACCCTGGGTACCCTAGCAACCGCCCTAGCAACCATCCTGGGTACCCTAGCAACCGCATAGCAACACCCTAGCAACCGCCCCAATTGCCCTAGCAACCACATAGCATCACCTTAGCAACCACCCTGGGTACCCTAGCAACCGCCCTAGCAACCATCCTGGGTACCCTAGCAACCACATAGCAACACCTTAGCAACCACCCCAGATACCCTAGCAACCACATGGCAACACCTTAGCAACCACCCTGGATACCCTAGCAACCACATAGCAACACCCTAGCAACCACCCTGGGTAACCTAGCAACCGTCCTAGCAACCATCATGGGTACCCTAGCAACCGCATAGCAACACCCTAGCAACCACCCCAGTACCCTAGCAACCACATAGCATCACCTTAGCAACCACCCTGGGTACCCTAGCAACCGCCCTAGCAACCATCATGGGTACCCTAGCAACCGCATAGCAACACCCTAGCAACCACCCCAAGTACCCTAGCAACCACATAGCAACACCTTAGCAACCACCCTGGGTACCCTAGAAACCGCCCTAGCAACCATCCTGGGTACCCTAGCAACCGAGTGGCGAGTTTTGCCACGCCAAGCACCCCCTCACATTTTCTTCAGGAAATGTACATTCTAGTGTTACTATTACTATTCGACTTTACAAAACTTCGGCGCGCTACTCCTCACGCACCGTTTGTCGTAGACCCATGAATGAGGTATCAAATCGTGCGGCTTATTACGGAGAGGTGTGCTATGACTTTTATAAGCGATCGGGTGTACGATGTTCGTACAGTGGGCGAAATAAAATGTCCCATAGACTTAACATTGGCATAAAATTTCTGAGATCATATCTTTTGGATTAGAAAGTGATAGATGCTTGGGGGTGGGTTCTTTTAACTCGGCCTATCAAGTAGATAATAAGTACTGCCATGACAACTTCATAGCTACACCCTAGCAACAACTTACAGTACCCTAGCAACCATACAATCATATAAATAAGCCATATCTCAGCAACTGAACATCGTACAGAGATGGGGTTGGGCTCTTTTGACTCGGGTGGGACATCCCTCTGTAAATATCAACATGGTGAATGTCTACCCACACCATAGCAACCATTTAGAGGACCCTAGCAACCGTTTAACTATAAAAGGAAGCCACATTTCAGCTCCATAACATCATACAGACATGCTGGTTGAATATAGGGGCGAATTTTGCCACGCCAAGCACCCCCTCACATTTTCTTCAGGAAATGTACATTCTAGTTAGGGGGTGCTTGCCAAAGCACTCACTATTATTATCTCACATACTTATTAGGGGGTGCTTGTCAAAGCACTCACTATTATTATTCTTCATACTTATTATTATTATTCTTCTTCTTCCGTACAAAGTTTGACGCGCTACTCCTCCCGCAGCTTTTGTCACAGACCCACGAATGAGGCGTCAAATCGTGCGGATTATTCGGGAATGGTGTGCTATGACTTTTATAAGCGATCGGGGTAACGGTGTTTGCCCCAGGGGCAAAAAAGCGGGCAAAAAATCCCATAGACAATGCATTGCGGCCAACTTTGACGCCTCGTAGCTCCGAGCGAGAATTTCGTAGAAACTTGTGAATCACCACATTTGGAGAGGCTATCAAGCTGTGCAAGAAGATACCCCGCAGTGGGGTATAAGTTGTACCCCTGGGGCACAAGAGCCCCCCAAAGTTGCCCCATTGACATACTATGGTGAGGGACGGCCCATGAAACAGCGCGTTTTTCCTACTATGGTAAATTGCATAGGGATTTTGTATTGAACATAGCTCTGGATCACAGTGTCATAGAGACAAGGGGGCGGGCTCATTTTACTCAGACGACCAATCAATATCTCAGGATCATTGTGAAGCTATCAAGCCACGCCCTAGCAACCATTTAGAGCACCGTAGCAACAAGTTCCATAGACATCCATTGAAAGAGATCAAAGGGATATCTCCGGACTGAATTGTCATAGAAACATGAGGGTGGGCTCATTTGACTCGGGGCAGCAAACAGCCAATCATGAATCACCTCAACACTTCCTAGCCCCTCCCTAGCAACCATTTTCGAGCACCTTAACAACCAAAATC
The DNA here is from genome assembly GCF_936440315.1 of Barbus barbus. NCBI lineage: Eukaryota > Metazoa > Chordata > Actinopteri > Cypriniformes > Cyprinidae > Barbus > Barbus barbus. The sequence continues at coordinate 30,185,596 of NC_136745.1, read as the reverse complement.
CAAAGAGGGATATCTTCCATTCTGAATGTCACAGAGGCATGGGACTTGGTTTATATCATTTAAAGTGACAAGAAGCCTCTGCAGTTTCATCATTGGCAGCTCCAAGCAACTCCATAGCAACCAAATAGACCACCTTAACAACCAAAATCCAAAGAGGGATATCTTCCATTCTGAATGTCACAGAGGCACGGGAGTTGGTTTATATCATTCATAGTGACAAGGAGCCTTTGCAGTTTCATCACGCAACTCCATAGCAACCAAACAGAGTACCCTAGCAACCAAAATCCAAAGAGGGATATCTTCCATTCTGAATGTCACAGAGGCATGGGAGTTGGTTTATATCATTCATAGTGACAAGAAGCCTTTGCAGTTTCATCACGCAACTCCATAGCAACCAAACAGAGTACCCTAGCAACCAAAATCCAAAGAGGGATATTTTCCATTCTGAACGTCACAGAGGCACGGGAGTTGGTTTATATCATTCATAGTGACAAGAAGCCTTTGCAGTTTCATCATGCAACTCCATAGCAACCAAACAGAGTACCCTAGCAACCAAAATCCAAAGAGGGATATCTTCCATTCTGAATGTCACAGAGGCATGGGAGTTGGTTTATATCATTCATAGTGACAAGAAGCCTTTGCAGTTTCATCATGCAACTCCATAGCAACCAAACAGAGTACCCTAGCAACCAAAATCCAAAGAGGGATATCTTCCATTCTGAATGTCACAGAGGCATGGGAGTTGGTTTATATCATTCATAGCACCACCATGGGTACCATAGCAACGGCCCTAGCAACCATCCTGGGTACCCTAGCAACTGCATAGCAACACCCTAGCAACCACCCCAAGTACCCTAGCAACCACATAGCAACACCTTAGCAACCACCCTGGGTACCCTAGCAACCGCCCTAGCAACCATCCTGGGTACCCTAGCAACCGCATAGCAACACCCTAGCAACCACCCCAATTACCCTAGCAACCACATAGCATCACCTTAGCAACCACCCTGGGTACCCTAGCAACCGCCCTAGCAACCATCCTGGGTACCCTAGCAACCGCATAGCAACACCCTAGCAACAACCCCAAGTACCCTAGCAACCACATAGCAACACCTTAGCAACCACCCTGGGTACCCTAGCAACCGCCCTAGCAACCATCCTGGGTACCCTAGCAACCGCATAGCAACACCCTAGCAACCACCCCAATTACCCTAGCAACCACATAGCATCACCTTAGCAACCACCCTGGGTACCCTAGCAACCGCCCTAGCAACCATCCTGGGTACCCTAGCAACCGCATAGCAACACCCTAGCAACCACCGTGGGTACCCTAGTAACAGCCCTAGCAACCATCCCTAGTGGCCTAGCAACCGCCCAGCAGTGCCAAGGAAACCACTCAAGCCAACCTAGCAACCGAGTGGCGAGTTTTGCCACGCCAAGCACCCCCTCACATTTTCTTCAGGAAATGTACATTCTAGTTATTATTCTTATTCTTATTCTTCTTCCGTACAAACTTCGGCGCGTAACTCGTCCCGCACCGTTCGTCACAGAGCCATGAAACAGGCGTCAAATCGTGCGCCCTATTGAGGAGACCTGTGCTATGACTTTTATAAGCGATCGGGGTAACGGTGTTTGCCCCAGGGGCAAAAAAGCGGGCAAAAAATCCCATAGACAATGCATTGCGGCCAACTTTGACGCCTCGTAGCTCCGAGCGAGAATTTCGTAGAAACTTGTGAATCACCACATTTGGAGAGGCTATCAAGCTGTGCAAGAAGATACCCCGCAGTGGGGTATAAGTTGTACCCCTGGGGCACAAGAGCCCCCCAAAGTTGCCCCATTGACATACTATGGTGAGGGACGGCCCATGAAACAACGCGTTTTTCCTACTATGGTAAAATGCATAGGGATTTTGTATTGATCATAGCTCTGGATCACAGTGTCATAGAGATAAGGGGGTGGGCTCATTTTACTCAGACGACCAATCAATATCTCAGGATCATTGTGAAGCCATCAAGCCACGCCCTAGCAACCATTTAGAGAACCTTAGCAACAAGTTCCATAGACATCCATTGAAAGAGATCAAAGGGATATCTCCGGACTGAATTGTCATAGAAGCATGAGGGTGGTCTCATTTGACTCGGGCCAGCAAACGGCCAATCATGAATCACCTCAACACTTCCTAGCCCCTCCCTAGCAACCATTGTCGAGCACCTTAACAACCAAAATCCAAAGAGGGATATCTTCCATTCTGAATGTCACAGAGGCATGGGAGTTGGTTTATATCATTCATAGTGACAATAAGCCTTTGCAGTTTCATCATGCAACTCCATAGCAACCAAACAGAGTACCCTAGCAACCAAAATCCAAAGAGGGATATCTTCCATTCTGAATGTCACAGAGGCACGGGAGTTGGTTTATATCATTCATAGCACCACCCTGGGTACCATAGCAACGGCCCTAGCAACCATACTGGGTACCCTAGCAACCGCATAGCAACACCCTAGCAACCACCCCAATTACCCTAACAACCACATAGCATCACCTTAGCAACCACCCTGGGTACCCTAGCAACCGCCCTAGCAACCATCCTGGGTACCCTAGCAACCGCATAGCAACACCCTAGCAACCCTCCAAATTACCCTAGCAACCACATAGCAACACCTTAGCAACCACCCTGGGTACCCTAGCAACCGCCCTAGCAACCATCCTGGGTACCCTAGCAACCGCATAGAAATACCCTAGCAACCACCCCAAGTACCCTAGCAACCACCCCAAGTACCCTAGCAACCGCATAGCAACACCCTAGCAACCCTCCAAATTACCCTAGCAACCACATAGCAACACCTTAGCAACCACCCTGGGTACCCTAGCAACCGCCCTAGCAACCATCCTGGGTACCCTAGCAACCGCATAGCAACACCCTAGCAACCCTCCAAATTACCCTAGCAACCACATAGCAACACCTTAGCAACCACCCTGGGTACCCTAGCAACCGCCCTAGCAACCATCCTGGGTACCCTAGCAACCGCATAGCAACACCCTAGCAACCACCCCAATTACCCTAGCAACCACATACCATCACCTTAGCAACCACCCTGGGGACCCTAGCAACCAGCCTAGCAACCATCCTGGGTACCCTAGCAACCGCATAGCAACACCCTAGCAACCATTTAGAGAACCTTAGCAACAAGTTCCATAGACATCCATTGAAAGAGATCAAAGGGATATCTCCGGACTGAATTGTCATAGAAGCATGAGGGTGGTCTCATTTGACTCGGGCCAGCAAACGGCCAATCATGAATCACCTCAACACTTCCTAGCCCCTCCCTAGCAACCATTGTCGACCACCTTAGTAACCAAAATCCAAAGAGGGATATCTTCCATTCTGAATGTCACAGAGGCATGGGAGTTGGTTTATATCATAAATAGTGACAAGAAGCCTTTGCAGTTTCATCATGCAACTCCATAGCAACCAAACAGAGTACCCTAGCAACCAAAATCCAAAGAGAGATATCTTCCATTCTGAATGTCACAGAGGCATGGGAGTTGGTTTATATCATTCATAGTGACAAGAAGCCTTTGCAGTTTCATCATGCAACTCCATAGCAACCAAACAGAGTACCCTAGCAACCAAAATCCAAAGAGGGATATCTTCCATTCTGAATGTCACAGAGGCATGGGAGTTGGTTTATATCATTCATAGTGACAATAAGCCTTTGTAGTTTCATCATGGAACTCCATAGCAACCAAACAGAGTACCCTAGCAACCAAAATCCAAAGAGGGATATCTTCCATTCTGAATGTCACAGAGGCACGGGAGTTTGTTTACAATCCAATCATATAAATAAGCCATATCTCAGCATCAGAACTTCGTACAGAGATGGGGTTGGGCTCTTTTGACTCGGGTGGGACATCACTCTGTAAATATCAACATGTTCAATGCGTACCCACACCATAACAACCATTTAGAGCATCCTAGCAACCGTTTAACTATAAAAGGAAGCCACATCTCAGCTCCATAACATCATACAGACATGCTGGTTGGCTATAGTGGCGAGTTTTGCCACGCCAAGCACCCCCTCACATTTTCTTCAGGAAATGTACATTCTAGTTAGGGGGTGCTTGTCAAAGCACTCACTATTATTATCTCACATACTTATTATAATTATTCTTATTCTTATTCTTCTTCCGTACAAACTTCGGCGCGCTACTCCTCCCGCACCGTTCGTCACAGAGCCATGAAACAGGCGTCAAATCGTGCGCCCTATTGAGGAGACCTGTGCTATGACTTTTATAAGCGATCGGGGTAACGGTGTTTGCCCCAGGGGCAAAAAAGCGGGCAAAAAATCCCATAGACAATGCATTGCGGCCAACTTTGACGCCTCGTAGCTCCGAGCGAGAATTTCGTAGAAACTTGTGAATCACCACATTTGGAGAGGCTATCAAGCTGTGCAAGAAGATACCCCGCAGTGGGGTATAAGTTGTACCCCTGGGGCACAAGAGCCCCCCAAAGTTGCCCCATTGACATACTATGGTGAGGGACGGCCCATGAAACAGCGCGTTTTTCCTACTATGGTAAAATGCATAGGGATTTTGTATTGATCATAGCTCTGGATCACAGTGTCATAGAGATAAGGGGGTGGGCTCATTTTACTCAGACGACCAATCAATATCTCAGGATCATTGTGAAGCCATCAAGCCACGCCCTAGCAACCATTTAGAGAACCTTAGCAACAAGTTCCATAGACATCCATTGAAAGAGATCAAAGGGATATCTCCGGACTGAATTGTCATAGAAGCATGAGGGTGGTCTCATTTGACTCGGGCCAGCAAACGGCCAATCATGAATCACCTCAACACTTCCTAGCCCCTCCCTAGCAACCATTGTCGAGCACCTTAGTAACCAAAATCCAAAGAGGGATATCTTCCATTCTGAATGTCACAGAGGCATGGGAGTTGGTTTATATCATTCATAGTGACAAGAAGCCTTTGCAGTTTCATCATGCAACTCCATAGCAACCAAACAGAGTACCCTAGCAACCAAAATCCAAAGAGGGATATCTTCCATTCTGAATGTCACAGAGGCACGGGAGTTGGTTTATATCATTCATAGTGACAAGAAGCCTTTGCAGTTTCATCATGCAACTCCATAGCAACCAAACAGAGTACCCTAGCAACCAAAATCCAAAGAGGGATATCTTCCATTCTGAATGTCACAGAGGCATGGGAGTTGGTTTATATCATTCATAGCACCACCCTGGGTACCATAGCAACCGCCCTAGCAACCATCCTGGGTACCCTAGCAACCGCATAGCAACACCCTAGCAACCACCCCAAGTACCCTAGCAACCACATAGCAACACCTTAGCAACCACCCTGGGTACCCTAGCAACTGCCCTAGCAACCATTCTGGGTACCCTAGCAACCGCATAGCAACACCCTAGCAACCACCCAAAGTACCCTAGCAACCACATAGCATCACCTTAGCAACCACCCTGGGTACCCTAGCAACCACCCTAGCAACCATCCTGGGTACCCTAGCAACCGCATAGCAACACCCTAGCAACCACCCCAAGTACCCTAGCAACCACATAGCATATCCTTAGCAACCACCCTGGGTACCCTAGCAACCACCCTAGCAACCATCCTAAGTACCCTAGCAACCGCATAGCAACACCCTAGCAACCACCCCAATTACCCTAGCAACCACATAGCAACACCTTAGCAACCACCCTGGGTACCTTAGCAACGGCCCTAGTAACCATCCTGGGTACCCTAGCAACCACATAGCAACACCTTAGCAACAACCCTGGGAACCCTAGCAACCACCCTAGCAACCATCCTAGGTACCTTAGCAACCATCCTGGTTACCCTAGCAACGGCCCTAGCAACCATCCTGGGTACCCTAGCAACCGCATAGCAACACCCTAGCAACACCTTAGTAACCATCTTGGGTACCCTAGCAACCACCCTAGCAACCATCCTAGGAACCCTAGCAACCACCTTAGCAACCGAGTGGCGAGTTTTGCCACGCCAAGCACCCCCTCACATTTTCTTCAGGAAATGTACATTCTAGTGTTACTATTACTATTCGACTTTACAAAACTTCGGCGCGCTACTCCTCCCGCACCGTTTGTCGTAGACCCATGAATGAGGTATCAAATCGTGCGGCTTATTAAGGAGAGGTGTGCTATGACTTTTATAAGCGATCGGGTGTACGATGTTCGTACAGTGGGCGAAATAAAATGTCCCATAGACTTAACATTGGCATAAAATTTGTGAGATCATATCTTTGGATTAGAAAGTGATAGATGCTTGGGGGTGGGTTCTTTTAACTCGGCCTATCAAGTAGACAATAAGTACTGCCATGACAACTTCATAGCTACACCCTAGCAACAACTTACAGTACCCTAGCAACCATACAATCATATAAATAAGCCATATCTCAGCATCTGAACATCGTACAGAGATGGGGTTGGGCTCTTTTGACTCGGGTGGGACATCCCTCTGTAAATATCAACATGGTGAATGTCTACCCACACCATAGCAACCATTTAGAGGACCCTAGCAACCGTTTAACTATAAAAGGAAGCCACATTTCAGCTCCATAACATCATACAGACATGCTGGTTGAATATAGGGGCGAATTTTGCCACGCCAAGCACCCCCTCACATTTTCTTCAGGAAATGTACATTCTAGTTAGGGGGTGCTTGCCAAAGCACTCACTATTATTATCTCACATACTTATTATTCTTATTCTTTTTATTCTTATTCTTCTTCCGTACAAACTTCGGCACGCTACTCCTCCCGCACCGTTCGTCACAGAGCCATGAAACAGGCGTCAAATCGTGCGCCCTATTGAGGAGACCTGTGCTATGACTTTTATAAGCGATCGGGGGTACGGTATTTGCCCCAGGGGCAAAAAAGCGGGCAAAAAATCGCATAGACAATGCATTGCGGCCAACTTTGACGGCTCGTAGCTCCGAGCGAGAATTTCGTAGAAACTTGTAAATCACCACATTTGGAGAGGCTATCAAGCTGTGCAAGAAGATACCCCGCAGTGGGGTATAAGTTGTACCCCTGGGGCACAAGAGCCCCCCAAAGTTGCCCCAGTGACTTACTATGGTGAGGGACGGCCCATGAAACAGCGCGTTTTTCCTACTATGGTAAATTGCATAGGGATTTTGTATTGAACATAGCTCTGGATCACAGTGTCATAGAGATAAGGGGGCGGGCTCATTTTACTCAGACGACCAATCAATATCTCAGGATCATTGTGAAGCCATCAAGCCACGCCCTAGCAACCATTTAGAGAACCTTAGCAACAAGTTCCATAGACATTCATTGAAAGAGATCAAAGGAATATCTCCGGACTGAATTGTCATAGAAACATGAGGGTGGTCTCATTTGACTCGGGGCAGCGAACAGCCAATCATGAATCACCTCAATACTTCCTAGCCCCTCCCTAGCAACCATTGTCGAGCACCTTAACAACCAAAATCCAAAGAGGGATATCTTCCATTCTGAATGTCACAGAGGCATGGGAGTTGGTTTATATTATTCATAGTGACAAGAAGCCTTTGCAGTTTCATCATTGGCAGCTCCAAGCAACTCCATAGCAACCAAACAGAGGACCTTAGCAACCAAAATCCAAAGAGGTATATCTTCCATTCTGAATGTCACAGAGGCATGGGAGTTGGTTTATATCATTCATAGTGACAAGAAGCCTTTGCAGTTTCATCATGCAACTCCATAGCAACCAAACAGAGTACCCTAGCAACCAAAATCCAAAGAGGGATATCTTCCATTCTGAATGTCACAGAGGCATGGGAGTTGGTTTATATCATTCATAGCACCACCCTGGTTACCATAGCAACGGCCCTAGCAACCATCCTGGGTACCCTAGCAACCGCATAGCAACACCCTAGCAACCACCCCAAGTACCCTAGCAACCACATAGCAACACCTTAGCAACCACCCTGGGTACCCTAGCAACCGCCCTAGCAACCATCCTGGGTACCCTAGCAACCGCATAGCAACACCCTAGCAACCGCCCCAATTGCCCTAGCAACCACATAGCATCACCTTAGCAACCACCCTGGGTACCCTAGCAACCGCCCTAGCAACCATCCTGGGTACCCTAGCAACCACATAGCAACACCTTAGCAACCACCCCAGATACCCTAGCAACCACATGGCAACACCTTAGCAACCACCCTGGATACCCTAGCAACCACATAGCAACACCCTAGCAACCACCCTGGGTAACCTAGCAACCGTCCTAGCAACCATCATGGGTACCCTAGCAACCGCATAGCAACACCCTAGCAACCACCCCAGTACCCTAGCAACCACATAGCATCACCTTAGCAACCACCCTGGGTACCCTAGCAACCGCCCTAGCAACCATCATGGGTACCCTAGCAACCGCATAGCAACACCCTAGCAACCACCCCAAGTACCCTAGCAACCACATAGCAACACCTTAGCAACCACCCTGGGTACCCTAGAAACCGCCCTAGCAACCATCCTGGGTACCCTAGCAACCGAGTGGCGAGTTTTGCCACGCCAAGCACCCCCTCACATTTTCTTCAGGAAATGTACATTCTAGTGTTACTATTACTATTCGCCTTGACAAAACTTCGGCGCGCTACTCCTCCCGCACCGTTTGTCGTAGACCCATGAATGAGGTGTCAAATCGACCGCCTCATTGAGGAGAGGTGTGCTATGACTTTTCTAAGCGATCAGACCTACGATGTTCGTACAGCGGACGAATAAGTAGGCAAAAAAGTCCCATTGACTTACAATGGTGGAATTTTCATGAATTTGAATCTCAACTGTCACTTTCTCACACACACACAAAAACAAGCAGGCCCTTCTCTCTCTCTCTCTCTCTCTGTAACCCCCCCCCCCCCCCCCCCCCCACTCATTTGACTCACCTTTTAAGTAACCAATAAGTAATGACCTATGATATCCATGGCCACTCCCTAGCAACCAAACAGAGTACCTTAGCAACCAAAATCCAAAGAGGGATATCTTCCATTCTAGCACATAGAAATACTGCTTACACCCTAGCAACCGAGTGGCGAGTTTTGCCACGCCAAGCACCCCCTCACATTTTCTTCAGGAAATGTACATTCTAGTTAGGGGGTGCTTGCCAAAGCACTCACTATTATTATCTCACATACTTATTATTCTTATTCTTTTTATTCTTATTCTTCTTCCGTACAAACTTCGGCACGCTACTCCTCCCGCACCGTTCGTCACAGAGCCATGAAACAGGCGTCAAATCGTGCACCCTATTGAGGAGACCTGTGCTATGACTTTTATAAGCGATCGGGGGTACGGTATTTGCCCCAGGGGCAAAAAAGCGGGCAAAAAATCGCATAGACAATGCATTGCGGCCAACTTTGACGGCTCGTAGCTCCGAGCGAGAATTTCGTAGAAACTTGTAAATCACCACATTTGGAGAGGCTATCAAGCTGTGCAAGAAGATACCCCGCAGTGGGGTATAAGTTGTACCCCTGGGGCACAAGAGCCCCCCAAAGTTGCCCCAGTGACTTACTATGGTGAGGGACGGCCCATGAAACAGCGCGTTTTTCCTACTATGGTAAATTGCATAGGGATTTTGTATTGAACATAGCTCTGGATCACAGTGTCATAGAGATAAGGGGGCGGGCTCATTTTACTCAGACGACCAATCAATATCTCAGGATCATTGTGAAGCCATCAAGCCACGCCCTAGCAACCATTTAGAGAACCTTAGCAACAAGTTCCATAGACATTCATTGAAAGAGATCAAAGGAATATCTCCGGACTGAATTGTCATAGAAACATGAGGGTGGTCTCATTTGACTCGGGGCAGCGAACAGCCAATCATGAATCACCTCAATACTTCCTAGCCCCTCCCTAGCAACCATTGTCGAGCACCTTAACAACCAAAATCCAAAGAGGGATATCTTCCATTCTGAATGTCACAGAGGCATGGGAGTTGGTTTATATTATTCATAGTGACAAGAAGCCTTTGCAGTTTCATCATTGGCAGCTCCAAGCAACTCCATAGCAACCAAACAGAGGACCTTAGCAACCAAAATCCAAAGAGGTATATCTTCCATTCTGAATGTCACAGAGGCATGGGAGTTGGTTTATATCATTCATAGTGACAAGAAGCCTTTGCAGTTTCATCATGCAACTCCATAGCAACCAAACAGAGTACCCTAGCAACCAAAATCCAAAGAGGGATATCTTCCATTCTGAATGTCACAGAGGCATGGGAGTTGGTTTATATCATTCATAGCACCACCCTGGTTACCATAGCAACGGCCCTAGCAACCATCCTGGGTACCCTAGCAACCGCATAGCAACACCCTAGCAACCACCCCAAGTACCCTAGCAACCACATAGCAACACCTTAGCAACCACCCTGGGTACCCTAGCAACCGCCCTAGCAACCATCCTGGGTACCCTAGCAACCGCATAGCAACACCCTAGCAACCGCCCCAATTGCCCTAGCAACCACATAGCATCACCTTAGCAACCACCCTGGGTACCCTAGCAACCGCCCTAGCAACCATCCTGGGTACCCTAGCAACCACATAGCAACACCTTAGCAACCACCCCAGATACCCTAGCAACCACATGGCAACACCTTAGCAACCACCCTGGATACCCTAGCAACCACATAGCAACACCCTAGCAACCACCCTGGGTAACCTAGCAACCGTCCTAGCAACCATCATGGGTACCCTAGCAACCGCATAGCAACACCCTAGCAACCACCCCAGTACCCTAGCAACCACATAGCATCACCTTAGCAACCACCCTGGGTACCCTAGCAACCGCCCTAGCAACCATCATGGGTACCCTAGCAACCGCATAGCAACACCCTAGCAACCACCCCAAGTACCCTAGCAACCACATAGCAACACCTTAGCAACCACCCTGGGTACCCTAGAAACCGCCCTAGCAACCATCCTGGGTACCCTAGCAACCGAGTGGCGAGTTTTGCCACGCCAAGCACCCCCTCACATTTTCTTCAGGAAATGTACATTCTAGTTAGGGGGTGCTTGCCAAAGCACTCACTATTATTATCTCACATACTTATTAGGGGGTGCTTGCCAAAGCACTCACTATTATTATCTCACATACTTATTATTCTTATTCTTTTTATTCTTATTCTTCTTCCGTACAAACTTCGGCACGCTACTCCTCCCGCACCGTTCGTCACAGAGCCATGAAACAGGCGTCAAATCGTGCGCCCTATTGAGGAGACCTGTGCTATGACTTTTATAAGCGATCGGGGGTACGGTATTTGCCCCAGGGGCAAAAAAGCGGGCAAAAAATCGCATAGACAATGCATTGCGGCCAACTTTGACGGCTCGTAGCTCCGAGCGAGAATTTCGTAGAAACTTGTAAATCACCACATTTGGAGAGGCTATCAAGCTGTGCAAGAAGATACCCCGCAGTGGGGTATAAGTTGTACCCCTGGGGCACAAGAGCCCCCCAAAGTTGCCCCAGTGACTTACTATGGTGAGGGACGGCCCATGAAACAGCGCGTTTTTCCTACTATGGTAAATTGCATAGGGATTTTGTATTGAACATAGCTCTGGATCACAGTGTCATAGAGATAAGGGGGCGGGCTCATTTTACTCAGACGACCAATCAATATCTCAGGATCATTGTGAAGCCATCAAGCCACGCCCTAGCAACCATTTAGAGAACCTTAGCAACAAGTTCCATAGACATTCATTGAAAGAGATCAAAGGAATATCTCCGGACTGAATTGTCATAGAAACATGAGGGTGGTCTCATTTGACTCGGGGCAGCGAACAGCCAATCATGAATCACCTCAATACTTCCTAGCCCCTCCCTAGCAACCATTGTCGAGCACCTTAACAACCAAAATCCAAAGAGGGATATCTTCCATTCTGAATGTCACAGAGGCATGGGAGTTGGTTTATATTATTCATAGTGACAAGAAGCCTTTGCAGTTTCATCATTGGCAGCTCCAAGCAACTCCATAGCAACCAAACAGAGGACCTTAGCAACCAAAATCCAAAGAGGTATATCTTCCATTCTGAATGTCACAGAGGCATGGGAGTTGGTTTATATCATTCATAGTGACAAGAAGCCTTTGCAGTTTCATCATGCAACTCCATAGCAACCAAACAGAGTACCCTAGCAACCAAAATCCAAAGAGGGATATCTTCCATTCTGAATGTCACAGAGGCATGGGAGTTGGTTTATATCATTCATAGCACCACCCTGGTTACCATAGCAACGGCCCTAGCAACCATCCTGGGTACCCTAGCAACCGCATAGCAACACCCTAGCAACCACCCCAAGTACCCTAGCAACCACATAGCAACACCTTAGCAACCACCCTGGGTACCCTAGCAACCGCCCTAGCAACCATCCTGGGTACCCTAGCAACCGCATAGCAACACCCTAGCAACCGCCCCAATTGCCCTAGCAACCACATAGCATCACCTTAGCAACCACCCTGGGTACCCTAGCAACCGCCCTAGCAACCATCCTGGGTACCCTAGCAACCACATAGCAACACCTTAGCAACCACCCCAGATACCCTAGCAACCACATGGCAACACCTTAGCAACCACCCTGGATACCCTAGCAACCACATAGCAACACCCTAGCAACCACCCTGGGTAACCTAGCAACCGTCCTAGCAACCATCATGGGTACCCTAGCAACCGCATAGCAACACCCTAGCAACCACCCCAGTACCCTAGCAACCACATAGCATCACCTTAGCAACCACCCTGGGTACCCTAGCAACCGCCCTAGCAACCATCATGGGTACCCTAGCAACCGCATAGCAACACCCTAGCAACCACCCCAAGTACCCTAGCAACCACATAGCAACACCTTAGCAACCACCCTGGGTACCCTAGAAACCGCCCTAGCAACCATCCTGGGTACCCTAGCAACCGAGTGGCGAGTTTTGCCACGCCAAGCACCCCCTCACATTTTCTTCAGGAAATGTACATTCTAGTTATTATTATTCTTCTTATTCTTATTCTTCTTCCGTACAAACTTCGGCACGCTACTCCTCCCGCACCGTGCGTCACAGAGCCATGAAACAGGCGTCAAATCGTGCGCCCTATTAAGGACACCTGTGCTGTGACTTTTATAAGCGATCGGGGTAACGGTGTTTGCCCCAGGGGCAAAAAAGCGGGCAAAAAATCCCATAGACAATGCATTGCGGCCAACTTTGACGCCTCGTAGCTCCGAGCGAGAATTTCGCAGAAACTTGTGAATCACCACATTTGGAGAGGCTATCAAGCTGTGCAAGAAGATACCCCGCAGTGGGGTATAAGTTGTACCCCTGGGGCACAAGAGCCCCCCAAAGTTGCCCCAGTGATTTACTATGGTGAGGGACTGCCCGTGAAACAGCGCGTTTTTCCTACTATGGTAAATTGCATAGGGATTTTGTATTGAACATAGCTCTGGATCACAGTGTCATAGAGATAAGGGGGCGGGCTCATTTTACTCAGACGACCAATCAATATCTCAGGATCATTGTGAAGCCATAAAGCCACGCCCTAGTAACCATTTAGAGAACCTTAGCAACAAGTTCCATAGACATTCATTGAAAGAGATCAAAGGAATATCTCCGGACTGAATTGTCATAGAAACATGAGGGTGGTCTCCTTTGACTCGGGGCAGCAAACAGCCAATCATGAATCACCTCAATACTTCCTAGCCCCTCCCTAGCAACCATTGTCGAGCACCTTAACAACCAAAATCCAAAGAGGGATATCTTCCATTCTGAATGTCACAGAGGCATGGGAGTTGGTTTATATTATTCATAGTGACAAGAAGCCTTTGCAGTTTCATCATTGACAGCTCCAAGCAACTCCATAGCAACCAAACAGAGGACCTTAGCAACCAAAATCCAAAGAGGTATATCTTCCATTCTGAAAGTCACAGAGGCATGGGAGTTGGTTTATATCATTCATAGTGACAAGAAGCATTTGCAGTTTCATCATGCAACTCCATAGCAACCAAACAGAGTACCCTAGCAACCAAAATCCAAAGAGGGATATCTTCCATTCTGAATGTCACAGAGGCATGGGAGTTGGTTTATATCATTCATAGTGACAAGAAGCCTTTGCAGTTTCATCACGCAACTCCATAGCAACCAAACAGAGTACCCTAGCAACCAAAATCCAAAGAGGGATATCTTCCATTCTGAACGTCACAGAGGCACGGGAGTTGGTTTATATCATTCATAGTGACAATAAGCCTTTGCAGTTTCATCATGGAACTCCATAGCAACCAAACAGAGTACCCTAGCAACCAAAATCCAAAGAGGGATATCTTCCATTCTGAATGTCACAGAGGCACGGGAGTTGATTTATATCATTCATAGTGAAAAGAAGCCTTTGCAGTTTCATCATGCTACTCCATAGCAACCAAACAGAGTACCCTAGCAACCAAAATCCAAAGAGGGATATCTTCCATTCTGAATGTCACAGAGGTATGGGAGTTGGTTTATATCATTCATAGTGACAAGAAGCCTTTGCAGTTTCATCATGCAACTCCATAGCAACCAAACAGAGTACCCTAGCAACCAAAATCCAAAGAGGGATATCTTCCATTCTGAATGTCACAGAGGCATGGGAGTTGATTTATTTCATTCATAGTGACAAGAAGCCTTTGCAGTTTCATCATGCAACTCCATAGCAACCAAAAAGAGTACCCTAGCAACCAAAATCCAAAGAGGGATATCTTCCATTCTGAATGTCACAGAGGCATGGGAGTTGGTTTATATCATTCATAGCACCACCCTGGGTACCATAGCAACCGCCCTAGCAACCATCCTGGGTACCCTAGCAACCGCATAGCAACACCCTAGCAACCACCCCAAGTACCCTAGCAACCACATAGCAACACCTTAGCAACCACCCTGGGTACCCTAGCAACCGCCCTAGCAACCATCCTGGGTACCCTAGCAACCGCATAGCAACACCCTAGCAACCACCCCAATTACCCTAGCAACCACATACCATCACCTTAGCAACCACCCTGGGTACCCTAGCAACCACCCTAGCAACCATCCTGCGTACCCTAGCAACCGCATAGCAACACCCTAGCAACCACCCCAAGTACCCTAGCAACCACATAGCAACACCTTAGCAACCACCCTGGGTACCCTAGCAACCGCCCTAGCAACCATCCTAGGTACCCTAGCAACCATCCTGATTACCCTAGCAACCGCATAGAAACACCTTAGCAACCACCCTGGGTACCCTAGCAACCATTCTGATTACCCTAGCAACCGCATAGCAACACCTTAGCAACCACCCTGGGTACCCTAGCAACGGCCCTAGCAACCATCCTGGGTACCCTAGCAACCGAGTGGCGAGTTTTGCCACGCCAAGCACCCCCTCACATTTTCTTCAGGAAATGTACATTCTAGTTAGGGGGTGCTTGCCAAAGCACTCACTATTATTATCTCACATACTTATTATTCTTATTCCTCTTCTTCCGTACAAATTTTGACGCGCTACTCCTCCCGCAGCTTTTGTCACAGACCAACGAATGAGGCGTCAAATCGTGCGGATTATTCGGGAATGATGTGCTATGACTTTTATAAGCGATCGGGGGTACGGTGTTTGCCCCAGGGGCAAAAAAGCGGGCAAAAAATCCCATAGACAATGCATTGCGGCCAACTTTGACGGCTCGTAGCTCCGAGCGAGAATTTCGTAGAAACTTGTGAATCACCACATTTGGAGAGGCTATCAAGCTGTGCAAGAAGATACCCCGCAGTGGGGTATAAATTGTACCCCTGGCGCACAAGAGCCCCCCAAAGTTGCCCCATTGACTTACTATGGTGAGGGACGGCCCATGAAACAGCGCGTTTTTCCTACTATGGTAAATTGCATAGGGATTTTGTATTGAACCTAGCTCTGGATCACAGTGTCATAGAGACAAAGGGGCGGGCTCATTTTACTCAGACGACCAATCAATATCTCAGGATCATTGTGAAGCCATCAAGCCACGCCCTAGCAACCATTTAGAGTACCTTAACAACAAGTTCCATAGACATTCATTGAAAGAGATCAAAGGGATATCTCCGGATTGAATTGTCATAGAAACATGAGGGTGGGCTCATTTGACTCGGGGCAGCAAACAGCCAATCATGAATCACCTCAACACTTCCTAGCCCCTCCCTAGCAACCAATGTCGACCACCTTAGTAACCAAAATCCAAAGAGGTATATCTTCCATTCTGAATGTCACAGAGGCATGGGAGTTGGTTTATATCATTCATAGTGACAAGAAGCCTTTGCAGTTTCATCACTGGCAGCTCCAAGCAACTCCATAGCAACCAAACAGAGTCCCTAGCAACCAAAATCCAAAGAAGGATATCTTCCATTCTGAATGTCATGGAGGCATGGGAGTTGGATTATATCATTCATAGTGACAAGAAGCCTTTGCAGTTTCATCACTGGCAGCTCCAAGCAACTCCATAGCAACCAAACAGAGGACCTTAGCAACCAAAATCTAAAGAGGTATATCTTCCATTCTGAATGTCACAGAGGCATGGGAGTTGGTTTATATCATTCATACTGACAAGAAGCCTTTGGAATTGCATTATTGGCAGCTGCCAAGCCACTCCCTAGCAACCGAATGGCAAGACCTATATCTTTGCATCAGAATATCGTACAGACATGGGAGTTGGTCCTTTTGACTCATGCTAGCACACTGGACTTGCTAGTCATGCTAGCAGTGAATAGCTACATGCTAATAGTCATTAGCTAAGTGCTAATTTACGCTAAGAACATGCTAGGAACTCTTTGAAACTCCATAGTAACGATCTATGACAACTGAAAACTACCTAGCAACACCCTAGGAACCACCCCAGGTACCATAGCAATCTCTGCAAGTACCCTAGCAACCGCATAGCAACACCCTAGCAACCACCCAATATACCCTATATACCCTAGCAACCACATTGCAACACCTTAGCAACCACCCTGGGTACCCTAGCGACGGCCCTAGCAACCATCCTGGCTATCCTTGCAACCACCTTTATGACCCTAGCAACTACATAGCAACACCTTAGCAACCAGCCTGGATACCCTAGCAATGGCCCTAGCAACCACCCCAAGTACCCTAGCAACCACATACCAATACCTTAGCAACCATCCTGGGTACCCTGGCAACCACCCTAGCAACCATCCTGCGTACCCTAGCAACCGCATAGCAACACCCTAGCAACCACCCCAAGTACCCTAGCAACCACATAGCAACACCTTAGCAACCACCCTGGGTACCCTAGCAACCGCCCTAGCAACCATCCTAGGTACCCTAGCAACCATCCTGATTACCCTAGCAACCGCATAGAAACACCTTAGCAACCACCCTGGGTACCCTAGCAACCACCCTAGCAACCATCCTAGGTACCCTAGCAACCATCCTGGGTACCCTAGCAACCGAGTGGCGAGTTTTGTCACGCCAAGCACCCCCTCACATTTTCTTCAGGAAATGTACATTCTAGTTAGGGGGTGCTTGTCAAAGCACTCACTATTATTATTCTTCATACTTATTATTATTATTCTTCTTCTTCCGTACAAAGTTTGACGCGCTACTCCTCCCGCAGCTTTTGTCACAGACCCACGAATGAGGCGTCAAATCGTGCGGATTATTCGGGAATGGTGTGCTATGACTTTTATAAGCGATCGGGGTAACGGTGTTTGCCCCAGGGGCAAAAAAGCGGGCAAAAAATCCCATAGACAATGCATTGCGGCCAACTTTGACGCCTCGTAGCTCCGAGCGAGAATTTCGTAGAAACTTGTGAATCACCACATTTGGAGAGGCTATCAAGCTGTGCAAGAAGATACCCCGCAGTGGGGTATAAGTTGTACCCCTGGGGCACAAGAGCCCCCCAAAGTTGCCCCATTGACATACTATGGTGAGGGACGGCCCATGAAACAGCGCGTTTTTCCTACTATGGTAAAATGCATAGGGATTTTGTATTGATCATAGCTCTGGATCACAGTATCATAGAGATAAGGGGGTGGGGTCATTTTACTCAGACGACCAATCAATATCTCAGGATCATTGTGAAGCCATCAAGCCACGCCCTAGCAACCATTTAGAGCACGTTAACAACAAGTTCCATAGACATCCATTGAAAAAGATCAAAGGGATATCTCCGGACTGAATTGTCATAGAAACATGAGGGTGGTCTCATTTGACTCGGGGCAGCAAACAGCCAATCATGAATCACCTCAATACTTCCTAGCCCCTCCCTAGCAACCATTGTCGAGCACCTTAACAACCAAAATCCAAAGAGGGATATCTTCCATTCTGAATGTCACAGAGGCATGGGAGTTGGTTTATATTATTCATAGTGACAAGAAGCCTTTGCAGTTTCATCATTGGCAGCTCCAAGCAACTCCATAGCAACCAAACAGAGGACCTTAGCAACCAAAATCCAAAGAGGTATATCTTCCATTCTGAAAGTCACAGAGGCATGGGGGTTGGTTTGTATCATTCATAGTGACAAGAAGCCTTTGCAGTTTCATCATGCAACTCCATAGCAACCAAACAGAGTACCCTAGCAACCAAAATCCAAAGAGGGATATCTTCCATTCTGAATGTCACAGAGGCATGGGAGTTGGTTTATATCATTCATAGTGACAAGAAGCCTTTGCAGTTTCATCATGCAACTCCATAGCAACCAAACAGAGTACCCTAGCAACCAAAATCCAAAGAGGGATATCTTCCATTCCGAATGTCACAGAGCCATGGGAGTTGGTTTATATCATTCATAGTGACAAGAAGCCTTTGCAGCTCTGTAAATATCAACATGTTCAATGCGTACCCACACCATAACAACCATTTAGAGCATCCTAGCAACCGTTTAACTATAAAAGGAAGCCACATCTCAGCTCCATAACATCATACAGACATGCTGGTTGGCTATAGTGGCGAGTTTTGCCACGCCAAGCACCCCCTCACATTTTCTTCAGGAAATGTACATTCTAGTGTTACTATTACTATTCGACTTTACAAAACTTCGGCGCGCTACTCTTCCCGCACCGTTTGTCGTAGACCCATGAATGAGGTGTCAAATCGTGCGGCTTAGTAAGGAGAGGTGTGCTATGACTTTTATAAGCGATCGGGTGTACGATGTTCGTACAGTGGGCGAAAAAAAATGTCCCATAGACTTAACATTGGCATAAAATTTGTGAGATCATATCTTTGGATTAGAAAGTGATAGATGCTTGCGGGTGGGTTCTTTTAACTCGGCCTATCAAGTAGACAATAAGTACTGCCATGACAACTTCATAGCTACACCCTAGCAACAACTTACAGTAACCTAGCAACCATACAATCATATAAATAAGCCATATCTCAGCATCAGAACTTCGTACAGAGATGGGGTTGGGCTCTTTTGACTCGGGTGGGACATCACTCTGTAAATATCAACATGTTCAATGCGTACCCACACCATAACAACCATTTAGAGCATCCTAGCAACCGTTTAACTATAAAAGGAAGCCACATCTCAGCTCCATAACATCATACAGACATGCTGGTTGGCTATAGTGGCGAGTTTTGCCACGCCAAGCACCCCCTCACATTTTCTTCAGGAAATGTACATTCTAGTTAGTGGGTGCTTTTTTGAAGCACTCACTATTGTTATTCGGCATACTTATTTTTATTATTATTATTTTCTTCTTTATTCCGCCGTTATTTTGACGCGCTACTCCTCCCGCAGCTTTTGTCACAGAGCAACGAATGAGGCGTCAAATCGTGCGGATTAATCGGGAATGGTGTGCTATGACTTTTATAAGCGATCGGGGGTACGGTATTTGCCCCAGGGGCAAAAAAGCGGCCCAAAAATCGCATTGACTTAACATTGCGACAAACTTTGACGAATCATAGCTCAGAGCGAGGATTTCGCAGAAACTTGTGATTTGCCACATTTGAAGAGGCTGGGAGGATCTGTAAGAACATACCTCACAATGGGGTAAAAGTTTGACCCCTGGGGCAGAAGAGGCCCCCAAAGTTGCCCCATTGACTTACTATGGAGCAGGACGGCCCATCAAATGCATGCGTTTTACCTACTATGGTAAATTGCATAGGGATTTTGTATTGAACATAGCTCTGGATCACAGTGTCATAGAGACAAGGAGGCGGGCTCATTTTACTCAGACGACCAATCAATCTCTCAGGATCATTGTGAAGCTATAAAGCCACGCCCTAGCAACCATTTAGAGAACCTTAGCAACAAGTTCCATAGACATTCATTGAAAGAGATCAAAGGGATATCTCCGGACTGAATTGTCATAGAAACATGAGGGTGGTCTCATTTGACTCGGGGCAGCAAACAGCCAATCATGAATCACTTCAACACTTCCTAGCCCCTCCCTAGCAACAATTGTCGAACAACTTAGCAACCAAAATCCAAAGAGGGATATCTTCCATTCTGAATGTCACAGAGGCATGGGAGTTGGTTTATATCATTCATAGTGACAAGAAGCCTTTGCAGTTTCATCATTGGCAGCCCATAGCAACCAAACAGAGTACCTTAGCAACCAAAATCCAAAGAGAGATATCTTCCATTCTGAATGTCACAGAGGCATGGGAGTTGGTTTATATCATTCATAGTGACAAGAAGCTTTTGGAGTTTCATGATTGGCAGCTGCCAAGCCACTCCCTAGCAACCAAACAGAGTACCCTAGCAACCGAGTGGCGAGTTTTGCCACGCCAAGCACCCACTCACATTTTCTTCAGGAAATGTACATTCTAGTGTTACTATTACTATTCGACTTTACAAAACTTCGGCGCGCTACTCCTCCCGCACCGTTTGTCGTAGACCCATGAATGAGGTGTCAAATCGTGCGGCTTAGTAAGGAGAGGTGTGCTATGACTTTTATAAGCGATCGGGTGTACGATGTTCGTACAGTGGGCGAAAAAAAATGTCCCATAGACTTAACATTGGCATAAAATTTGTGAGATCATATCTTTGGATTAGAAAGTGATAGATGCTTGCGGGTGGGTTCTTTTAACTCGGCCTATCAAGTAGACAATAAGTACTGCCATGACAACTTCATAGCTACACCCTAGCAACAACTTACAGTAACCTAGCAACCATACAATCATATAAATAAGCCATATCTCAGCATCAGAACTTCGTACAGAGATGGGGTTGGGCTCTTTTGACTCGGGTGGGACATCACTCTGTAAATATCAACATGTTCAATGCGTACCCACACCATAACAACCATTTAGAGCATCCTAGCAACCGTTTAACTATAAAAGGAAGCCACATCTCAGCTCCATAACATCATACAGACATGCTGGTTGGCTATAGTGGCGAGTTTTGCCACGCCAAGCACCCCCTCACATTTTCTTCAGGAAATGTACATTCTAGTTAGGGGGTGCTTGTCAAAGCACTCACTATTATTATCTCACATACTTATTATTATTATTCTTATTCTTATTCTTATTCTTCTTCCGTACAAACTTCGGCACGCTACTCCTCCCGCACCGTTCGTCACAGAGCCATGAAACAGGCGTCAAATCGTGCGCCCTATTGAGGAGACCTGTGCTATGACTTTTATAAGCGATCGGGGGTACGGTATTTGCCCCAGGGGCAAAAAAGCGGGCAAAAAATCGCATAGACAATGCATTGCGGCCAACTTTGACGGCTCGTAGCTCCGAGCGAGAATTTCGTAGAAACTTGTAAATCACCACATTTGGAGAGGCTATCAAGCTGTGCAAGAAGATACCCCGCAGTGGGGTATAAGTTGTACCCCTGGGGCACAAGAGCCCCCCAAAGTTGCCCCATTGACATACTATGGTGAGGGACGGCCCATGAAACAGCGCGTTTTTCCTACTATGGTAAATTGCATAGGGATTTTGTATTGAACATAGCTCTGGATCACAGTGTCATAGAGATAAGGGGGAGGGCTCATTTTACTCAGACGACCAATCAATATCTCAGGATCATTGTGAAGCCATCAAGCCACGCCCTAGCAACCATTTAGAGAACCTTAGCAACAAGTTCCATAGACATCCATTGAAAGAGATCAAAGGGATATCTCCGGACTGAATTGTCATAGAAGCATGAGGGTGCTCTCATTTGACTCGGGCCAGCAAACGGCCAATCATGAATCACCTCAACACTTCCTAGCCCCTCCCTAGCAACCATTCTCGACCACCTTAGTAACCAAAATCCAAAGAGGGATATCTTCCATTCTGAATGTCACAGAGGCATGGGACTTGGTTTATATCATTCATAGTGACAAGATGCCTCTGCAGTTTCATCATTGGCACCTCCAAGCATCTCCATAGCAACCAAATAGACCACCTTAACAACCAAAATCCAAAGAGGGATATCTTCCATTCTGAATGTCACAGAGGCATGGGAGTTGGTTTATATCATTCATAGTGACAAGAAGCCTTTGCAGTTTCATCAAGCAAATCCATAGCAACCAAACAGAGTACCCTAGCAACCAAAATCCAAAGAGGGATATCTTCCATTCTGAATGTCACAGAGGCACGGGAGTTGGTTTATATCATTCATAGTGACAATAAGCCTTTGTAGTTTCATCATGGAACTCCATAGCAACCAAACAGAGTACCCTAGCAACCAAAATCCAAAGAGGGATATCTTCCATTCTGAATGTCACAGAGGCATGGGAGTTGGTTTATATCATTCATAGCACCACCCTGGGTACCATAGCAACCGCCCTAGCAACCATCCTGGGTACCCTAGCAACCGCATAGCAACACCCTAGCAACCACCCCAAGTACCCTAGCAACCACATAGCAACACCTTAGCAACCACCCTGGGTACCCTAGCAACCGCCCTAGCAACCATCCTGGGTACCCTAGCAACCGCATAGCAACACCATAGCAACCACCCCAATTACCCTAGCAACCACATAGCATCACCTTAGCAACCACCCCAAGTACCCTAGCAACCGCCCTAGCAACCATCTTAGGTACCCTAGCAACCGCATAGCAACACCCTAGCAACCATCCAAAGTACCCTAGCAACCACATAGCAACACCTTAGCAACAACCCTGGGTACCCTAGCAACCACCCTAGCAACCATCCTAGGTACCTTAGCAACCATCCTGGGTACCCTAGCAACCGCATAGCAACACTCTAGCAACACCTTAGTAACCATCCTGGGTACCCTAGCAACCATCCTAGGAACCCTAGCAACCACCTTAGCAACCGAGTGGCGAGTTTTGCCACGCCAAGCACCCCCTCACATTTTCTTCAGGAAATGTACATTCTAGTTAGGGGGTGCTTGTCAAAGCACTCACTATTATTATCTCACATACTTATTATTATTATTATTATTAGGGGGTGCTTGTCAAAGCACTCACTATTATTATCT
The DNA here is from genome assembly GCF_936440315.1 of Barbus barbus. Taxonomy (NCBI): domain Eukaryota; kingdom Metazoa; phylum Chordata; class Actinopteri; order Cypriniformes; family Cyprinidae; genus Barbus; species Barbus barbus. The sequence goes on along the minus strand of NC_136745.1, from coordinate 30,162,197 downwards.
CACATACTTATTATTATTATTATTATTATTATTATTCTTCTTCCGTACAAACTTCGGCGCGCTACTCCTCCCGCACCGTTCGTCACAGAGCCATGAAACAGGCGTCAAATCGTGCGCCCTATTGAGGACACCTGTGCTATGACTTTTATAAGCGATCGGGGGTACGGTATTTGCCCCAGGGGCAAAAAAGCGGGCAAAAAAACGCATAGACAATGCATTGCGGCCAACTTTGACGGCTCGTAGCTCCGAGCGAGAATTTCGTAGAAACTTGTGAATCACCACATTTGGAGAGGCTATCAAGCTGTGCAAGAAGATACCCCGCAGTGGGGTATAAGTTGTACCCCTGGGGCACAAGAGCCCCCCAAAGTTGCCCCTTTGACTTACTATGGTGAGGGACGGCCCATGAAACAGCGCGTTTTTCCTACTATGGTGAAGTGCATAGGGATTTTGTATTGAACATAGCTCTGGATCACAGTGTCATAGAGATAAGGGGGTGGGCTCATTTTACTCAGACGACCAATCAATATCTCAGGATCATTGTGAAGCCATCAAGCCACGCCCTAGCAACCATTTAGAGAACCTTAGCAACAAGTTCCATAGACATTCATTGAAAAAGATCAAAGGGATATCTCCGGACTGAATTGTCATAGAAACATGAGGGTGGTCTCATTTGACTCGGGGCAGCAAACGGCCAATCATGAATCACCTCAACAATTCCTAGCCCCTCCCTAGCAACCATTGTCGACCACCTTAGTAACCAAAATCCAAAGAGGGATATCTTCCATTCTGAATGTCACAGAGGCATGGGAGTTGGTTTATATCATAAATAGTGACAAGAAGCCTTTGCAGTTTCATCATGCAACTCCATAGCAACCAAACAGAGTACCCTAGCAACCAAAATCCAAAGAGGGATATCTTCCATTCTGAATGTCACAGAGGCATGGGAGTTGGTTTATATCATTCATAGTGACAAGAAGCCTTTGCAGTTTCATCATGCAACTCCATAGCAACCAAACAGAGTACCCTAGCAACCAAAATCCAAAGAGGGATATCTTCCATTCTGAATGTCACAGAGGCATGGGAGTTGGTTTATATCATTCAAAGTGACAAGAAGCCTTTGCAGTTTCATCATGCAACTCCATAGCAACCAAACAGAGTACCCTAGCAACCAAAATCCAAAGAGGGATATCTTCCATTCTGAACGTCACAGAGGCATGGGAGTTGGTTTATATCATTCATAGCACCACCCTGGTTACCATAGCAACGGCCCTAGCAACCATCCTGGGTACCCTAGCAACCGCATAGCAACACCCTAGCAACCACCCCAAGTACCCTAGCAACCACATAGCAACAGCTTAGCAACCACCCTGGGTACCCTAGCAACCGCCCTAGCAACCATCCTGGGTACCCTAGCAACCGCATAGCAACACCCTAGCAACCACCCCAATTACCCTAGCAACCACATACCATCACCTTAGCAACCACCCTGGGTACCCTAGCAACCACCCTAGCAACCATCCTGGGTACCCTAGCAACCGCATAGCAACACCCTAGCAACCACCCCAAGTACCCTAGCAACCACATAGCAACACCTTAGCAACCACCCTGGGTACCCTAGCAACCGCCCTAGCAACCATCCTAGGTACCCTAGCAACCATCCTGATTACCCTAGCAACCGCATAGAAACACCTTAGCAACCACCCTGGGTACCCTAGCAACACCCTAGCAACCACCCTGGGTACCCTAGCAACGGCCCTAGCAACCATCCCTAGAGCCCTAGCAACCGCCCAGCAGTGCCACTCAAGCCAACCAAGCAACCGAGTGGCGAGTTTTGCCACGCCAAGCACCCCCTCACATTTTCTTCAGGAAATGTACATTCTAGTTATTATTATTCTTCTTCCGTACAAACTTCGGCGCGCTACTCCTCCCGCACCGTTCGTCACAGAGCCATGAAACAGGCGTCAAATCGTGCGCCCTATTGAGGACACCTGTGCTATGACTTTTATAAGCGATCGGGGGTACGGTATTTGCCCCAGGGGCAAAAAAGCGGGCAAAAAATCCCATAGACAATGCATTGCGGCCAACTTTGACGGCTCGTAGCTCCGAGCGAGAATTTCGTAGAAACTTGTGAATCACCACATTTGGAGAGGCTATCAAGCTGTGCAAGAAGATACCCCGCAGTGGGGTATAAGTTGTACCCCTGGGGCACAAGAGCCCCCCAAATTTGCCCCATTGACATACTATGGTGAGGGACAGCCCATGAAACAGCGCGTTTTTCCTACTATGGTAAAGTGCATAGGGATTTTGTATTGATCATAGCTCTGGATCACAGTGTCATAGAGATAAGGGGGCGGGCTCATTTTACTCAGACGACCAATCAATATCTCAGGATCATTGTGAAGCCATCAAGCCACGCCCTAGCAACCATTTAGAGAACCTTAGCAACAAGTTCCATAGACATCCATTGAAAGAGATCAAAGGGATATCTCCGGACTGAATTGTCATAGAAGCATGAGGGTGGTCTCATTTGACTCGGGCCAGCGAAGGGCCAATCATGAATCACCTCAACACTTCCTAGCCCCTCCCTAGCAACCATTGTCGCCCACCTTAGTAACCAAAATCCAAAGAGGGATATCTTCCATTCTGAATGTCACAGAGGCATGGGACTTGGTTTATATCATTCATAGTGACAAGAAGCCTTTGCAGTTTGATCACGCAACTCCATAGCAACCAAACAGAGTACCCTAGCAACCAAAATCCAAAGAGGGATATCTTCCATTCTGAACGTCACAGAGGCACGGGAGTTGGTTTATATCATTCATAGTGACAATAAGCCTTTGCAGTTTCATCATGGAACTCCATAGCAACCAAACAGAGTACCCTAGCAACCAAAATCCAAAGAGGGATATCTTCCATTCTGAATGTCACAGAGGCACGGGAGTTGGTTTATATCATTCATAGTGACAAGAAGCCTTTGCAGTTTCATCATGCAACTCCATAGCAACCAAACAGAGTACCCTAGCAACCAAAATCCAAAGAGGGATATCTTCCATTCTGAACGTCACAGAGGCATGGGAGTTGGTTTATATCATTCATAGCACCACCCTGGGTACCATAGCAACGGCCCTAGCAACAATCCTGGGTACCCTAGCAACCGCATAGCAACACCCTAGCAACCACCCAAAGTACCCTAGCAACCACATAGCAACACCTTAGCAACCACCCTGGGTACCCTAGCAACCGCCCTAGCAACCATCCTGGGTACCCTAGCAACCGCATAGCAACACCCTAGCAACCGCCCCAAGTACCCTAGCAACCACATAGCAACACCTTAGCGACCACCCTGGGTACCCTAGCAACCGCCCTAGCAACCATCCTGGGTACCCTAGCAACCGCATAGCAACACCCTAGCAACCGCCCCAATTACCCTAGCAACCACATACCATCACCTTAGCAACCACCCTGGGTACCCTAGCAACCGCCCTAGCAACCATCCTGGGTACCCTAGCAACCATCCTGATTACCCTAGCAACCGCATAGCAACACCTTAGCAACCACCCTGGGTACCCTAGCAACGGCCCTAGCAACCATCCTGGGTACCCTAGCAACCGAGTGGCGAGTTTTGCCACGCCAAGCACCCCCTCACATTTTCTTCAGGAAATGTACATTCTAGTGTTACTATTACTATTCGACTTTACAAAACTTCGGCGCGCTACTCCTCCCGCACCGTTTGTCGTAGACCCATGAATGAGGTGTCAAATCGTGCGGCTTAGTAAGGAGAGGTGTGCTATGACTTTTATAAGCGATCGGGTGTACGATGTTCGTACAGTGGGCGAAAAAAAATGTCCCATAGACTTACAATTGGCATAAAATTTGTGAGATCATATCTTTGGATTAGAAAGTGATAGATGCTTGCGGGTGGGTTCTTTTAACTCGGCCTATCAAGTAGACAATAAGTACTGCCATGACAACTTCATAGCTACACCCTAGCAACAACTTACAGTAACCTAGCAACCATACAATCATATAAATAAGCCATATCTCAGCATCAGAACTTCGTACAGAGATGGGGTTGGGCTCTTTTGACTCGGGTGGGACATCACTCTGTAAATATCAACATGTTCAATGCGTACCCACACCATAACAACCATTTAGAGCATCCTAGCAACCGTTTAACTATAAAAGGAAGCCACATCTCAGCTCCATAACATCATACAGACATGCTGGTTGGCTATAGTGGCGAGTTTTGCCACGCCAAGCACCCCCTCACATTTTCTTCAGGAAATGTACATTCTAGTTAGGGGGTGCTTGTCAAAGCACTCACTATTATTATTCTTCATACTTATTATTATTATTCTTCTTCTTCCGTACAAAGTTTGACGCGCTACTCCTCCCGCAGCTTTTGTCACAGACCCACGAATGAGGCGTCAAATCGTGCGGATTATTCGGGAATGGTGTGCTATGACTTTTATAAGCGATCGGGGTAACGGTGTTTGCCCCAGGGGCAAAAAAGCGGGCAAAAAATCCCATAGACAATGCATTGCGGCCAACTTTGACGCCTCGTAGCTCCGAGCGAGAATTTCGTAGAAACTTGTGAATCACCACATTTGGAGAGGCTATCAAGCTGTGCAAGAAGATACCCCGCAGTGGGGTATAAGTTGTACCCCTGGGGCACAAGAGCCCCCCAAAGTTGCCCCATTGACATACTATGGTGAGGGACGGCCCATGAAACAGCGCGTTTTTCCTACTATGGTAAAATGCATAGGGATTTTGTATTGATCATAGCTCTGGATCACAGTATCATAGAGATAAGGGGGTGGGGTCATTTTACTCAGACGACCAATCAATATCTCAGGATCATTGTGAAGCCATCAAGCCACGCCCTAGCAACCATTTAGAGCACGTTAACAACAAGTTCCATAGACATCCATTGAAAAAGATCAAAGGGATATCTCCGGACTGAATTGTCATAGAAACATGAGGGTGGTCTCATTTGACTCGGGGCAGCAAACAGCCAATCATGAATCACCTCAATACTTCCTAGCCCCTCCCTAGCAACCATTGTCGAGCACCTTAACAACCAAAATCCAAAGAGGGATATCTTCCATTCTGAATGTCACAGAGGCATGGGAGTTGGTTTATATTATTCATAGTGACAAGAAGCCTTTGCAGTTTCATCATTGGCAGCTCCAAGCAACTCCATAGCAACCAAACAGAGGACCTTAGCAACCAAAATCCAAAGAGGTATATCTTCCATTCTGAAAGTCACAGAGGCATGGGGGTTGGTTTGTATCATTCATAGTGACAAGAAGCCTTTGCAGTTTCATCATGCAACTCCATAGCAACCAAACAGAGTACCCTAGCAACCAAAATCCAAAGAGGGATATCTTCCATTCTGAATGTCACAGAGGCATGGGAGTTGGTTTATATCATTCATAGTGACAAGAAGCCTTTGCAGTTTCATCATGCAACTCCATAGCAACCAAACAGAGTACCCTAGCAACCAAAATCCAAAGAGGGATATCTTCCATTCCGAATGTCACAGAGCCATGGGAGTTGGTTTATATCATTCATAGTGACAAGAAGCCTTTGCAGCTCTGTAAATATCAACATGTTCAATGCGTACCCACACCATAACAACCATTTAGAGCATCCTAGCAACCGTTTAACTATAAAAGGAAGCCACATCTCAGCTCCATAACATCATACAGACATGCTGGTTGGCTATAGTGGCGAGTTTTGCCACGCCAAGCACCCCCTCACATTTTCTTCAGGAAATGTACATTCTAGTTAGGGGGTGCTTGCCAAAGCACTCACTATTATTATCTCACATACTTATTATTATTATTATTATTCTTCTTCTTCCGTACAAATTTTGACGCGCTACTCCTCCCGCACCGTTTGTCACAGACCCATGAATGAGGCGTCAAATCGTGCGGATTAATCGGGAATGGTGTGCTATGACTTTTATAAGCGATCGGGGGTACGGTGTTTGCCCCAGGGGCAAAAAGGCGGGCAAAAAATCGCATAGACAATGCATTGCGGCCAACTTTGACGGCTCGTAGCTCCGAGTGAGAATTTCGTAGAAACTTGTGAATCACCACATTTGGAGAGGCTATCAAGCTGTGCAAGAAGATACCCCGCAGTGGGGTATAAGTTGTACCCCCGGGGCACAACAGCCCCCCAAAGTTGCCCCATTGACATACTATGGTGAGGGACGGCCCATGAAACAGCGCGTTTTTCCTACTATGGTAAATTGCATAGGGATTTTGTATTGAACATAGCTCTGGATCACAGTGTCATAGAGATAAGGGGGCGGGCTCATTTTACTCAGACGACCAATCAATATCTCAGGATCATTGTGAAGCCATCAAGCCACGCCCTAGCAACCATTTAGAGAACCTTAGCAACAAGTTCCATAGACATCCATTGAAAGAGATCAAAGGGATATCTCCGGAATGAATTGTCATAGAAACATGAGGGTGGGCTCATTTGACTCGGGGCAGCAAACAGCCAATCATGAATCACCTCAACACTTCCTAGCCCCTCCCTAGCAACCATTGTCGAGCAACTTAGCAACCAAAATCCAAAGAGGGATATCTTGCATTCTGAATGTCACAGAGGCATGGGAGTTGGTTTATATCATTCATAGTGACAAGAAGCCTTTGCAGTTTCATCATTGGCAGCTCCAAGCATCTCCATAGCAACCAAACAGAGGACCTTAGCAACCAAAATCCAAAGAGGTATATCTTCCATTCTGAATGTCACAGAGGCATGGGAGTTGGTTTATATCATTCATAGTGACAAGAAGCCTTTGCAGTTTCATCATGCAACTCCATAGCAACCAAACAGAGTACCCTAGCAACCAAAATCCAAAGAGGGATATCTTCCATTCTGAATGTCACAGAGGCATGGGAGTTGGTTTATATCATTCATAGCACCACCCTGGGTACCATAGCAACGGCCCTAGCAACCATCCTGGGTACCCTAGCAACCGCATAGCAACACCCTAGCAACCACCCCAAGTACCCTAGCAACCACATAGCAACACCTTAGCAACCACCCTGGGTACCCTAGCAACCGCCCTAGCAACCATCCTGGGTACCCTAACAACCGCATAGCAACACCATAGCAACCACCCCAATTACCCTAGCAACCACATAGCATCACCTTAGCAACCACCCTGGGTACCCTAGCAACGGCCCTAGCAACCATCCTGGATACCCTAGCAACCGCTTAGCAACACCCTAGCAACCACCCCAAGTACCCTAGAAACCACATAGCAACACCTTAGCAACCACCCCAAGTACCCTAGCAACAGCCCTAGCAACCATCCTAGGTACCCTAGCAACCGCATAGCAACACCCTAGCAACCACCCCAAGTACCCTAGCAACCACATAGCAACACCTTAGCAACAACCCTGGGTACCCTACACACATAGCTACACCCTAGCAACAACTTACAGTAACCTAGCAACCATACAATCATATAAATAAGAAATATCTCAGCATCAGAACTTCGTACAGAGAAGGGGTTGGGCTCTTTTGACTCGGGTGGGACATCACTCTGTAAATATCAACATGTTCAATGTGTACCCACACCATAACAAACATTTAGAGCATCCTAGCAACCGTTTAACTATAAAAGGAAGCCATATCTCAGCTCCATAACATCATACAGACATGCTGGTTGGCTATAGTGGCGAGTTTTGCCACGCCAAGCACCCCCTCACATTTTCTTCAGGAAATGTACATTCTAGTGTTACTATTACTATTCGACTTTACAAAACTTCGGCGCGCTACTCTTCCCGCACCGTTTGTCGTAGACCCATGAATGAGGTGTCAAATCGTGCGGCTTAGTAAGGAGAGGTGTGCTATGACTTTTATAAGCGATCGGGTGTACGATGTTCGTACAGTGGGCGAAAAAAAATATCCCATAGACTTAACATTGGCATAAAATTTGTGAGATCATATCTTTGGATTAGAAAGTGATAGATGCTTGCGGGTGGGTTCTTTTAACTCGGCCTATCAAGTAGACAATAAGTACTGCCATGACAACTTCATAGCTACACCCTAGCAACAACTTACAGTAACCTAGCAACCATACAATCATATAAATAAGCCATATCTCAGCATCAGAACTTCGTACAGAGATGGGGTTGGGCTCTTTTGACTCGGGTGGGACATCACTCTGTAAATATCAACATGTTCAATGCGTACCCACACCATAACAACCATTTAGAGCATCCTAGCAACCGTTTAACTATAAAAGGAAGCCACATCTCAGCTCCATAACATCATACAGACATGCTGGTTGGCTATAGTGGCGAGTTTTGCCACGCCAAGCACCCCCTCACATTTTCTTCAGGAAATGTACATTCTAGTTAGTGGGTGCTTTTTTGAAGCACTCACTATTGTTATTCGGCATACTTATTTTTATTATTATTATTTTCTTCTTTATTCCGCCGTTATTTTGACGCGCTACTCCTCCCGCAGCTTTTGTCACAGAGCAACGAATGAGGCGTCAAATCGTGCGGATTAATCGGGAATGGTGTGCTATGACTTTTATAAGCGATCGGGGGTACGGTATTTGCCCCAGGGGCAAAAAAGCGGCCCAAAAATCGCATTGACTTAACATTGCGACAAACTTTGACGAATCATAGCTCAGAGCGAGGATTTCGCAGAAACTTGTGATTTGCCACATTTGAAGAGGCTGGGAGGATCTGTAAGAACATACCTCACAATGGGGTAAAAGTTTGACCCCTGGGGCAGAAGAGGCCCCCAAAGTTGCCCCATTGACTTACTATGGAGCAGGACGGCCCATCAAATGCATGCGTTTTACCTACTATGGTAAATTGCATAGGGATTTTGTATTGAACATAGCTCTGGATCACAGTGTCATAGAGACAAGGAGGCGGGCTCATTTTACTCAGACGACCAATCAATCTCTCAGGATCATTGTGAAGCTATAAAGCCACGCCCTAGCAACCATTTAGAGAACCTTAGCAACAAGTTCCATAGACATTCATTGAAAGAGATCAAAGGGATATCTCCGGACTGAATTGTCATAGAAACATGAGGGTGGTCTCATTTGACTCGGGGCAGCAAACAGCCAATCATGAATCACTTCAACACTTCCTAGCCCCTCCCTAGCAACAATTGTCGAACAACTTAGCAACCAAAATCCAAAGAGGGATTTCTTCCATTCTGAATGTCACAGAGGCATGGGAGTTGGTTTATATCATTCATAGTGACAAGAAGCCTTTGCAGTTTCATCATTGGCAGCCCATAGCAACCAAACAGAGTACCTTAGCAACCAAAATCCAAAGAGAGATATCTTCCATTCTGAATGTCACAGAGGCATGGGAGTTGGTTTATATCATTCATAGTGACAAGAAGCTTTTGGAGTTTCATGATTGGCAGCTGCCAAGCCACTCCCTAGCAACCAAACAGAGTACCCTAGCAACCGAGTGGCGAGTTTTGCCACGCCAAGCACCCACTCATATTTTCTTCAGGAAATGTACATTCTAGTGTTACTATTACTATTCGACTTTACAAAACTTCGGCGCGCTACTCCTCCCGCACCGTTTGTCGTAGACCCATGAATGAGGTGTCAAATCGTGCGGCTTAGTAAGGAGAGGTGTGCTATGACTTTTATAAGCGATCGGGTGTACGATGTTCGTACAGTGGGCGAAAAAAAATGTCCCATAGACTTAACATTGGCATAAAATTTGTGAGATCATATCTTTGGATTAGAAAGTGATAGATGCTTGCGGGTGGGTTCTTTTAACTCGGCCTATCAAGTAGACAATAAGTACTGCCATGACAACTTCATAGCTACACCCTAGCAACAACTTACAGTAACCTAGCAACCATACAATCATATAAATAAGCCATATCTCAGCATCAGAACTTCGTACAGAGATGGGGTTGGGCTCTTTTGACTCGGGTGGGACATCACTCTGTAAATATCAACATGTTCAATGCGTACCCACACCATAACAACCATTTAGAGCATCCTAGCAACCGTTTAACTATAAAAGGAAGCCACATCTCAGCTCCATAACATCATACAGACATGCTGGTTGGCTATAGTGGCGAGTTTTGCCACGCCAAGCACCCCCTCACATTTTCTTCAGGAAATGTACATTCTAGTTAGGGGGTGCTTGCCAAAGCACTCACTATTATTATCTCACATACTTATTATTCTTATTCTTTTTATTCTTATTCTTCTTCCGTACAAACTTCGGCACGCTACTCCTCCCGCACCGTTCGTCACAGAGCCATGAAACAGGCGTCAAATCGTGCGCCCTATTGAGGAGACCTGTGCTATGACTTTTATAAGCGATCGGGGGTACGGTATTTGCCCCAGGGGCAAAAAAGCGGGCAAAAAATCGCATAGACAATGCATTGCGGCCAACTTTGACGGCTCGTAGCTCCGAGCGAGAATTTCGTAGAAACTTGTAAATCACCACATTTGGAGAGGCTATCAAGCTGTGCAAGAAGATACCCCGCAGTGGGGTATAAGTTGTACCCCTGGGGCACAAGAGCCCCCCAAAGTTGCCCCAGTGACTTACTATGGTGAGGGACGGCCCATGAAACAGCGCGTTTTTCCTACTATGGTAAATTGCATAGGGATTTTGTATTGAACATAGCTCTGGATCACAGTGTCATAGAGATAAGGGGGCGGGCTCATTTTACTCAGACGACCAATCAATATCTCAGGATCATTGTGAAGCCATCAAGCCACGCCCTAGCAACCATTTAGAGAACCTTAGCAACAAGTTCCATAGACATTCATTGAAAGAGATCAAAGGAATATCTCCGGACTGAATTGTCATAGAAACATGAGGGTGGTCTCATTTGACTCGGGGCAGCGAACAGCCAATCATGAATCACCTCAATACTTCCTAGCCCCTCCCTAGCAACCATTGTCGAGCACCTTAACAACCAAAATCCAAAGAGGGATATCTTCCATTCTGAATGTCACAGAGGCATGGGAGTTGGTTTATATTATTCATAGTGACAAGAAGCCTTTGCAGTTTCATCATTGGCAGCTCCAAGCAACTCCATAGCAACCAAACAGAGGACCTTAGCAACCAAAATCCAAAGAGGTATATCTTCCATTCTGAATGTCACAGAGGCATGGGAGTTGGTTTATATCATTCATAGTGACAAGAAGCCTTTGCAGTTTCATCATGCAACTCCATAGCAACCAAACAGAGTACCCTAGCAACCAAAATCCAAAGAGGGATATCTTCCATTCTGAATGTCACAGAGGCATGGGAGTTGGTTTATATCATTCATAGCACCACCCTGGTTACCATAGCAACGGCCCTAGCAACCATCCTGGGTACCCTAGCAACCGCATAGCAACACCCTAGCAACCACCCCAAGTACCCTAGCAACCACATAGCAACACCTTAGCAACCACCCTGGGTACCCTAGCAACCGCCCTAGCAACCATCCTGGGTACCCTAGCAACCGCATAGCAACACCCTAGCAACCGCCCCAATTGCCCTAGCAACCACATAGCATCACCTTAGCAACCACCCTGGGTACCCTAGCAACCGCCCTAGCAACCATCCTGGGTACCCTAGCAACCACATAGCAACACCTTAGCAACCACCCCAGATACCCTAGCAACCACATGGCAACACCTTAGCAACCACCCTGGATACCCTAGCAACCACATAGCAACACCCTAGCAACCACCCTGGGTAACCTAGCAACCGTCCTAGCAACCATCATGGGTACCCTAGCAACCGCATAGCAACACCCTAGCAACCACCCCAGTACCCTAGCAACCACATAGCATCACCTTAGCAACCACCCTGGGTACCCTAGCAACCGCCCTAGCAACCATCATGGGTACCCTAGCAACCGCATAGCAACACCCTAGCAACCACCCCAAGTACCCTAGCAACCACATAGCAACACCTTAGCAACCACCCTGGGTACCCTAGAAACCGCCCTAGCAACCATCCTGGGTACCCTAGCAACCGAGTGGCGAGTTTTGCCACGCCAAGCACCCCCTCACATTTTCTTCAGGAAATGTACATTCTAGTTAGGGGGTGCTTGTCAAAGCACTCACTATTATTATTCTTCATACTTATTATTATTATTCTTATTCTTATTCTTCTTCCGTACAAACTTCGGCGCGCTACTCCTCCCGCACCGTTCGTCACAGAGCCATGAAACAGGCGTCAAATCGTGCGCCCTATTGAGGAGACCTGTGCTATGACTTTTATAAGCGATCGGGGGTACGGTGTTTGCCCCAGGGGCAAAAAAGCGGGCAAAAAATCGCATAGACAATGCATTGCGGCCAACTTTGACGGCTCGTAGCTCCGAGCGAGAATTTCGTACAAACTTGTGAATCACCACATTTGGAGAGGCTATCAAGCTGTGCAAGAAGATACCCCGCAGTGGGGTATAAGTTGTACCCCTGGGGCACAAGAGCCCCCCAAAGTTGCCCCATTGACTTACTATGGTGAGGGACGGCCCATAAAACAGCGCGTTTTTCCTACTATGGTAAATTGCATAGGGATTTTGTATTGAACATAGCTCTGGATCACAGTGTCATAGAGATAAGGGGGCGGGCTCATTTTACTCAGACGACCAATCACTATCTCAGGATCATTGTGAAGCCATCAAGCCACGCCCTAGCAACCATTTAGAGAACCTTAGCAACAAGTTCCATAGACATTCATTGAAAAAGATCAAAGGGATATCTCCGGACTGAATTGTCATAGAAACATGAGGGTGGTCTCATTTGACTCGGGGCAGCAAACAGCCAATCATGAATCATCTCAACACTTCCTAGCCCCTCCCTAGCAACCATTTTCGAGCACCTTAACAACCAAAATCCAAAGAGGGATATCTTCCATTCTGAATGTCGCAGAGGCATGGGAGTTGGTTTATATCATTCATAGTGACAAGAAGCCTTTGCAGTTTCATCATTGGCAGCTCCTAGCCCCTCCCTAGCAACCATTGTCGAGCACCTTAGCAACCAAAATCCAAAGAGGGATATCTTCCATTCTGAATGTCACAGAGGCATGGGAGTTGGTTTATATCATTCATAGTGACAAGAAGCCTTTGCAGTTTCATCATGCGACTCCATAGCAACCAAACAGAGTACCTTAGCAACCAAAATCCAAATAGGGATATCTTTCATTCTGAATGTCACAGAGGCACGGGAGTTGGTTTATATCATTCATAGTGACAAGAAGCCTTTGCAGTTTCATCTTGCAACTCCATAGCAACCAAACAGAGTACCCTAGCAACCAAAATCCAAAGAGGGATATCTTCCATTCTGAATGTCACAGAGGCATGGGAGTTGGTTTATATCATTCATAGTGACAAGAAGCCTTTGCAGTTTCATCATGCAACTCCATAGCAACCAAACAGAGTACCCTAGCAACCAAAATCCAAAGAGGGATATCTTCCATTCTGAATGTCACAGAGGCACGGGAGTTGGTTTATATCATTCATAGTGACAAGAAGCCTTTGCAGTTTCATCATGCAACTCCATAGCAACCAAACAGAGTACCCTAGCAACCAAAATCCAAAGAGGGATATCTTCCATTCTGAATGTCACAGAGGCATGGGAGTTGGTTTATATCATTCATAGCACCACCCTGGGTACCATAGCAACGGCCCTAGCAACCATCCTGGGTACCCTAGCAACCGCATAGCAACACCCTAGCAACCACCCCAAGTACCCTAGCAACCACATAGCAACACCTTAGCAACCCCCCTGGGTACCCTAGCAACCGCCCTAGCAACCATCCTGGGTACCCTAGCAACCGCATAGCAACACCCTAGCAACCACCCCAAGTACCCTAGCAACCACATAGCATCACCTTAGCAACCACCCTGGGTACCCTAGCAACCGCCCTAGCAACCATCCTGGGTACCCTAGCAACCGCATAGCAACACCCTAGCAACCACCCCAAGTACCCTAGCAACCACATAGCAACACCTTAGCAACCACCCTGGGTACCCTAGAAACCGCCCTAGCAACCATCCTGGGTACCCTAGCAACCGCATAGCAACACCCTAGCAACCACCCCAATTACCCTAGCAACCACATAGCATCACCTTAGCAACCACCCTGGGTACCCTAGCAACCATCCTGGGTACCCTAGCAACCGCATAGCAACCACCCTGGGTACCCTAGCAACGGCCCTAGCAACCATCCCTAGTGCCCTAGCAACCGCCCAGCAGTGCCAAGGAAACCACTCAAGCCAACCTAGCAACCGAGTGGCGAGTTTTGCCACGCCAAGCACCCCCTCACATTTTCTTCAGGAAATGTACATTCTAGTGTTACTATTACTATTCGACTTTACAAAACTTCGGCGCGCTACTCCTCCCGCACCGTTTGTCGTAGACCCATGAATGAGGTGTCAAATCGTGCGGCTTAGTAAGGAGAGGTGTGCTATGACTTTTATAAGCGATCGGGTGTACGATGTTCGTACAGTGGGCGAAAAAAAATGTCCCATAGACTTACAATTGGCATAAAATTTGTGAGATCATATCTTTGGATTAGAAAGTGATAGATGCTTGCGGGTGGGTTCTTTTAACTCGGCCTATCAAGTAGACAATAAGTACTGCCATGACAACTTCATAGCTACACCCTAGCAACAACTTACAGTAACCTAGCAACCATACAATCATATAAATAAGCCATATCTCAGCATCAGAACTTCGTACAGAGATGGGGTTGGGCTCTTTTGACTCGGGTGGGACATCACTCTGTAAATATCAACATGTTCAATGCGTACCCACACCATAACAACCATTTAGAGCATCCTAGCAACCGTTTAACTATAAAAGGAAGCCACATCTCAGCTCCATAACATCATACAGACATGCTGGTTGGCTATAGTGGCGAGTTTTGCCACGCCAAGCACCCCCTCACATTTTCTTCAGGAAATGTACATTCTAGTTAGGGGGTGCTTGCCAAAGCACTCACTATTATTATCTCACATACTTATTATTCTTATTCCTCTTCTTCCGTACAAATTTTGACGCGCTACTCCTCCCGCAGCTTTTGTCACAGACCCACGAATGAGGCGTCAAATCGTGCGGAATAATCGGGAATGGTGTGCTATGACTTTTATAAGCGATCGGGGTAACGGTGTTTGCCCCAGGGGCAAAAAAGCGGGCAAAAAATCCCATAGACAATGCATTGCGGCCAACTTTGACGCCTCGTAGCTCCGAGCGAGAATTTCGTAGAAACTTGTGAATCACCACATTTGGAGAGGCTATCAAGCTGTGCAAGAAGATACCCCGAAGTGGGGTATAAGTTCTACCCCTGGGGCACAAGAGCCCCCCAAAGTTGCCCCATTGACTTACTATGGTGAGGGAAGGCCCATGAAACAGCGCGTTTTTCCTACTATGGTAAATTGCATAGGGATTTTGTATTGAACATAGCTCTGGATCACAGTGTCATAGAGACAAGGGGGCGGGCTCATTTTACTCAGACGACCAATCAATATCTTAGGATCATTGTGAAGCCATTAAGCCACGCCCTAGCAACCATTTAGAGCACGTTAACAACAAGTTCCATAGACATCCATTGAAAAAGATCAAAGGGATATCTCCGGAATGAATTGTCATAGAAACATGAGGGTGGGCTCATTTGACTCGGGGCAGCAAACGGCCAATCATGAATCACCTCAACACTTCCTAGCCCCTCCCTAGCAACCATTGTCGACCACCTTAGTAACCAAATTCCAAAGAGGGATATCTTCCATTCTGAATGTCACAGAGGCATGGGACTTGGTTTATATCATTCATAAAGACAAGAAGCCTCTGCAGTTTCATCATTGGCACCTCCAAGCATCTCCATAGCAACCATATAGACCACCTTAACAACCAAAATCCAGAGAGGGATATCTTCCATTCTGAATGTCACAGAGGCATGGGAGTTGGTTTATATCATTCATAGTGACAAGAAGCCTTTGCAGTTTCATCACGCAACTCCATAGCAACCAAACAGAGTACCCTAGCAACCAAAATCCAAAGAGGGATATCTTCCATTCTGAATGTCACAGAGGCATGGGAGTTGGTTTATATCATTCATAGTGACAAGAAGCCTTTGCAGTTTCATCATGCAACTCCATAGAAACCAAACAGAGTACCTTAGCAACCAAATTCCAAAGAGGGATATCTTCCATTCTGAATGTCACAGAGGCATGGGAGTTGGTTTATATCATTCATAGCACCACCCTGGGTACCATAGCAACGGCCCTAGCAACCATCCTGGGTACCCTAGCAACCGCATAGCAACACCCTAGCAACCACCCCAAGTACCCTAGCAACCACATAGCAACACCTTAGCAACCACCCTGGGTACCCTAGCAACCGCCCTAGCAACCATCCTGGGTACCCTAGCAACCGCATAGCAACACCCTAGCAACCACCCCAATTACCCTAGCAACCACATAGCATCACCTTAGCAACCACCCTGGGTACCCTAGCAACCGCCCTAGCAACCATCCTGGGTACCCTAGCAACCGCATAGCAACACCCTAGCAACCACCCCAAGTACCCTAGCAACCACATAGCAACACCTTAGCAACCACCCTGGGTACCCTAGCAACCGCCCTAGCAACCATCCTGGGTACCCTAGCAACCGCATAGCAACACCCTAGCAACCACCCCAATTACCCTAGCAACCACATAGCATCACCTTAGCAACCACCCTGGGTACCCTAGCAACCACCCTGGGTACCCTAGCAACCATTCTGATTACCCTAGCAACCGCATAGCAACACCTTAGCAACCACCCTGGGTACCCTAGCAACGGCCCTAGCAACCATCCTGGGTACCCTAGCAACCGAGTGGCGAGTTTTGCCACGCCAAGCACCCCCTCACATTTTCTTCAGGAAATGTACATTCTAGTTAGGGGGTGCTTTGCAAAAGCACTCACTATTATTATTCTTCATACTTATTATTCTTATTCTTATTCTTCTTCCGTACAAACTTCGGCGCGCTACTCCTCCCGCAGCTTTTGTCACAGACCAACGAATGAGGCGTCAAATCGTGCGCCCTATTGAGGAGACCTGTGCTATGACTTTTATAAGCGATCGGGGTAACGGTGTTTGCCCCAGGGGCAAAAAAGCGGGCAAAAAATCCCATAGACAATGCATTGCGGCCAACTTTGACGCCTCGTAGCTCCGAGCGAGAATTTCGTAGAAACTTGTGAATCACCACATTTGGAGAGGCTATCAAGCTGTGCAAGAAGATACCCCGCAGTGGGGTATAAGTTGTACCCCTGGGGCACAAGAGCCCCCCAAAGTTGCCCCATTGACATACTATGGTGAGGGACGGCCCATGAAACAGCGCGTTTTTCCTACTATGGTAAAATGCATAGGGATTTTGTATTGATCATAGCTCTGGATCACAGTGTCATAGAGATAAGGGGGTGGGCTCATTTTACTCAGACGACCAATCAATATCTCAGGATCATTGTGAAGCCATCAAGCCACGCCCTAGCAACCATTTAGAGAACCTTAGCAACAAGTTCCATAGACATCCATTGAAAGAGATCAAAGGGATATCTCCGGACTGAATTGTCATAGAAGCATGAGGGTGGTCTCATTTGACTCGGGCCAGCAAACGGCCAATCATGAATCACCTCAACAATTCCTAGCCCCTCCCTAGCAACCATTGTCGACCACCTTAGTAACCAAAATCCAAAGAGGGATATCTTCCATTCTGAATGTCACAGAGGCATGGGAGTTGGTTTATATCATTCATAGTGACAAGAAGCCTTTGCAGTTTCATCATGCAACTCCATAGCAACCAAACAGAGTACCCTAGCAACCAAAATCCAAAGAGGGATATCTTCCATTCTGAATGTCACAGAGGCATGGGAGTTGGTTTATATCATTCATAGTGACAAGAAGCCTTTGCAGTTTCATCATGCAACTCCATAGCAACCAAACAGAGGACCTTAGCAACCAAAATCCAAAGAGGTATATCTTCCATTCTGAAAGTCACAGAGGCATGGGAGTTGGTTTATATCATTCATAGTGACAAGAAGCCTTTGCAGTTTCATCATGCAACTCCATAGCAACCAAACAGAGTACCCTAGCAACCAAAATCCAAAGAGGGATATCTTCCATTCTGAATGTCACAGAGGCATGGGGGTTGGTTTATATCATTCATAGTGACAAGAAGCCTTTGCAGTTTCATCATGCAACTCCATAGCAACCAAACAGAGTACCCTAGCAACCAAAATCCAAAGAGGGATATCTTCCATTCTGAACGTCACAGAGGCATGGGAGTTGGTTTATATCATTCATAGTGACAAGAAGCCTTTGCAGTTTCATCACGCAACTCCATAGCAACCAAACAGAGTACCCTAGCAACCAAAATCCAAAGAGGGATATCTTCCATTCTGAACGTCACAAAGGCATGGGAGTTGGTTTATATCATTCTTAGTGACAAGAAGCCTTTGCAGTTTCATCATGCAACTCCATAGCAACCAAACAGAGTACCCTAGCAACCAAAATCCAAAGAGGGATATCTTCCATTCTGAATGTCACAGAGGCATGGGAGTTGGTTTATATCATTCATAGCACCACCCTGGGTACCATAGCAACCGCCCTAGCAACCATCCTGGGTACCCTAGCAACCGCATAGCAACACCCTAGCAACCACCCCAAGTACCCTAGCAACCACATAGCAACACCTTAGCAACCACCCTGGGTACCCTAGCAACCGCCCTAGCAACCATCCTGGGTACCCTAGCAACCGCATAGCAACACCCTAGCAACCACCCCAAGTACCCTAGCAACCACATAGCAACACCTTAGCAACCACCCTGGGTACCCTAGCAACCACCCTAGCAACCATCCTGGGTACCCTAGCAACCGCATAGCAACACCCTAGCAACCACCCCAATTACCCTAGCAACCACATACCATCACCTTAGCAACCACCCTGGGTACCCTAGCAACCACCCTAGCAACCATCCTGGGTACCCTAGCAACCGCATAGCAACACCCTAGCAACCACCCCAAGTACCCTAGCAACCACATAGCAACACCTTAGCAACCACCCTGGGTACCCTAGCAACCGCCCTAGCAACCATCCTAGGTACCCTAGCAACCATCCTGATTACCCTAGCAACCGCATAGAAACACCTTAGCAACCACCCTGGGTACCCTAGCAACCGCCCTAGCAACCATCATAGGTACCCTAGCAACCATCCTGGGTACCCTAGCAACCGAGTGGCGAGTTTTGCCACGCCAAGCACCCCCTCACATTTTCTTCAGGAAATGTACATTCTAGTTAGGGGGTGCTTGTCAAAGCACTCACTATTATTATCTCACATACTTATTATTATTATTATTATTATTATTCTTCTTCCGTACAAACTTCGGCGCGCTACTCCTCCCGCACCGTTCGTCACAGAGCCATGAAACAGGCGTCAAATCGTGCGCCCTATTGAGGAGACCTGTGCTATGACTTTTATAAGCGATCGGGGGTACGGTATTTGCCCCAGGGGCAAAAAAGCGGGCAAAAAAACGCATAGACAATGCATTGCGGCCAACTTTGACGGCTCGTAGCTCCGAGCGAGAATTTCGTAGAAACTTGTGAATCACCACATTTGGAGAGGCTATCAAGCTGTGCAAGAAGATACCCCGCAGTGGGGTATAAGTTGTACCCCTGGGGCACAAGAGCCCCCCAAAGTTGCCCCTTTGACTTACTATGGTGAGGGACGGCCCATGAAACAGCGCGTTTTTCCTACTATGGTGAAGTGCATAGGGATTTTGTATTGAACATAGCTCTGGATCACAGTGTCATAGAGATAAGGGGGTGGGCTCATTTTACTCAGACGACCAATCAATATCTCAGGATCATTGTGAAGCCATCAAGCCACGCCCTAGCAACCATTTAGAGAACCTTAGCAACAAGTTCCATAGACATCCATTGAAAGAGATCAAAGGGATATCTCCGGACTGAATTGTCATAGAAGCATGAGGGTGGTCTCATTTGACTCGGGCCAGCAAACGGCCAATCATGAATCACCTCAACAATTCCTAGCCCCTCCCTAGCAACCATTGTCGACCACCTTAGTAACCAAAATCCAAAGAGGGATATCTTCCATTCTGAATGTCACAGAGGCATGGGAGTTGGTTTATATCATAAATAGTGACAAGAAGCCTTTGCAGTTTCATCATGCAACTCCATAGCAACCAAACAGAGTACCCTAGCAACCAAAATCCAAAGAGGGATATCTTCCATTCTGAATGTCACAGAGGCATGGGAGTTGGTTTATATCATTCATAGTGACAAGAAGCCTTTGCAGTTTCATCATGCAACTCCATAGCAACCAAACAGAGTACCCTAGCAACCAAAATACAAAGAGGGATATCTTCCATTCTGAATGTCACAGAGGCATGGGAGTTGGTTTATATCATTCATAGTGACAATAAGCCTTTGCAGGTTCATCATGCAACTCCATAGCAACCAAACAGAGTACCCTAGCAACCAAAATCCAAAGAGGGATATCTTCCATTCTGAATGTCACAGAGGCACGGGAGTTGGTTTATATCATTCATAGTGACAAGAAGCCTTTGCAGTTTCATCATGCAACTCCATAGCAACCAAACAGAGTACCCTAGCAACCAAAATCCAAAGAGGGATATCTTCCATTCTGAATGTCACAGAGGCATGGGAGTTGGTTTATATCATTCATAGCACCACCCTGGGTACCATAGCAACGGCCCTAGCAACCATCCTGGGTACCCTAGCAACCGCATAGCAACACCCTAGCAACCACCCCAAGTACCCTAGCAACCACATAGCAACACCTTAGCAACCACCCTGGGTACCCTAGCAACCGCCCTAGCAACCATCCTGGGTACCCTAGCAACCGCATAGCAACACCCTAGCAACCACCCCAATTACCCTAGCAACCACATACCATCACCTTAGCAACCACCCTGGGTACCCTAGCAACCACCCTAGCAACCATCCTGGGTACCCTAGCAACCGCATAGCAACACCCTAGCAACCACCCCAAGTACCCTAGCAACCACATAGCAACACCTTAGCAACCACCCTGGGTACCCTAGCAACCGCCCTAGCAACCATCCTAGGTACCCTAGCAACCATCCTGATTACCCTAGCAACCGCATAGAAACACCTTAGCAACCACCCTGGGTACCCTAGCAACGGCCCTAGCAACCATCCTGGGTACCCTAGCAACCGAGTGCCGAGTTTTGCCACGCCAAGCACCCCCTCACATTTTCTTCAGGAAATGTACATTCTAGTTATTCTTCTTATTCTTATTCTTCTTCCGTACAAACTTCGGCACGCTACTCCTCCCGCACCGTGCGTCACAGAGCCATGAAACAGGCGTCAAATCGTGCGCCCTATTAAGGACACCTGTGCTATGACTTTTATAAGCGATCGGGGTAACGGTGTTTGCCCCAGGGGCAAAAAAGCGGGCAAAAAATCCCATAGACAATGCATTGCGGCCAACTTTGACGCCTCGTAGCTCCGAGCGAGAATTTCGCAGAAACTTGTGAATCACCACATTTGGAGAGGCTATCAAGCTGTGCAAGAAGATACCCCGCAGTGGGGTATAAGTTGTACCCCTGGGGCACAAGAGCCCCCCAAAGTTGCCCCAGTGATTTACTATGGTGAGGGACTGCCCGTGAAACAGCGCGTTTTTCCTACTATGGTAAATTGCATAGGGATTTTGTATTGAACATAGCTCTGGATCACAGTGTCATAGAGATAAGGGGGCGGGCTCATTTTACTCAGACGACCAATCAATATCTCAGGATCATTGTGAAGCCATAAAGCCACGCCCTAGTAACCATTTAGAGAACCTTAGCAACAAGTTCCATAGACATTCATTGAAAGAGATCAAAGGAATATCTCCGGACTGAATTGTCATAGAAACATGAGGGTGGTCTCCTTTGACTCGGGGCAGCAAACAGCCAATCATGAATCACCTCAATACTTCCTAGCCCCTCCCTAGCAACCATTGTCGAGCACCTTAACAACCAAAATCCAAAGAGGGATATCTTCCATTCTGAATGTCACAGAGGCATGGGAGTTGGTTTATATTATTCATAGTGACAAGAAGCCTTTGCAGTTTCATCATTGGCAGCTCCAAGCAACTCCATAGCAACCAAACAGAGGACCTTAGCAACCAAAATCCAAAGAGGTATATCTTCCATTCTGAAAGTCACAGAGGCATGGGAGTTGGTTTATATCATTCATAGTGACAAGAAGCATTTGCAGTTTCATCATGCAACTCCATAGCAACCAAACAGAGTACCCTAGCAACCAAAATCCAAAGAGGGATATCTTCCATTCTGAATGTCACAGAGGCATGGGAGTTGGTTTATATCATTCATAGTGACAAGAAGCCTTTGCAGTTTCATCACGCAACTCCATAGCAACCAAACAGAGTACCCTAGCAACCAAAATCCAAAGAGGGATATCTTCCATTCTGAACGTCACAGAGGCACGGGAGTTGGTTTATATCATTCATAGTGACAAGAAGCCTTTGCAGTTTCATCACGCAACTCCATAGCAACCAAACAGAGTACCCTAGCAACCAAAATCCAAAGAGGGATATCTTCCATTCTGAACGTCACAGAGGCACGGGAGTTGGTTTATATCATTCATAGTGACAATAAGCCTTTGCAGTTTCATCATGGAACTCCATAGCAACCAAACAGAGTACCCTAGCAACCAAAATCCAAAGAGGGATATCTTCCATTCTGAATGTCACAGAGGCACGGGAGTTGATTTATATCATTCATAGTGAAAAGAAGCCTTTGCAGTTTCATCATGCTACTCCATAGCAACCAAACAGAGTACCCTAGCAACCAAAATCCAAAGAGGGATATCTTCCATTCTGAATGTCACAGAGGTATGGGAGTTGGTTTATATCATTCATAGTGACAAGAAGCCTTTGCAGTTTCATCATGCAACTCCATAGCAACCAAACAGAGTACCCTAGCAACCAAAATCCAAAGAGGGATATCTTCCATTCTGAATGTCACAGAGGCACGGGAGTTGATTTATTTCATTCATAGTGACAAGAAGCCTTTGCAGTTTCATCATGCAACTCCATAGCAACCAAAAAGAGTACCCTAGCAACCAAAATCCAAAGAGGGATATCTTCCATTCTGAATGTCACAGAGGCATGGGAGTTGGTTTATATCATTCATAGCACCACCCTGGGTACCATAGCAACCGCCCTAGCAACCATCCTGGGTACCCTAGCAACCGCATAGCAACACCCTAGCAACCACCCCAAGTACCCTAGCAACCACATAGCAACACCTTAGCAACCACCCTGGGTACCCTAGCAACCGCCCTAGCAACCATCCTGGGTACCCTAGCAACCGCATAGCAACACCCTAGCAACCACCCCAATTACCCTAGCAACCACATACCATCACCTTAGCAACCACCCTGGGTACCCTAGCAACCACCCTAGCAACCATCCTGCGTACCCTAGCAACCGCATAGCAACACCCTAGCAACCACCCCAAGTACCCTAGCAACCACATAGCAACACCTTAGCAACCACCCTGGGTACCCTAGCAACCGCCCTAGCAACCATCCTAGGTACCCTAGCAACCATCCTGATTACCCTAGCAACCGCATAGAAACACCTTAGCAACCACCCTGGGTACCCTAGCAACCATTCTGATTACCCTAGCAACCGCATAGCAACACCTTAGCAACCACCCTGGGTACCCTAGCAACGGCCCTAGCAACCATCCTGGGTACCCTAGCAACCGAGTGGCGAGTTTTGCCACGCCAAGCACCCCCTCACATTTTCTTCAGGAAATGTACATTCTAGTGTTACTATTACTATTCGACTTTACAAAACTTCGGCGCGCTACTCCTCCCGCACCGTTTGTCGTAGACCCATGAATGAGGTATCAAATCGTGCGGCTTATTAAGGAGAGGTGTGCTATGACTTTTATAAGCGATCGGGTGTACGATGTTCGTACAGTGGGCGAAATAAAATGTCCCATAGACTTAACATTGGCATAAAATTTCTGAGATCATATCTTTGGATTAGAAAGTGATAGATGCTTGGGGGTGGGTTCTTTTAACTCGGCCTATCAAGTAGACAATAAGTACTGCCATGACAACTTCATAGCTACACCCTAGCAACAACTTACAGTACCCTAGCAACCATACAATCATATAAATAAGCCATATCTCAGCATCTGAACATCGTACAGAGATGGGGTTGGGCTCTTTTGACTCGGGTGGGACATCCCTCTGTAAATATCAACATGGTGAATGTCTACCCACACCATAGCAACCATTTAGAGGACCCTAGCAACCGTTTAACTATAAAAGGAAGCCACATTTCAGCTCCATAACATCATACAGACATGCTGGTTGAATATAGGTACGAATTTTGCCACGCCAAGCACCCCCTCACATTTTCTTCAGGAAATGTACATTCTAGTTAGGGGGTGCTTGTCAAAGCACTCACTATTATTATCTCACATACTTATTATTATTATTATTATTATTATTCTTCTTCCGTACAAACTTCGGCGCGCTACTCCTCCCGCACCGTTCGTCACAGAGCCATGAAACAGGCGTCAAATCGTGCGCCCTATTGAGGACACCTGTGCTATGACTTTTATAAGCGATCGGGGGTACGGTATTTGCCCCAGGGGCAAAAAAGCGGGCAAAAAAACGCATAGACAATGCATTGCGGCCAACTTTGACGGCTCGTAGCTCCGAGCGAGAATTTCGTAGAAACTTGTGAATCACCACATTTGGAGAGGCTATCAAGCTGTGCAAGAAGATACCCCGCAGTGGGGTATAAGTTGTACCCCTGGGGCACAAGAGCCCCCCAAAGTTGCCCCATTGACATACTATGGTGAGGGACGGCCCATGAAACAGCGCGTTTTTCCTACTATGGTAAAATGCATAGGGATTTTGTATTGATCATAGCTCTGGATCACAGTGTCATAGAGAAAAGGGGGTGGGCTCATTTTACTCAGACGACCAATCAATATCTCAGGATCATTGTGAAGCCATCAAGCCACGCCCTAGCAACCATTTAGAGAACCTTAGCAACAAGTTCCATAGACATCCATTGAAAGAGATCAAAGGGATATCTCCGGACTGAATTGTCATAGAAACATGAGGGTGGTCTCATTTGACTCGGGCCAGCAAACAGCCAATCATGAATCACCTCAATACTTCCTAGCCCCTCCCTAGCAACCATTGTCGAGCACCTTAGTAACCAAAATCCAAAGAGGGATATCTTCCATTCTGAATGTCACAGAGGCATGGGAGTTGGTTTATATCATTCATAGTGACAAGAAGCCTTTGCAGTTTCATCATGCAACTCCATAGCAACCAAACAGAGTACCCTAGCAACCAAAATCCAAAGAGGGATATCTTCCATTCTGAATGTCACAGAGGCACGGGAGTTGGTTTATATCATTCATAGTGACAAGAAGCCTTTGCAGTTTCATCATGCAACTCCATAGCAACCAAACAGAGTACCCTAGCAACCAAAATCCAAAGAGGGATATCTTCCATTCTGAATGTCACAGAGGCATGGGAGTTGGTTTATATCATTCATAGTGACAAGAAGCCTTTGCAGTTTCATCATGCAACTCCATAGCAACCAAACAGAGTACCCTAGCAACCAAAATCCAAAGAGGGATATCTTCCATTCTGAATGTCACAGAGGCATGGGAGTTGGTTTATATCATTCATAGTGACAAGAAGCCTTTGCAGTTTCATCATGCAACTCCATAGCAACCAAACAGAGTACCCTAGCAACCAAAATCCAAAGAGGGATATCTTCCATTCTGAATGTCACAGAGGCATGGGAGTTGGTTTATATCATTCATAGCACCACCCTGGGTACCATAGCAACGGCCCTAGCAACCATCCTGGGTACCCTAGCAACCGCATAGCAACACCCTAGCAACCACCCCAAGTACCCTAGCAACCACATAGCAACACCTTAGCAACCACCCTGGGTACCCTAGCAACCGCCCTAGCAACCATCCTGGGTACCCTAGCAACCGCATAGCAACACCCTAGCAACCATCCAAATTGCCCTAGCAACCACATAGCATCACCTTAGCAACCACCCTGGGTACCCTAGCAACCGCCCTAGCAACCATCCTGGGTACCCTAGCAACCGCATAGCAACACCCTAGCAACCACCCCAAGTACCCTAGCAACCACATAGCAACACCTTAGCAACCACCCTGGGTACCCTAGCAACCGCCCTAGCAACCATCCTAGGTACCCTAGCAACCATCCTGATTACCCTAGCAACCGCATAGAAACACCTTAGCAACCACCCTGGGTACCCTAGCAACCGAGTGGCGAGTTTTGCCACGCCAAGCACCCCCTCACATTTTCTTCAGGAAATGTACATTCTAGTGTTACTATTACTATTCGCCTTGACAAAACTTCGGCGCGCTACTCCTCCCGCACCGTTTGTCGTAGACCCATGAATGAGGTGTCAAATCGACCGCCTCATTGAGGAGAGGTGTGCTATGACTTTTCTAAGCGATCAGACCTACGATGTTCGTACAGCGGACGAATAAGTAGGCAAAAAAGTCCCATTGACTTACAATGGTGGAATTTTCATGAATTTGAATCTCAACTGTCACTTTCTCACACACACACAAAAACAAGCAGGCCCTTCTCTCTCTCTCTCTCTCTCTGTAACCCCCCCCCCCCCCCCCCCCCCCCCACTCATTTGACTCACCTTTTAAGTAACCAATAAGTAATGACCTATGATATCCATGGCCACTCCCTAGCAACCAAACAGAGTACCTTAGCAACCAAAATCCAAAGAGGGATATCTTCCATTCTAGCACATAGAAATACTGCTTACACCCTAGCAACCGAGTGGCGAGTTTTGCCACGCCAAGCACCCCCTCACATTTTCTTCAGGAAATGTACATTCTAGTTAGGGGGTGCTTGCCAAAGCACTCACTATTATTATTCTTCATACTTATTATTATTATTCTTCTTCCGTACAAACTTCGGCGCGCTACTCCTCCCGCAGCTTTTGTCACAGACCAACGAATGAGGCGTCAAATCGTGCGCCCTATTGAGGAGACCTGTGCTATGACTTTTATAAGCGATCGGGGGTACGGTGTTTGCCCCAGGGGCAAAAAAGCGGGCAAAAAATCGCATAGACAATGCATTGCGGCCAACTTTGACGGCTCGTAGCTCCGAGCGAGAATTTCGTAGAAACTTGTGAATCACCACATTTGGAGAGGCTATCAAGCTGTGCAAGAAGATACCCCGCAGTGGGGTATAAGTTGTACCCCTGGGGCACAATAGCCCCCCAAAGTTGCCCCATTGACATACTATGGTGAGGGAAGGCCCATGAAACAGCGCGTTTTTCCTACTATGGTAAATTGCATAGGGATTTTGTATTGATCATAGCTCTGGATCACAGTGTCATAGAGATAAGGGGGCGGGCTCATTTTACTCAGACGACCAATCAATATCTCAGGATCATTGTGAAGCCATCAAGCCACGCCCTAGCAACCATTTAGAGAACCTTAGCAACAAGTTCCATAGACATCCATTGAAAGAGATCAAAGGGATATCTCCGGACTGAATTGTCATAGAAGCATGAGGGTGGTCTCATTTGACTCGGGCCAGCAAACGGCCAATCATGAATCACCTCAACACTTCCTAGCCCCTCCCTAGCAACCATTGTCGACCACCTTAGTAACCAAAATCCAAAGAGGGATATCTTCCATTCTGAATGTCACAGAGGCATGGGAGTTGGTTTATATCATTCATAGTGACAAGAAGCCTTTGCAGTTTCATCACGCATCTCCATAGCAACCAAACAGAGTACCCTAGCAACCAAAATCCAAAGAGGGATATCTTCCATTCTGAACGTCTCAGAGGCACGGGAGTTGGTTTATATCATTCATAGTGACAAGAAGCCTTTGCAGTTTCATCATGGAACTACATAGCAACCAAACAGAGTAGCCTAGCAACCAAAATCCAAAGAGGGATATCTTCCATTCTGAATGTCACAGAGGCACGGGAGTTGGTTTATATCATTCATAGTGACAAGAAGCCTTTGCAGTTTCATCATGCAACTCCATAGCAACCAAACAGAGTACCCTAGCAACCAAAATCCAAAGAGGGATATCTTCCATTCTGAATGTCACAGAGGCATGGGAGTTGGTTTATATCATTCATAGCACCACCCTGGGTACCATAGCAACGGCCCTAGCAACCATCCTGGGTACCCTAGCAACCGCATAGCAACACCCTAGCAACCACCCCAAGTACCCTAGCAACCACATAGCAACACCTTAGCAACCATCCTGGGTACCCTAGCAACCGCCCTAGCAACCATCCTGGGTACCCTAGCAACCGCATAGCAACACCCTAGCAACCACCCCAATTACCCTAGCAACCACATACCATCACCTTAGCAACCACCCTGGGTACCCTAGCAACCACCCTAGCAACCATCCTGGGTACCCTAGCAACCGCATAGCAACACCCTAGCAACCACCCCAAGTACCCTAGCAACCACATAGCAACACCTTAGCAACCACCCTGGGTACCCTAGCAACCGCCCTAGCAACCATCCTAGGTACCCTAGCAACCATCCTGATTACCCTAGCAACCACATAGAAACACCTTAGCAACCACCCTGGGTACCCTAGCAACGGCCCTAGCAACCATCCTGGGTACCCTAGCAACCGAGTGGCGAGTTTTGCCACGCCAAGCACCCCCTCACATTTTCTTCAGGAAATGTACATTCTAGTTAGGGGGTGCTTGTCAAAGCACTCACTATTATTATCTCACATACTTATTATAATTATTCTTATTCTTATTCTTCTTCCGTACAAACTTCGGCACGCTACTCCTCCCGCACCGTTCGTCACAGAGCCATGAAACAGGCGTCAAATCGTGCGCCCTATTGAGGAGACCTGTGCTATGACTTTTATAAGCGATCGGGGTAACGGTGTTTGCCCCAGGGGCAAAAAAGCGGGCAAAAAAACGCATAGACAATGCATTGCGGCCAACTTTGACGGCTCGTAGCTCCGAGCGAGAATTTCGTAGAAACTTGTGAATCACCACATTTGGAGAGGCTATCAAGCTGTGCAAGAAGATACCCCGCAGTGGGGTATAAGTTGTACCCCTGGGGCACAAGAGCCCCCCAAAGTTGCCCCATTGACATACTATGGTGAGGGACGGCCCATGAAACAGCGCGTTTTTCCTACTATGGTAAAGTGCATAGGGATTTTGTATTGAACATAGCTCTGGATCACAGTGTCATAGAGATAAGGGGGCGGGCTCATTTTACTCAGACGACCAATCAATATCTCAGGATCATTTTGAAGCTATCAAGCCACGCCCTAGCAACCATTTAGACCACCTTAACAACAAGTTCCATAGACATTCATTGAAAGAGATCAAAGGGATATCTCCGGACTGAATTGTCATAGAAACATGAGGGTGGGCTCATTTGACTCGGGGCAGCAAACAGCCAATCATGAATCACCTCAACACTTCCTAGCCCCTCCCTAGCAACCATTTTCGAGCACCTTAGTAACCAAAATCCAAAGAGGGATATCTTCCATTCTGAATGTCACAGAGGCATGGGACTTGGTTTATATCATTTATAGTGACAAGAAGCCTCTGCAGTTTCATCATTGGCAGCTCCAAGCAACTCCATAGCAACCAAATAGACCACCTTAACAACCAAAATCCAAAGAGGGATATCTTCCATTCTGAACGTCACAGAGGCACGGGAGTTGGTTTATATCATTCATAGTGACAAGAAGCCTT
The DNA here is from genome assembly GCF_936440315.1 of Barbus barbus. Classification (NCBI taxonomy): domain Eukaryota; kingdom Metazoa; phylum Chordata; class Actinopteri; order Cypriniformes; family Cyprinidae; genus Barbus; species Barbus barbus. Next base: position 30,132,362 of record NC_136745.1, on the reverse strand, counting down.
TGCAGTTTCATCACGCAACTCCATAGCAACCAAACAGAGTACCCTAGCAACCAAAATCCAAAGAGGGATATCTTCCATTCTGAACGTCACAGAGGCACGGGAGTTGGTTTATATCATTCATAGTGACAAGAAGCCTTTGCAGTTTCATCACGCAACTCCATAGCAACCAAACAGAGTACCCTAGCAACCAAAATCCAAAGAGGGATATCTTCCATTCTGAATGTCACAGAGGCACGGGAGTTGGTTTATATCATTCATAGTGACAAGAAGCCTTTGCAGTTTCATCATGCAACTCCATAGCAACCAAACAGAGTACCCTAGCAACCAAAATCCAAAGAGGGATATCTTCCATTCTGAATGTCACAGAGGCATGGGAGTTGGTTTATATCATTCATAGCACCACCCTGGGTACCATAGCAATGGCCCTAGCAACCATTCTGGGTACCCTAGCAACCGCATAGCAACACCCTAGCAACCACCCCAAGTACCCTAGCAACCACATAGCAACACTTTAGCAACCACCCTGGGTACCCTAGCAACCGCCGTAGCAACCATCCTGGGTACCCTAGCAACCGCATAGCAACACCCTAGCAACCACCCCAATTACCCTAGCAACCACATAGTATCACCTTAGCAACCACCCTGGGTACCCTAGCAACCGCCCTAGCAACCATCCTGGATACCCTAGCAACCGCATAGCAACACCCTAGCAACCACCCCAAGTACCCTAGCAACCACATAGCAACACCTTAGCAACCACCCTGGGTACCCTAGCAACCGCCCTAGCAACCATCCTGGGTACCCTAGCAACCACATAGCAACACCCTAGCAACCACTCCAATTACCCTAGCAACCACATAGCATCACCTTAGCAACCAGCCTGGGTACCCTAGCAACCGCCCTAGCAACCATCCTGGGTACCCTAGCAACCGCATAGCAACACCCTAGCAACCAACCCAATTACCCTAGCAACCACATAGCATCACCATAGCAACCACCCTGGGTACCCTAGCAACCGCCCTAGCAACCATCCTAGGTACCCTAGCAACCGCATAGCAACACCCTAGCAACCACCCTGGGTACCCTAGCAACGGCCCTAGCAACCATCCCTAGTGCCCTAGCAACCGCCCAGCAGTGCCCAGGAAACCACTCAAGCCAACCTAGCAACTGAGTGGCGAGTTTTGCCACGCCAAGCACCCCCTCACATTTTCTTCAGGAAATGTACATTCTAGTGTTACTATTACTATTCGCTTTGACAAAACTTCGGCGCGCTACTCCTCCCGCACCGTTTGTCATAGACCCATGAATGAGGTGTCAAATCGACCGCCTCATTGAGGAGAGGTGTGCTATGACTTTTCTAAGCGATCGGGTGTACGATGTTCGTAGAGCGGACGAATAAGTAGGCAAAAAAGTCCCATTGACTTACAATGGTGGAATTTTCATGAATTTGAATCTCAACTGTCACTTTCTCACACACACACACAAACAAGCAGGCCCTTCTCTCTCTCTCTCTCTCTCTCTGTAACCCCCCCCCCCCCCCCCCACTCATTTGACTCATCTTTTAAGTAACCAATAAGTAATGACCTATGATATTCATGGCCACTCCCTAGCAACCAAACAGAGTACCTTAGCAACCAAAATCCAAAGAGGGATATCTTCCATTCTAGCACATAGAAATACTGCTTACACCCTAGCAACCGAGTGGCGAGTTTTGCCACGCCAAGCACCCCCTCACATTTTCTTCAGGAAATGTACATTCTAGTTAGGGGGTGCTTGTCAAAGCACTCACTATTATTATCTCACATACTTATTATTATTATTCTTATTCTTATTCTTATTCTTCTTCCGTACAAACTTCGGCACGCTACTCCTCCCGCACCGTTCGTCACAGAGCCATGAAACAGGCGTCAAATCGTGCGCCCTATTGAGGAGACCTGTGCTATGACTTTTATAAGCGATCGGGGGTACGGTATTTGCCCCAGGGGCAAAAAAGCGGGCAAAAAATCCCATAGACAATGCATTGCGGCCAACTTTGACGGCTCGTAGCTCCGAGCGAGAATTTCGTAGAAACTTGTAAATCACCACATTTGGAGAGTCTATCAAGCTGTGCAAGAAGATACCCCGCAGTGGGGTATAAGTTGTACCCCTGGGGCACAAGAGCCCCCCAAAGTTGCCCCATTGACATACTATGGTGAGGGACGGCCCATGAAACGACGCGTTTTTCCTACTATGGTAAAATGCATAGGGATTTTGTATTGATCATAGCTCTGGATCACAGTGTCATCGAGATAAGGGGGTGGGCTCATTTTACTCAGACGACCAATCAATATCTCAGGATCATTGTGAAGCCATCAAGCCACGCCCTAGCAACCATTTAGAGAACCTTAGCAACAAGTTCCATAGACATCCATTGAAAGAGATCAAAGGGATATATCCGGACTGAATTGTCATAGAAGCATGAGGGTGGTCTCATTTGACTCGGGCCAGCAAACGGCCAATCATGAATCACCTCAACACTTCCTAGCCCCTCCCTAGCAACCATTGTCGAGCACCTTAACAACCAAAATCCAAAGAGGGATATCTTCCATTCTGAATGTCACAGAGGCATGGGAGTTGGTTTATATCATAAATAGTGACAAGAAGCCTTTGCAGTTTCATCATGCAACTCCATAGCAACCAAACAGAGTACCCTAGCAACCAAAATCCAAAGAGGGATATCTTCCATTCTGAATGTCACAGAGGCATGGGAGTTGGTTTATATCATTCATAGTGACAAGAAGCCTTTGCAGTTTCATCATGCAACTCCATAGCAACCAAACAGAGTACCCTAGCAACCAAAATCCAAAGAGGGATATCTTCCATTCTGAATGTCACAGAGGCACGGGAGTTGGTTTATATCATTCATAGTGACAAGAAGCCTTTGCAGTTTCATCATGCAACTCCATAGCAACCAAACAGAGTACCCTAGCAACCAAAATCCAAAGAGGGATATCTCCCATTCTGAATGTCACAGAGGCATGGGAGTTGGTTTATATCATTCATTGCACCACCCTGGGTACCATAGCAACGGCCCTAGCAACCATCCTGGGTACCCTACCAACCGCATAGCAACACCCTAGCAACCACCCCAAGTACCCTAGCAACCACATAGCAACACCTTAGCAACCACCCTGGGTACCCTAGCAACCGCCCTAGCAACCATCCTGGGTACCCTAGCAACCGCATAGCAACACCCTAGCAACCGCCCCAATTACCCTAGCAACCACATAGCATCACCTTAGCAACCACCCTGGGTACCCTAGCAACTGCCCTAGCAACCATCCTGGGTACCCTAGCAACCGCATAGCAACACCCTAGCAACCACCCCAAGTATCCTAGCAACCACATAGCAACACCTTAGCAACCACCCTGGGTACCCTAGCAACCGCCCTAGCAACCATCCTGGGTACCCTAGCAACCATTCTGATTACCCTAGCAACCGCATAGCAACACCTTAGCAACCACCCTGGGTACCCTAGCAACGGCCCTAGCAACCATCCTGGGTACCCTAGCAACCGAGTGGCGAGTTTTGCCACGCCAAGCACCCCCTCACATTTTCTTCAGGAAATGTACATTCTAGTGTTACTATTACTATTCGACTTTACAAAACTTCGGCGCGCTACTCCTCCCGCACCGTTTGTCGTAGACCCATGAATGAGGTATCAAATCGTGCGGCTTATTAAGGAGAGGTGTGCTATGACTTTTATAAGCGATCGGGTGTACGATGTTCGTACAGTGGGCGAAATAAAATGTCCCATAGACTTAACATTGGCATAAAATTTCTGAGATCATATCTTTGGATTAGAAAGTGATAGATGCTTGGGGGTGGGTTCTTTTAACTCGGCCTATCAAGTAGACAATAAGTACTGCCATGACAACTTCATAGCTACACCTTAGCAACAACTTACAGTACCCTAGCAACCATACAATCATATAAATAAGCCATATCTCAGCATCTGAACATCGTACAGAGATGGGGTTGGGCTCTTTTGACTCGGGTGGGACATCCCTCTGTAAATATCAACATGGTGAATGTCTACCCACACCATAGCAACCATTTAGAGGACCCTAGCAACCGTTTAACTATAAAAGGAAGCCACATTTCAGCTCCATAACATCATACAGACATGCTGGTTGGCTATAGTGGCGAGTTTTGCCACGCCAAGCACCCCCTCACATTTTCTTCAGGAAATGTACATTCTAGTGTTACTATTACTATTCGACTTTACAAAACTTCGGCGCACTACTCCTCCCGCACCGTTTGTCGTAGAACCATGAATGAGGTGTCAAATCGTGCGGCTTATTGAGGAGAGGTGTGCTATGACTTTTATAAGCGATCGGTTGTACGATGTTCGTACAGTGAGCGAAAAAAAATGTCCCATAGACTTAACATTGGCATAAAATTTGTGAGATCATATCTTTGGATTAGAAAGTCATAGATGCTTGGGTGTGGGTTCTTTTAACTCGGCCTATCAAGTAGCCAATAAGTATTGACATAACAACTTCATAGCTACACCCTAGCAACCATTTACAGCACCCTAGCAACCATTTTACAATATTAACAAGCCATTTCTTGGCACCAAAAAATAAATAAAAGAATCAAGCCCTGTGTTTCTATTAAGAATAGTAAGTAGTCTTTAAATATTACTCAATAAACTGTATAGCCACACCCTAGCAACCATTTATAGTACCCTAACAACCATACAATCAAATAAATAAGCCATATCTCAGCATCTGAACATCGTACAGAGATGGGGTTGGGCTCTTTTGACTCGGATGGGACATCCCTCTGTAAATATCAACATGGTGAATGTCTACCCACACCATAGCAACCATTTAGAGGACCCTAGCAACCGTTTAACTATAAAAGGAAGCCACATTTCAGCTCCATAACATCATACAGACATGCTGGTTGACTATAGTGGCGAATTTTGCCACGCCAAGCACCCCCTCACATTTTCTTCAGGAAATGTACATTCTAGTGTTACTATTACTATTCGCCTTGACAAAACTTCGGCGCGCTACTCCTCCCGCACCGTTTGTCGTAGACCCATGAATGAGGTGTCAAATCGACCGCCTCATTGAGGAGAGGTGTGCTATGACTTTTCTAAGCGATCAGACCTACGATGTTCGTACAGCGGACGAATAAGTAGGCAAAAAAGTCCCATTGACTTACAATGGTGGAATTTTCATGAATTTGAATCTCAACTGTCACTTTCTCACACACACACAAAAACAAGCAGGCCCTTCTCTCTCTCTCTCTCTCTCTGTAACCCCCCCCCCCCCCCCCCCCACTCATTTGACTCACCTTTTAAGTAACCAATAAGTAATGACCTATGATATCCATGGCCACTCCCTAGCAACCAAACAGAGTACCTTAGCAACCAAAATCCAAAGAGGGATATCTTCCATTCTAGCACATAGAAATACTGCTTACACCCTAGCAACCGAGTGGCGAGTTTTGCCACGCCAAGCACCCCCTCACATTTTCTTCAGGAAATGTACATTCTAGTTAGGGGGTGCTTTGCAAAAGCACTCACTATTATTATTCTTCATACTTATTATTCTTATTCTTCTTCCGTACAAACTTCGGCGCGCTACTCCTCCCACAGCTTTTGTCACAGACCAACGAATGAGGCGTCAAATCGTGCGCCCTATTGAGGAGACCTGTGCTATGACTTTTATAAGCGATCGGGGGTACGGTGTTTGCCCCAAGGGCAAAAAAGCGGGCAAAAAATCCCATAGACAATGCATTGCGGCCAACTTTGACGGCTCGTAGCTCCGAGCGAGAATTTCGTAGAAACTTGTGAATCACCACATTTGGAGAGGCTATCAAGCTGTGCAAGAAGATACCCCGCAGTGGGGTATAAGTTGTACCCCTGGGGCACTACAGCCCCCCAAAGTTGCCCCATTGGCATACTATGGTGAGGGACGGCCCATGAAACGGCGCGTTTTTCCTACTATGGTAAATTGCATAGGGATTTTGTATTGAACATAGCTCTGGATCAAAGTGTCATAGAGATAAGGGGGTGGGCTCATTTTACTCAGACGACCAATCAATATCTCAGGATCATTGTGAAGCCATCAAGCCACGCCCTAGCAACCATTTAGAGAACCTTAGCAACAAGTTCCATAGACATCCATTGAAAGAGATCAAAGGGATATCTCCGGACTGAATTGTCATAGAAGCATGAGGGTGGTCTCATTTGACTCGGGCCAGCAAACGGCCAATCATGAATCACCTCAACACTTCCTAGCCCCTCCCTAGCAACCATTGTCGACCACCTTAGTAACCAAAATCCAAAGAGGGATATCTTCCATTCTGAATGTCACAGAGGCATGGGAGTTGGTTTATATCATTCATAGTGACAAGAAGCCTTTGCAGTTTCATCACGCATCTCCATAGCAACCAAACAGAGTACCCTAGCAACCAAAATCCAAAGAGGGATATCTTCCATTCTGAATGTCACAGAGGCATGGGAGTTGGTTTATATCATTCATAGTGACAAGAAGCCTTTGCAGTTTCATCACGCATCTCCATAGCAACCAAACAGAGTACCCTAGCAACCAAAATCCAAAGAGGGATATCTTCCATTCTGAACGTCTCAGAGGCACGGGAGTTGGTTTATATCATTCATAGTGACAAGAAGCCTTTGCAGTTTTATCATGCAACTCCATAGCAACCAAACAGAGTACCCTAGCAACCAAAATCCAAAGAGGGATATCTTCCATTCTGAATGTCACAGAGGCACGGGAGTTGGTTTATATCATTCATAGTGACAAGAAGCCTTTGCAGTTTCATCATGCAACTCCATAGCAACCAAACAGAGTACCCTAGCAACCAAAATCCAAAGAGGGATATCTTCCATTCTGAATGTCACAGAGGCATGGGAGTTGGTTTATATCATTCATAGCACCACCCTGGGTACCATAGCAACGGCCCTAGCAACCATCCTGGCTACCCTAGCAACCGCATAGCAACACCCTAGCAACCACCCCAAGTACCCTAGCAACCACATAGCAACACCTTAGCAACCACCCTGGGTACCCTAGCAACCGCCCTAGCAACCATCCTGGGTACCCTAGCAACCACATAGCAACACCCTAGCAACCACCCAAATTACCCTAGCAACCACATAGCATCACCTTAGCAACCACCCTGGGTACCCTAGCAACCGCCCTAGCAACCATCCTGGGTACCCTAGCAACCGCATAGCAACACCCTAGCAACCACCCCAAGTACCCTAGCAACCACATAGCAACACCTTAGCAACCATCCTGGGTACCCTAGCAACCGCCCTAGCAACCATCCTGGGTACCCTAGCAACCGCATAGCAACACCCTAGCAACCACCCCAATTACCCTAGCAACCACATAGCAACACCTTAGCAACCACCCTGGGTACCCTAGCAACCGCCCTTGCAACCATCCTGGATACCCTAGCAACCGCTTAGCAACACCCTAGCAACCACCCCAAGTACCCTAGCAACCACATAGCAACACCTTAGCAACACCTTAGTAACCATCCTGGGTACCCTAGCAACCGCCCTAGCAACCATCTTAGGTACCCTAGCAACCACCCTAGCAACCGAGTGGCGAGTTTTGCCACGCCAAGCACCCCCTCACATTTTCTTCAGGAAATGTACATTCTAGTTAGGGGGTGCTTGTCAAAGCACTCACTATTATTATCTCACATACTTATTATTATTATTATTAGGGGGTGCTTGTCAAAGCACTCACTATTATTATCTCACATACTTATTATTATTATTATTATTAGGGGGTGCTTGCCAAAGCACTCACTATTATTATTCTTCATACTTATTATTATTATTCTTCTTCTTCTTCTTCCGTACAAATTTTGACGCGCTACTCCTCCCGCACCGTTTGTCACAGACCCATGAATGAGGCGTCAAATCGTGCGGATTATTCGGGAATGATGTGCTATGACTTTTATAAGCGATCGGGGGTACGGTATTTGCCCCAGGGGCAAAAAAGCGGGCAAAAAATCGCATAGACAATGCATTGCGGCCAACTTTGACGGCTCGTAGCTCCGAGCGAGAATTTCGCAGAAACTTGTGAATCACCACATTTGGAGAGGCTATCAAGCTGTGCAAGAAGATACCCTGCAGTGGGGTATAAGTTGTACCCCTGGGGCACTACAGCCCCCCAAAGTTGCCCCATTGACATACTATGGTGAGGGACGGCCCATGAAACAGCGCGTTTTTCCTACTATGGTAAATTGCATAGGGATTTTGTATTGAACATAGCTCTGGATCAAAGTGTCATAGAGATAAGGGGGTGGGCTCATTTTACTCAGACGACCAATCAATATCTCAGGATCATTGTGAAGCCATCAAGCCACGCCCTAGCAACCATTTAGAGAACCTTAGCAACAAGTTCCATAGACATCCATTGAAAAAGATCAAAGGGATATCTCCGGACTGAATTGTCATAGAAACATGAGGGTGGTCTCATTTGACTCGGGGCAGCAAACAGCCAATCATGAATCACCTCAATACTTCCTAGCCCCTCCCTAGCAACCATTGTCGAGCACCTTAACAACCAAAATCCAAAGAGGGATATCTTCTATTCTGAATGTCACAGAGGCATGGGAGTTGGTTTATATCATTCATAGTGACAAGAAGCCTTTGCAGTTTCATCATTGGCAGCTCCAAGCAACTCCATAGCAACCAAACAGAGGACCTTAGCAACCAAAATCCAAAGAGGTATATCTTCAATTCTGAATGTCACAGAGGCATGGGAGTTGGTTTATATCATTCATAGTGACAAGAAGCCTTTGCAGGTTCATCATGCAACTCCATAGCAACCAAACAGAGTACCCTAGCAACCAAAATCCAAAGAGGGATATCTTCCATTCTGAATGTCACAGAGGCACGGGAGTTGGTTTATATCATTCATAGTGACAAGAAGCTTTTGCAGTTTCATCATGCAACTCCATAGCAACCAAACAGAGTACCCTAGCAACCAAAATCCAAAGAGGGATATCTTCCATTCTGAATGTCACAGAGGCATGGGAGTTGGTTTATATCATTCATAGTGACAAGAAGCCTTTGCAGTTTCATCATGCAACTCCATAGCAACCAAACAGAGTACCCTAGCAACCAAAATCCAAAGAGGGATATCTTCCATTCTGAATATCACAGAGGCATGGGAGTTGGTTTATATCATTCATAGCACCACCCTGGGTACCATAGCAACGGCCCTAGCAACCATCCTGGGTACCCTAGCAACCGCATAGCAACACCCTAGCAACCACCCCAAGTACCCTAGCAACCACATAGCAACACCTTAGCAACCACCCTGGGTACCCTAGCAACCGCCCTAGCAACCATCCTGGGTACCCTAGCAACCGCATAGCAACACCCTAGCAACCACCCCAAGTACCCTAGCAACCACATAGCATCACCTTAGCAACCACCCTGGGTACCCTAGCAACCGCCCTAGCAACCATCCTGGGTACCCTAGCAACCGCATAGCAACACCCTAGCAACCAGCCCAAGTACCCTAGCAACCACATAGCAACACCTTAGCAACCACCCTGGGTACCCTAGAAACCGCCCTAGCAACCATCCTGGGTACCCGAGCAACCGCATAGCAACACCCTAGCAACCACCCCAATTACCCTAGCAACCACATAGCATCACCTTAGCAACCACCCTGGGTACCCTAGCAACCGCCCTAGCAACCATCCTGGGTACCCTAGCAACCGCATAGCAACACCCTAGCAACCACCCTGGGTACCCTTGCAACGGCCCTAGCAACCATCCCTAGTGCCCTAGCAACCGCCCAGCAGTGCCAAGGAAACCACTCAAGCAGACCTAGCAACCGAGTGGCGAGTTTTGCCACGCCAAGCACCCCCTCACATTTTCTTCAGGAAATGTACATTCTAGTGTTACTATTACTATTCGCTTTGACAAAACTTCGGCGCGCTACTCCTCCCGCACCGTTTGTCATAGACCCATGAATGAGGTGTCAAATCGACCGCCTCATTGAGGAGAGGTGTGCTATGACTTTTCTAAGCGATCGGGTGTACGATGTTCGTAGAGCGGACGAATAAGTAGGCAAAAAAGTCCCATTGACTTACAATGGTGGAATTTTCATGAATTTGAATCTCAACTGTCACTTTCTCACACACACACACAAACAAGCAGGCCCTTCTCTCTCTCTCTCTCTCTCTCTGTAACCCCCCCCCCCCCCCCCCCACTCATTTGACTCATCTTTTAAGTAACCAATAAGTAATGACCTATGATATTCATGGCCACTCCCTAGCAACCAAACAGAGTACCTTAGCAACCAAAATCCAAAGAGGGATATCTTCCATTCTAGCACATAGAAATACTGCTTACACCCTAGCAACCGAGTGGCGAGTTTTGCCACGCCAAGCACCCCCTCACATTTTCTTCAGGAAATGTACATTCTAGTTATTATTATTCTTCTTCCGTACAAACTTCGGCGCGCTACTCCTCCCGCACCGTTCGTCACAGAGCCATGAAACAGGCGTCAAATCGTGCGCCCTATTGAGGACACCTGTGCTATGACTTTTATAAGCGATCGGGGGTACGGTATTTGCCCCAGGGGCAAAAAAGCGGGCAAAAAAACGCATAGACAATGCATTGCGGCCAACTTTGACGGCTCGTAGCTCCGAGCGAGAATTTCGTAGAAACTTGTGAATCACCACATTTGGAGAGGCTATCAAGCTGTGCAAGAAGATACCCCGCAGTGGGGTATAAGTTGTACCCCTGGGGCACAAGAGCCCCCCAAAGTTGCCCCTTTGACTTACTATGGTGAGGGACGGCCCATGAAACAGCGCGTTTTTCCTACTATGGTGAAGTGCATAGGGATTTTGTATTGAACATAGCTCTGGATCACAGTGTCATAGAGATAAGGGGGTGGGCTCATTTTACTCAGACGACCAATCAATATCTCAGGATCATTGTGAAGCCATCAAGCCACGCCCTAGCAACCATTTAGAGAACCTTAGCAACAAGTTCCATAGACATCCATTGAAAGAGATCAAAGGGATATCTCCGGACTGAATTGTCATAGAAGCATGAGGGTGGTCTCATTTGACTCGGGCCAGCAAACGGCCAATCATGAATCACCTCAACAATTCCTAGCCCCTCCCTAGCAACCATTGTCGACCACCTTAGTAACCAAAATCCAAAGAGGGATATCTTCCATTCTGAATGTCACAGAGGCATGGGAGTTGGTTTATATCATAAATAGTGACAAGAAGCCTTTGCAGTTTCATCATGCAACTCCATAGCAACCAAACAGAGTACCCTAGCAACCAAAATCCAAAGAGGGATATCTTCCATTCTGAATGTCACAGAGGCATGGGAGTTGGTTTATATCATTCATAGTGACAAGAAGCCTTTGCAGTTTCATCATGCAACTCCATAGCAACCAAACAGAGTACCCTAGCAACCAAAATACAAAGAGGGATATCTTCCATTCTGAATGTCACAGAGGCATGGGAGTTGGTTTATATCATTCATAGTGACAATAAGCCTTTGCAGGTTCATCATGCAACTCCATAGCAACCAAACAGAGTACCCTAGCAACCAAAATCCAAAGAGGGATATCTTCCATTCTGAATGTCACAGAGGCACGGGAGTTGGTTTATATCATTCATAGTGACAAGAAGCCTTTGCAGTTTCATCATGCAACTCCATAGCAACCAAACAGAGTACCCTAGCAACCAAAATCCAAAGAGGGATATCTTCCATTCTGAATGTCACAGAGGCATGGGAGTTGGTTTATATCATTCATAGCACCACCCTGGGTACCATAGCAACGGCCCTAGCAACCATCCTGGGTACCCTAGCAACCGCATAGCAACACCCTAGCAACCACCCCAAGTACCCTAGCAACCACATAGCAACACCTTAGCAACCACCCTGGGTACCCTAGCAACCGCCCTAGCAACCATCCTGGGTACCCTAGCAACCGCATAGCAACACCCTAGCAACCACCCCAATTACCCTAGCAACCACATACCATCACCTTAGCAACCACCCTGGGTACCCTAGCAACCACCCTAGCAACCATCCTGGGTACCCTAGCAACCGCATAGCAACACCCTAGCAACCACCCCAAGTACCCTAGCAACCACATAGCAACACCTTAGCAACCACCCTGGGTACCCTAGCAACCGCCCTAGCAACCATCCTAGGTACCCTAGCAACCATCCTGATTACCCTAGCAACCGCATAGAAACACCTTAGCAACCACCCTGGGTACCCTAGCAACGGCCCTAGCAACCATCCTGGGTACCCTAGCAACCGAGTGCCGAGTTTTGCCACGCCAAGCACCCCCTCACATTTTCTTCAGGAAATGTACATTCTAGTGTTACTATTACTATTCGACTTTACAAAACTTCGGCGCGCTACTCCTCCCGCACCGTTTGTCGTAGACCCATGAATGAGGTGTCAAATCGTGCGGCTTAGTAAGGAGAGGTGTGCTATGACTTTTATAAGCGATCGGGTGTACGATGTTCGTACAGTGGGCGAAAAAAAATGTCCCATAGACTTAACATTGGCATAAAATTTGTGAGATCATATCTTTGGATTAGAAAGTGATAGATGCTTGCGGGTGGGTTCTTTTAACTCGGCCTATCAAGTAGACAATAAGTACTGCCATGACAACTTCATAGCTACACCCTAGCAACAACTTACAGTAACCTAGCAACCATACAATCATATAAATAAGCCATATCTCAGCATCAGAACTTCGTACAGAGATGGGGTTGGGCTCTTTTGACTCGGGTGGGACATCACTCTGTAAATATCAACATGTTCAATGCGTACCCACACCATAACAACCATTTAGAGCATCCTAGCAACCGTTTAACTATAAAAGGAAGCCACATCTCAGCTCCATAACATCATACAGACATGCTGGTTGGCTATAGTGGCGAGTTTTGCCACGCCAAGCACCCCCTCACATTTTCTTCAGGAAATGTACATTCTAGTTATTATTATTATTCTTCTTCCGTACAAACTTCGGCGCGCTACTCCTCCCGCACCGTTCGTCACAGAGCCATGAAACAGGCGTCAAATCGTGCGCCCTATTGAGGACACCTGTGCTATGACTTTTATAAGCGATCGGGGGTACGGTATTTGCCCCAGGGGCAAAAAAGCGGGCAAAAAAACGCATAGACAATGCATTGCGGCCAACTTTGACGGCTCGTAGCTCCGAGCGAGAATTTCGTAGAAACTTGTGAATCACCACATTTGGAGAGGCTATCAAGCTGTGCAAGAAGATACCCCGCAGTGGGGTATAAGTTGTACCCCTGGGGCACAAGAGCCCCCCAAAGTTGCCCCTTTGACTTACTATGGTGAGGGACGGCCCATGAAACAGCGCGTTTTTCCTACTATGGTGAAGTGCATAGGGATTTTGTATTGAACATAGCTCTGGATCACAGTGTCATAGAGATAAGGGGGTGGGCTCATTTTACTCAGACGACCAATCAATATCTCAGGATCATTGTGAAGCCATCAAGCCACGCCCTAGCAACCATTTAGAGAACCTTAGCAACAAGTTCCATAGACATCCATTGAAAGAGATCAAAGGGATATCTCCGGACTGAATTGTCATAGAAGCATGAGGGTGGTCTCATTTGACTCGGGCCAGCAAACGGCCAATCATGAATCACCTCAACAATTCCTAGCCCCTCCCTAGCAACCATTGTCGACCACCTTAGTAACCAAAATCCAAAGAGGGATATCTTCCATTCTGAATGTCACAGAGGCATGGGAGTTGGTTTATATCATAAATAGTGACAAGAAGCCTTTGCAGTTTCATCATGCAACTCCATAGCAACCAAACAGAGTACCCTAGCAACCAAAATCCAAAGAGGGATATCTTCCATTCTGAATGTCACAGAGGCATGGGAGTTGGTTTATATCATTCATAGTGACAAGAAGCCTTTGCAGTTTCATCATGCAACTCCATAGCAACCAAACAGAGTACCCTAGCAACCAAAATACAAAGAGGGATATCTTCCATTCTGAATGTCACAGAGGCATGGGAGTTGGTTTATATCATTCATAGTGACAATAAGCCTTTGCAGGTTCATCATGCAACTCCATAGCAACCAAACAGAGTACCCTAGCAACCAAAATCCAAAGAGGGATATCTTCCATTCTGAATGTCACAGAGGCACGGGAGTTGGTTTATATCATTCATAGTGACAAGAAGCCTTTGCAGTTTCATCATGCAACTCCATAGCAACCAAACAGAGTACCCTAGCAACCAAAATCCAAAGAGGGATATCTTCCATTCTGAATGTCACAGAGGCATGGGAGTTGGTTTATATCATTCATAGCACCACCCTGGGTACCATAGCAACGGCCCTAGCAACCATCCTGGGTACCCTAGCAACCGCATAGCAACACCCTAGCAACCACCCCAAGTACCCTAGCAACCACATAGCAACACCTTAGCAACCACCCTGGGTACCCTAGCAACCGCCCTAGCAACCATCCTGGGTACCCTAGCAACCGCATAGCAACACCCTAGCAACCACCCCAATTACCCTAGCAACCACATACCATCACCTTAGCAACCACCCTGGGTACCCTAGCAACCACCCTAGCAACCATCCTGGGTACCCTAGCAACCGCATAGCAACACCCTAGCAACCACCCCAAGTACCCTAGCAACCACATAGCAACACCTTAGCAACCACCCTGGGTACCCTAGCAACCGCCCTAGCAACCATCCTAGGTACCCTAGCAACCATCCTGATTACCCTAGCAACCGCATAGAAACACCTTAGCAACCACCCTGGGTACCCTAGCAACGGCCCTAGCAACCATCCTGGGTACCCTAGCAACCGAGTGCCGAGTTTTGCCACGCCAAGCACCCCCTCACATTTTCTTCAGGAAATGTACATTCTAGTTAGGGGGTGCTTGCCAAAGCACTCACTATTATTATTCTTCATACTTATTATTATTATTCTTCTTCTTCTTCTTCCGTACAAATTTTGACGCGCTACTCCTCCCGCACCGTTTGTCACAGACCCATGAATGAGGCGTCAAATCGTGCGGATTATTCGGGAATGATGTGCTATGACTTTTATAAGCGATCGGGGGTACGGTATTTGCCCCAGGGGCAAAAAAGCGGCCAAAAAATCGCATAGACAATGCATTGCGGCCAACTTTGACGGCTCGTAGCTCCGAGCGAGAATTTCGTAGAAACTTGTGAATCACCACATTTGGAGAGGCTATCAAGCTGTGCAAGAAGATACCCCGCAGTGGGGTATAAGTTGTACCCCCGGGGCACAACAGCCCCCCAAAGTTGCCCCATTGACATACTATGGTGAGGGACGGCCCATGAAACAGCGCGTTTTTCCTACTATGGTAAATTGCATAGGGATTTTGTATTGAAAATAGCTCTGGATCACAGTGTCATAGAGATAAGGGGGCGGGCTCATTTTACTCAGACGACCAATCAATATCTCAGGATCATTGTGAAGCCATCAAGCCACGCCCTAGCAACCATTTAGAGAACCTTAGCAACAAGTTCCATAGACATTCATTGAAAGAGATCAAAGGGATATCTCCGGAATGAATTATCATAGAAACATGAGGGTGGTCTCATTTGACTCGGGGCAGCAAACAGCCAATCATGAATCACCTCAACACTTCCTAGCCCCTCCCTAGCAACCATTGTCGAGCAACTTAGCAACCAAAATCCAAAGAGGGATATCTTGCATTCTGAATGTCACAGAGGCATGGGAGTTGGTTTATATCATTCATAGTGACAAGAAGCCTTTGCAGTTTCATCATTGGCAGCTCCAAGCATCTCCATAGCAACCAAACAGAGGACCTTAGCAACCAAAATCCAAAGAAGTATATCTTCCATTCTGAATGTCACAGAGGCATGGGAGTTGGTTTATATTATTCATAGTGACAAGAAGCCTTTGCAGTATCATCATGCAACTCCATAGCAACCAAACAGAGTACCCTAGCAACCAAAATCCAAAGAAGGATATCTTCCATTCTGAATGTCACAGAGGCATGGGAGTTGGTTTATATCATTCATAGTGACAAGAAGCCTTTGCAGTTTCATCATGCAACTCCATAGCAACCAAACAGAGTACCCTAGCAACCAAAATCCAAAGAGGGATATCTTCCATTCTGAATGTCACAGAGGCATGGGAGTTGGTTTATATCATTCATAGCACCACCCTGGGTACCATAGCAACGGCCCTAGCAACCATCCTGTGTACCCTAGCAACCGCATAGCAACACCCTAGCAACCAGCCAAAGTACCATAGCAACCGCATAGCAACACCTTAGCAACCACCCTGGGTACCCTAGCAACCGCCCTAGCAACCATCCTGGGTACCCTAGCAACCGCATAGAAACACCCTAGCAACCACCCCAAGTACCCTAGCAACCACATAGCATCACCTTAGCAACCACCCTTGGTACCCTAGCAACCGCCCTAGCAACCATCCTGGGTACCCTAGCAACCGCATAGCAACACCCTAGCAACCACCCCAAGTACCCTAGCAACCACATAGCAACACCTTAGCAGCCACCCTGGGTACCCTAGAAACCACCCTAGCAACCATCCTGGATACCCTAGCAACCGCATAGCAACACCCTAGCAACCACATAGCAACACCTTAGCAATCACCGTGGGTACCCTGGCAACCGTCCTAGCAACCATCATGGGTACCCTAGCAACCGCATAGCAACACCCTAGCAACCACCCCGGGTACCCTAGCAATCACATAGCAACACCTTAGCAACCACCTTGGGTACCCTAGCAACGGCCCTAGCAACCACCCTGATTACCCTAGCAACCGCATAGAAATACCCTAGCAACCACCCCAAGGACCCTAGCAACCACATAGCTACTCCCTAGCAACCAATCTGGGTACCCTAGCAACCTTATAGCAACATCTTAGCTACCACCGTGGGTACCCTAGCAACGGCCCTAGCAACCATCCTGGGTACCCTAGCAACCGAGTGGCGAGTTTTGCCACGCCAAGCACCCCCTCACATTTTCTTCAGGAAATGTACATTCTAGTTAGGGGGTGCTTTGCAAAAGCACTCACTATTATTATTCTTCATACTTATTATTCTTATTCTTATTCTTCTTCCGTACAAACTTCGGCGCGCTACTCCTCCCGCAGCTTTTGTCACAGACCAACGAATGAGGCGTCAAATCGTGCGCCCTATTGAGGACACCTGTGCTATGACTTTTATAAGCGATCGGGGGTGCGGTGTTTGCCCCAGGGGCAAAAAAGCGGGCAAAAAATCCCATAGACAATGCATTGCGGCCAACTTTGACGGCTCGTAGCTCCGAGCGAGAATTTCGTAGAAACTTGTGAATCACCACATTTGGAGAGGCTATCAAGCTGTGCAAGAAGATACCACGCAGTGGGGTATAAGTTTTACCCCTGGAGCACAAGAGCCCCCCAAAGTTGCCCCATTGACATACTATGGTGAGGGACGGCCCATGAAACAGCGCGTTTTTCCTACTATGGTAAATTGCATAGGGATTTTGTATTGAACATAGCTCTGGATCACAGTGTCATAGAGATAAGGGGGCGGGCTCATTTTACTCAGACGACCAATCAATATCTCAGGATCATTGTGAAGCCATTAAGCCACGCCCTAGCAACCATTTAGAGCACGTTAGCAACAAGTTCCATAGACATCCATTGAAAAAGATCAAAGGGATATCTCCGGATTGAATTGTCATAGAAACACGAGGGTGGGCTCATTTGACTCGGGGCAGCAAACAGCCAATCATGAATCACCTCAACAATTCCTAGCCCCTCCCTAGCAACCATTGTCGACCACCTTAGTAACCAAAATCCAAAGAGGGATATCTTCCATTCTGAATGTCACAAAGGCATGGGAGTTGGTTTATATCATAAATAGTGACAAGAAGCCTTTGCAGTTTCATCATGCAACTCCATAGCAACCAAACAGAGTACCCTAGCAACCAAAATCCAAAGAGGTATATCTTCCATTCTGAATGTCATAGAGGCATGGGAGTTGGTTTATATCATTCATAGTGACAAGAAGCCTTTGCAGTTTCATCATGCAACTCCATAGCAACCAAACAGAGTACCCTAGCAACCAAAATCCAAAGAGGGATATCTTCCATTCTGAATGTCACAGAGGCATGGGAGTTTGTTTATATCATTCATAGTGACAAGAAGCCTTTGCAGTTTCATCATGCAACTCCATAGCAACCAAACCGAGTACCCTAGCAACCAAAATCCAAAGAGGGATATCTTCCATTCTGAACGTCACAGAGGCACGGGAGTTGGTTTATATCATTCATAGTGACAAGAAGCCTTTGCAGTTTCATCACGCAACTCCATAGCAACCAAACAGAGTACCCTAGCAACCAAAATCCAAAGAGGGATATCTTCCATTCTGAACGTCACAGAGGCACGGGAGTTGGTTTATATCATTCATAGTGACAATAAGCCTTTGCAGTTTCATCATGGAACTCCATAGCAACCAAACAGAGTACCCTAGCAACCAAAATCCAAAGAGGGATATCTTCCATTCTGAATGTCACAGAGGCACGGGAGTTGGTTTATATCATTCATAGTGACAAGAAGCCTTTGCAGTTTCATCATGCTACTCCATAGCAACCAAACAGAGTACCCTAGCAACCAAAATCCAAAGAGGGATATCTTCCATTCTGAATGTCACAGAGGTATGGGAGTTGGTTTATATCATTCATAGTGACAAGAAGCCTTTGCAGTTTCATCATGCAACTCCATAGCAACCAAACAGAGTACCCTAGCAACCAAAATCCAAAGAGGGATATCTTCCATTCTGAATGTCACAGAGGCATGGGAGTTGGTTTATATCATTCATAGCACCACCCTGGGTACCATAGCAACGGCCCTAGCAACCATCCTGGGTACCCTAGCAACCGCATAGCAACACCCTAGCAACCACCCCAAGTACCCTAGCAACCACATAGCAACACCTTAGCAACCACCCTGGGTACCCTAGCAACCGCCCTAGCAACCATCCTGGGTACCCTAGCAACCGCATAGCAACACCCTAGCAACCACCCCAATTACCCTAGCAACCGCATAGCATCACCTTAGCAACCACCCTGGGTACCCTAGCAACCGCCCTAGCAACCATCCTGGGTACCCTAGCAACCGCATAGCAACACCCTAGCAACCACCCCAAGTACCCTAGCAACCACATAGCAACACCTTAGCAACCACCCTGGGTACCCTAGCAACCGCCCTAGCAACCATCCTGGGTACCGTACCAACCGCATAGCAACACCCTAGCAACCACCCCAATTACCCTAGCAACCACATAGCATCACCTTAGCAACCACCCTCGGTACCCTAGCAACCGCCCTGGCAACCATCCTGGGTACCCTAGCAACCACATAGCAACACCCTAGCAACCACCCTGGGTACCCTAGCAACAGCCCTAGCAACCATCCCTAGTGCCCTAGCAACCGCCCAGCAGTGCCAAGGAAACCACTCAAGCCAACCTAGCAACCGAGTGGCGAGTTTTGCCACGCCAAGCACCCCCTCACATTTTCTTCAGGAAATGTACATTCTAGTGTTACTATTACTATTCGACTTTACAAAACTTCGGCGCGCTACTCCTCCCGCACCGTTTGTCGTAGACCCATGAATGAGGTGTCAAATCGTGCGGCTTAGTAAGGAGAGGTGTGCTATGACTTTTATAAGCGATCGGGTGTACGATGTTCGTACAGTGGGCGAAAAAAAATGTCCCATAGACTTAACATTGGCATAAAATTTGTGAGATCATATCTTTGGATTAGAAAGTGATAGATGCTTGCGGGTGGGTTCTTTTAACTCGGCCTATCAAGTAGACAATAAGTACTGCCATGACAACTTCATAGCTACACCCTAGCAACAACTTACAGTAACCTAGCAACCATACAATCATATAAATAAGCCATATCTCAGCATCAGAACTTCGTACAGAGATGGGGTTGGGCTCTTTTGACTCGGGTGGGACATCACTCTGTAAATATCAACATGTTCAATGCGTACCCACACCATAACAACCATTTAGAGCATCCTAGCAACCGTTTAACTATAAAAGGAAGCCACATCTCAGCTCCATAACATCATACAGACATGCTGGTTGGCTATAGTGGCGAGTTTTGCCACGCCAAGCACCCCCTCACATTTTCTTCAGGAAATGTACATTCTAGTTAGGGGGTGCTTGCCAAAGCACTCACTATTATTATTCTTCATACTTATTATTATTCTTATTCTTATTCTTATTCTTCTTCCGTACAAACTTCGGTACGCTACTCCTCCCGCACCGTTCGTCACAGAGCCCTGAAACAGGCGTCAAATCGTGCGCCCTATTGAGGAGACATGTGCTATGACTTTTATAAGCGATCGGGGTAACGGTGTTTGCCCCAGGGGCAAAAAAGCGGGCAAAAAATCGCATAGACAATGCATTGCGGCCAACTTTGACGGCTCGTAGCTCCGAGCGAGAATTTCGTAGAAACTTGTGAATCACCACATTTGGAGAGGCTATCAAGCTGTGAAAGAAGATACCCCGCAGTGGGGTATAAGTTGTACCCCTGGGGCACAATAGCCCCCCAAAGTTGCCCCATTGACATACTATGGTGAGGGACGGCCCATGAAACAGCGCGTTTTTCCTACTATGGTAAATTGCATAGGGATTTTGTATTGAACATAGCTCTGGATCAAAGTGTCATAGAGATAAGGGGGTGGGCTCATTTATAAGCGATCGGGGTAACGGTGTTTGCCCCAGGGGCAAAAAAGCGGGCAAAAAATCGCATAGACAATGCATTGCGGCCAACTTTGACGGCTCGTAGCTCCGAGCGAGAATTTCGTAGAAACTTGTGAATCACCACATTTGGAGAGGCTATCAAGCTGTGAAAGAAGATACCCCGCAGTGGGGTATAAGTTGTACCCCTGGGGCACAATAGCCCCCCAAAGTTGCCCCATTGACATACTATGGTGAGGGACGGCCCATGAAACAGCGCGTTTTTCCTACTATGGTAAATTGCATAGGGATTTTGTATTGAACATAGCTCTGGATCAAAGTGTCATAGAGATAAGGGGGTGGGCTCATTTATAAGCGATCGGGGTAACGGTGTTTGCCCCAGGGGCAAAAAAGCGGGCAAAAAATCGCATAGACAATGCATTGCGGCCAACTTTGACGGCTCGTAGCTCCGAGCGAGAATTTCGTAGAAACTTGTGAATCACCACATTTGGAGAGGCTATCAAGCTGTGAAAGAAGATACCCCGCAGTGGGGTATAAGTTG
Source organism: Barbus barbus (assembly GCF_936440315.1). Lineage (NCBI taxonomy): Eukaryota > Metazoa > Chordata > Actinopteri > Cypriniformes > Cyprinidae > Barbus > Barbus barbus. The sequence continues at coordinate 30,111,002 of NC_136745.1, read as the reverse complement.
TACCCCTGGGGCACAATAGCCCCCCAAAGTTGCCCCATTGACATACTATGGTGAGGGACGGCCCATGAAACAGCGCGTTTTTCCTACTATGGTAAATTGCATAGGGATTTTGTATTGAACATAGCTCTGGATCAAAGTGTCATAGAGATAAGGGGGTGGGCTCATTTTACTCAGACGACCAATCAATATCTCAGGATCATTGTGAAGCCATCAAGCCACGCCCTAGCAACCATTTAGAGAACCTTAGCAACAAGTTCCATAGACATTCATTGAAAAAGATCAAAGGGATATCTCCGGACTGAATTGTCATAGAAACATGAGGGTGGTCTCATTTGACTCGGGGCAGCAAACGGCCAATCATGAATCACCTCAACACTTCCTAGCCCCTCCCTAGCAACCATTGTCGAGCAACTTAGCAACCAAAATCCAAAGAGGGATATCTTGCATTCTGAACGTCACAGAGGCATGGGAGTTGGTTTATATCATTCACAGTGACAAGAAGCCTTTGCAGTTTCATCATTGGCAGCTCCAAGCATCTCCATAGCAACCAAACAGAGGACCTTAGCAACCAAAATCCAAAGAGGTATATCTTCCATTCTGAATGTCACAGAGGCATGGGAGTTGGTTTATATCATTCATAGTGACAAGAAGCCTTTGCAGTTTCATCACGCAACTCCATAGCAACCAAACAGAGTACCCTAGCAACCAAAATCCAAAGAGGGATATCTTCCATTCTGAATGTCACAGAGGCACGGGAGTTGGTTTATATCATTCATAGTGACAAGAAGCCTTTGCAGTTTCATCATGCTACTCTATAGCAACCAAACAGAGTACCCTAGCAACCAAAATCCAAAGAGGGATATCTTCCATTCTGAATGTCAAAGAGGCATGGGAGTTGGTTTATATCATTCATAGTGACAAGAAGCCTTTGCAGTTTCATCATGCAACTCCATAGCAACCAAACAGAGTACCCTAGCAACCAAAATCCAAAGAGGGATATCTTCCATTCTGAATGTCACAGAGGCATGGGAGTTGGTTTATATCATTCATAGTGACAAGAAGCCTTTGCAGTTTCATCATGCAACTCCATAGCAACCAAACAGAGTACCCTAGCAACCAAAATCCAAAGAGGGATATCTTCCATTCTGAATGTCACAGAGGCATGGGAGTTGGTTTATATCATTCATAGTGACAAGAAGCCTTTGCAGTTTCATCATGCAACTCCATAGCAACCAAACAGAGTACCCTAGCAACCAAAATCCAAAGAGGGATATCTTCCATTCTGAATGTCACAGAGGCATGGGAGTTGGTTTATATCATTCATAGCACCACCCTGGGTACCATAGCAACCGCCCTAGCAACCATCCTGGGTACCCTAGCAACCGCATAGCAACACCCTAGCAACCACCCCAAGTACCCTAGCAACCACATAGCAACACCTTAGCAACCACCCTGGGTACCCTAGAAACCGCCCTAACAACCATCTTGGGTACCCTAGCAACCGCATAGCAACCGCCCTAGCAACCACCCCAATTACCCTAGCAACCACATAGCATCACCTTAGCAACCACCCTGGGTACCCTAGCAACCGCCCTAGCAACCATCCTGGGTACCCTAGCAACCGCATAGCAACACCCTAGCAACCACCGTGGGTACCCTAGCAACAGCCCTAGCAACCATCCCTAGTGGCCTAGCAACCGCCCAGCAGTGCCAAGGAAACCACTCAAGCCAACCTAGCAACCGAGTGGCGAGTTTTGCCACGCCAAGCACCCCCTCACATTTTCTTCAGGAAATGTACATTCTAGTGTTACTATTACTATTCGCCTTGACAAAACTTCGGCGCGCTACTCCTCCCGCACCGTTTGTCGTAGACCCATGAATGAGGTGTCAAATCGACCGCCTCATTGAGGAGAGGTGTGCTATGACTTTTCTAAGCGATCAGACCTACGATGTTCGTACAGCGGACGAATAAGTAGGCAAAAAAGTCCCATTGACTTACAATGGTGGAATTTTCATGAATTTGAATCTCAACTGTCACTTTCTCACACACACACAAAAACAAGCAGGCCCTTCTCTCTCTCTCTCTCTCTCTGTAACCCCCCCCCCCCCCCCCCCCCCCACTCATTTGACTCACCTTTTAAGTAACCAATAAGTAATGACCTATGATATCCATGGCCACTCCCTAGCAACCAAACAGAGTACCTTAGCAACCAAAATCCAAAGAGGGATATCTTCCATTCTAGCACATAGAAATACTGCTTACACCCTAGCAACCGAGTGGCGAGTTTTGCCACGCCAAGCACCCCCTCACATTTTCTTCAGGAAATGTACATTCTAGTTAGGGGGTGCTTTGCAAAAGCACTCACTATTATTATTCTTCATACTTATTATTCTTATTCTTATTCTTCTTCCGTACAAACTTCGGCGCGCTACTCCTCCCGCAGCTTTTGTCACAGACCAACGAATGAGGCGTCAAATCGTGCGCCCTATTGAGGACACCTGTGCTATGACTTTTATAAGCGATCGGGGGTGCGGTGTTTGCCCCAGGGGCAAAAAAGCGGGCAAAAAATCCCATAGACAATGCATTGCGGCCAACTTTGACGGCTCGTAGCTCCGAGCGAGAATTTCGTAGAAACTTGTGAATCACCACATTTGGAGAGGCTATCAAGCTGTGCAAGAAGATACCACGCAGTGGGGTATAAGTTTTACCCCTGGAGCACAAGAGCCCCCCAAAGTTGCCCCATTGACATACTATGGTGAGGGACGGCCCATGAAACAGCGCGTTTTTCCTACTATGGTAAATTGCATAGGGATTTTGTATTGAACATAGCTCTGGATCACAGTGTCATAGAGATAAGGGGGCGGGCTCATTTTACTCAGACGACCAATCAATATCTCAGGATCATTGTGAAGCCATTAAGCCACGCCCTAGCAACCATTTAGAGCACGTTAGCAACAAGTTCCATAGACATCCATTGAAAAAGATCAAAGGGATATCTCCGGATTGAATTGTCATAGAAACACGAGGGTGGGCTCATTTGACTCGGGGCAGCAAACAGCCAATCATGAATCACCTCAACAATTCCTAGCCCCTCCCTAGCAACCATTGTCGACCACCTTAGTAACCAAAATCCAAAGAGGGATATCTTCCATTCTGAATGTCACAAAGGCATGGGAGTTGGTTTATATCATAAATAGTGACAAGAAGCCTTTGCAGTTTCATCATGCAACTCCATAGCAACCAAACAGAGTACCCTAGCAACCAAAATCCAAAGAGGTATATCTTCCATTCTGAATGTCATAGAGGCATGGGAGTTGGTTTATATCATTCATAGTGACAAGAAGCCTTTGCAGTTTCATCATGCAACTCCATAGCAACCAAACAGAGTACCCTAGCAACCAAAATCCAAAGAGGGATATCTTCCATTCTGAATGTCACAGAGGCATGGGAGTTTGTTTATATCATTCATAGTGACAAGAAGCCTTTGCAGTTTCATCATGCAACTCCATAGCAACCAAACCGAGTACCCTAGCAACCAAAATCCAAAGAGGGATATCTTCCATTCTGAACGTCACAGAGGCACGGGAGTTGGTTTATATCATTCATAGTGACAAGAAGCCTTTGCAGTTTCATCACGCAACTCCATAGCAACCAAACAGAGTACCCTAGCAACCAAAATCCAAAGAGGGATATCTTCCATTCTGAACGTCACAGAGGCACGGGAGTTGGTTTATATCATTCATAGTGACAATAAGCCTTTGCAGTTTCATCATGGAACTCCATAGCAACCAAACAGAGTACCCTAGCAACCAAAATCCAAAGAGGGATATCTTCCATTCTGAATGTCACAGAGGCACGGGAGTTGGTTTATATCATTCATAGTGACAAGAAGCCTTTGCAGTTTCATCATGCTACTCCATAGCAACCAAACAGAGTACCCTAGCAACCAAAATCCAAAGAGGGATATCTTCCATTCTGAATGTCACAGAGGTATGGGAGTTGGTTTATATCATTCATAGTGACAAGAAGCCTTTGCAGTTTCATCATGCAACTCCATAGCAACCAAACAGAGTACCCTAGCAACCAAAATCCAAAGAGGGATATCTTCCATTCTGAATGTCACAGAGGCATGGGAGTTGGTTTATATCATTCATAGCACCACCCTGGGTACCATAGCAACGGCCCTAGCAACCATCCTGGGTACCCTAGCAACCGCATAGCAACACCCTAGCAACCACCCCAAGTACCCTAGCAACCACATAGCAACACCTTAGCAACCACCCTGGGTACCCTAGCAACCGCCCTAGCAACCATCCTGGGTACCCTAGCAACCGCATAGCAACACCCTAGCAACCACCCCAATTACCCTAGCAACCGCATAGCATCACCTTAGCAACCACCCTGGGTACCCTAGCAACCGCCCTAGCAACCATCCTGGGTACCCTAGCAACCGCATAGCAACACCCTAGCAACCACCCCAAGTACCCTAGCAACCACATAGCAACACCTTAGCAACCACCCTGGGTACCCTAGCAACCGCCCTAGCAACCATCCTGGGTACCGTACCAACCGCATAGCAACACCCTAGCAACCACCCCAATTACCCTAGCAACCACATAGCATCACCTTAGCAACCACCCTCGGTACCCTAGCAACCGCCCTGGCAACCATCCTGGGTACCCTAGCAACCACATAGCAACACCCTAGCAACCACCCTGGGTACCCTAGCAACAGCCCTAGCAACCATCCCTAGTGCCCTAGCAACCGCCCAGCAGTGCCAAGGAAACCACTCAAGCCAACCTAGCAACCGAGTGGCGAGTTTTGCCACGCCAAGCACCCCCTCACATTTTCTTCAGGAAATGTACATTCTAGTTAGGGGGTGCTTGCCAAAGCACTCACTATTATTATCTCACATACTTATTATTCTTATTCTTTTTATTCTTATTCTTCTTCCGTACAAACTTCGGCACGCTACTCCTCCCGCACCGTTCGTCACAGAGCCATGAAACAGGCGTCAAATCGTGCGCCCTATTGAGGAGACCTGTGCTATGACTTTTATAAGCGATCGGGGGTACGGTATTTGCCCCAGGGGCAAAAAAGCGGGCAAAAAATCGCATAGACAATGCATTGCGGCCAACTTTGACGGCTCGTAGCTCCGAGCGAGAATTTCGCAGAAACTTGTGAATCACCACATTTGGAGAGGCTATCAAGCTGTGCAAGAAGATACCCTGCAGTGGGGTATAAGTTGTACCCCTGGGGCACTACAGCCCCCCAAAGTTGCCCCATTGACATACTATGGTGAGGGACGGCCCATGAAACAGCGCGTTTTTCCTACTATGGTAAATTGCATAGGGATTTTGTATTGAACATAGCTCTGGATCAAAGTGTCATAGAGATAAGGGGGTGGGCTCATTTTACTCAGACGACCAATCAATATCTCAGGATCATTGTGAAGCCATCAAGCCACGCCCTAGCAACCATTTAGAGAACCTTAGCAACAAGTTCCATAGACATCCATTGAAAAAGATCAAAGGGATATCTCCGGACTGAATTGTCATAGAAACATGAGGGTGGTCTCATTTGACTCGGGGCAGCAAACAGCCAATCATGAATCACCTCAATACTTCCTAGCCCCTCCCTAGCAACCATTGTCGACCACCTTAGTAACCAAAATCCAAAGAGGGATATCTTCCATTCTGAATGTCACAGAGGCATGGGAGTTGGTTTATATCATTCATAGTGACAAGAAGCCTTTGCAGTTTCATCACGCATCTCCATAGCAACCAAACAGAGTACCCTAGCAACCAAAATCCAAAGAGGGATATCTTCCATTCTGAATGTCACAGAGGCATGGGAGTTGGTTTATATCATTCATAGTGACAAGAAGCCTTTGCAGTTTCATCACGCATCTCCATAGCAACCAAACAGAGTACCCTAGCAACCAAAATCCAAAGAGGGATATCTTCCATTCTGAACGTCTCAGAGGCACGGGAGTTGGTTTATATCATTCATAGTGACAAGAAGCCTTTGCAGTTTTATCATGCAACTCCATAGCAACCAAACAGAGTACCCTAGCAACCAAAATCCAAAGAGGGATATCTTCCATTCTGAATGTCACAGAGGCACGGGAGTTGGTTTATATCATTCATAGTGACAAGAAGCCTTTGCAGTTTCATCATGCAACTCCATAGCAACCAAACAGAGTACCCTAGCAACCAAAATCCAAAGAGGGATATCTTCCATTCTGAATGTCACAGAGGCATGGGAGTTGGTTTATATCATTCATAGCACCACCCTGGGTACCATAGCAACGGCCCTAGCAACCATCCTGGGTACCCTAGCAACCGCATAGCAACACCCTAGCAACCACCCCAAGTACCCTAGCAACCACATAGCAACACCTTAGCAACCACCCTGGGTACCCTAGCAACCGCCCTAGCAACCATCCTGGGTACCCTAGCAACCACATAGCAACACCCTAGCAACCACCCAAATTACCCTAGCAACCACATACCATCACCTTAGCAACCACCCTGGGTACCCTAGCAACCGCCCTAGCAACCATCCTGGGTACCCTAGCAACCGCATAGCAACACCCTAGCAACCACCCCAAGTACCCTAGCAACCACATAGCAACACCTTAGCAACCATCCTGGGTACCCTAGCAACCGCCCTAGCAACCATCCTGGGTACCCTAGCAACCGCATAGCAACACCCTAGCAACCACCCCAATTACCCTAGCAACCACATAGCAACACCTTAGCAACCACCCTGGGTACCCTAGCAACCGCCCTTGCAACCATCCTGGATACCCTAGCAACCGCTTAGCAACACCCTAGCAACCACCCCAAGTACCCTAGCAGCCACATAGCAACACCTTAGCAACACCTTAGTAACCATCCTGGGTACCCTAGCAACCGCCCTAGCAACCATCTTAGGTACCCTAGCAACCACCCTAGCAACCGAGTGGCGAGTTTTGCCACGCCAAGCACCCCCTCACATTTTCTTCAGGAAATGTACATTCTAGTTAGGGGGTGCTTGTCAAAGCACTCACTATTATTATTCTTCATACTTATTATTATTAGGGGGTGCTTGTCAAAGCACTCACTATTATTATCTCACATACTTATTATTATTATTCTTATTCTTATTCTTATTCTTCTTCCGTACAAACTTCGGCACGCTACTCCTCCCGCACCGTTCGTCACAGAGCCATGAAACAGGCGTCAAATCGTGCGCCCTATTGAGGAGACCTGTGCTATGACTTTTATAAGCGATCGGGGGTACGGTATTTGCCCCAGGGGCAAAAAAGCGGGCAAAAAATCCCATAGACAATGCATTGCGGCCAACTTTGACGGCTCGTAGCTCCGAGCGAGAATTTCGTAGAAACTTGTAAATCACCACATTTGGAGAGTCTATCAAGCTGTGCAAGAAGATACCCCGCAGTGGGGTATAAGTTGTACCCCTGGGGCACAAGAGCCCCCCAAAGTTGCTCCAGTGACTTACTATGGTGAGGGACTGCCCATGAAACAGCGCGTTTTTCCTACTATGGTAAATTGCATAGGGATTTTGTATTGAACATAGCTCTGGATCACAGTGTCATAGAGATAAGGGGGCGGGCTCATTTTACTCAGACGACCAATCAATATCTCAGGATCATTGTGAAGCCATCAAGCCACGCCCTAGCAACCATTTAGAGAACCTTAGCAACAAGTTCCATAGACATTCATTGAAAGAGATCAAAGGGATATCTCCGGAATGAATTGTCATAGAAACATGAGGGTGGGCTCATTTGACTCGGGGCAGCAAACAGCCAATCATGAATCACCTCAACACTTCCTAGCCCCTCCCTAGCAACCATTGTCGAGCAACTTAGCAACCAAAATCCAAAGAGGGATATCTTGCATTCTGAATGTCACAGAGGCATGGGAGTTGGTTTATATCATTCATAGTGACAAGAAGCCTTTGCAGTTTCATCATGCAACTCCATAGCAACCAAACAGAGTACCCTAGCAACCAAAATCCAAAGAGGGATATCTTCCATTCTGAATGTCACAGAGGCATGGGAGTTGGTTTATATCCTTCATAGTGACAAGAAGCCTTTGCAGTTTCATCATGCAACTCCATAGCAACCAAACAGAGTACCCTAGCAACCAAAATCCAAAGAGGGATATCTTCCATTCTGAATGTCACAGAGGCATGGGAGTTGGTTTATATCATTCATAGCACCACCCTGGGTACCATAGCAACGGCCCTAGCAACCATCCTGGGTACCCTAGCAACCTCATAGCAACACCCTAGCAACCACCCCAAGTACCCTAGCAACCACATAGCAACACCTTAGCAACCACCCTGGGTACCATAGCAACGGCCCTAGCAACCATCCTGGGTACCCTAGCAACCGCATAACAACACCCTAGCAACCACCCCAAGTACCCTAGCAACCACATAGCAACACCTTAGCAACCACCCTGGGTACCCTAGCAACCGCCCTAGCAACCATCCTGGGTACCCTAGCAACCGCATAGCAACACCCTAGCAACCACCCCAAGTATCCTAGCAACCACATAGCAACACCTTAGCAACCACCCTGGGTACCCTAGCAACCGCCCTAGCAACCATCCTGGGTACCCTAGCAACCATTCTGATTACCCTAGCAACCGCATAGCAACACCTTAGCAACCACCCTGGGTACCCTAGCAACGGCCCTAGCAACCATCCTGGGTACCCTAGCAACCGAGTGGCGAGTTTTGCCACGCCAAGCACCCCCTCACATTTTCTTCAGGAAATGTACATTCTAGTTCTTATTCTTATTCTTATTCTTCTTCCGTACAAACTTCGGTTCGCTACTCCTCCCGCACCGTTCGTCACAGAGCCCTGAAACAGGCGTCAAATCGTGCGCCCTATTGAGGAGACATGTGCTATGACTTTTATAAGCGATCGGGGTAACGGTATTTGCCCCAGGGGCAAAAAAGCGGGCAAAAAATCCCATAGACAATGCATTGCGGCCAACTTTGACGGCTCGTAGCTCCGAGCGAGAATTTCGTAGAAACTTGTAAATCACCACATTTGGAGAGTCTATCAAGCTGTGCAAGAAGATACCCCGCAGTGGGGTATAAGTTGTACCCCTGGGGCACAAGAGCCCCCCAAAGTTGCCCCAGTGATTTACTATGGTGAGGGAAGGCCCATGAAACAGCGCGTTTTTCCTACTATGGTAAATTGCATAGGGATTTTGTATTGATCATAGCTCTGGATCACAGTGTCATAGAGATAAGGGGGCGGGCTCATTTTACTCAGACGACCAATCAATATCTCAGGATCATTGTGAAGCCATTAAGCCACGCCCTAGCAACCATTTAGAGCACGTTAACAACAAGTTCCATAGACATCCATTGAAAAAGATCAAAGGGATATCTCCGGATTGAATTGTCATAGAAACATGAGGGTGGTCTCATTTGACTCGGGGCAGCGAACAGCCAATCATGAATCACCTCAATACTTCCTAGCCCCTCCCTAGCAACCATTGTCGAGCACCTTAACAACCAAAATCCAAAGAGGGATATCTTCCATTCTGAATGTCACAGAGGCATGGGAGTTGGTTTATATTATTCATAGTGACAAGAAGCCTTTGCAGTTTCATCATTGGCAGCTCCAAGCAACTCCATAGCAACCAAACAGAGGACCTTAGCAACCAAAATCCAAAGAGGTATATCTTCCATTCTGAAAGTCACAGAGGCATGGGGGTTGGTTTATATCATTCATAGTGACAAGAAGCCTTTGCAGTTTCATCATGCAACTCCATAGCAACCAAACAGAGTACCCTAGCAACCAAAATCCAAAGAGGGATATCTTCCATTCTGAACGTCACAGAGGCATGGGAGTTGGTTTATATCATTCTTAGTGACAAGAAGCCTTTGCAGTTTCATCATGCAACTCCATAGCAACCAAACAGAGTACCCTAGCAACCAAAATCCAAAGAGGGATATCTTCCATTCTGAATGTCACAGAGGCATGGGAGTTGGTTTATATCATTCATAGCACCACCCTGGGTACCATAGCAACCGCCCTAGCAACCATCCTGGGTACCCTAGCAACCGCATAGCAACACCCTAGCAACCACCCCAAGTACCCTAGCAACCACATAGCAACACCTTAGCAACCACCCTGGGTACCCTAGCAACCGCCCTAGCAACCATCCTGGGTACCCTAGCAACCGCATAGCAACACCCTAGCAACCACCCCAAGTACCCTAGCAACCACATAGCAACACCTTAGCAACCACCCTGGGTACCCTAGCAACCACCCTAGCAACCATCCTGGGTACCCTAGCAACCGCATAGCAACACCCTAGCAACCACCCCAATTACCCTAGCAACCACATACCATCACCTTAGCAACCACCCTGGGTACCCTAGCAACCACCCTAGCAACCATCCTGGGTACCCTAGCAACCGCATAGCAACACCCTAGCAACCACCCCAAGTACCCTAGCAACCACATAGCAACACCTTAGCAACCACCCTGGGTACCCTAGCAACCGCCCTAGCAACCATCCTAGGTACCCTAGCAACCATCCTGATTACCCTAGCAACCGCATAGAAACACCTTAGCAACCACCCTGGGTACCCTAGCAACCGCCCTAGCAACCATCATAGGTACCCTAGCAACCATCCTGGGTACCCTAGCAACCGAGTGGCGAGTTTTGCCACGCCAAGCACCCCCTCACATTTTCTTCAGGAAATGTACATTCTAGTTAGGGGGTGCTTGCCAAAGCACTCACTATTATTATTCTTCATACTTATTATTATTATTCTTCTTCTTCCGTACAAAGTTTGACGCGCTACTCCTCCCGCAGCTTTTGTCACAGACCAACGAATGAGGCGTCAAATTGTGCGGATTATTCGGGAATGGTGTGCTATGACTTTTATAAGCGATCGGGGTAACGGTGTTTGCCCCAGGGGCAAAAAAGCGGGCAAAAAATCCCATAGACAATGCATTGCGGCCAACTTTGACGCCTCGTAGCTCCGAGCGAGAATTTCGTAGAAAGTTGTGAATCACCATATTTGGAGAGGCTATCAAGCTGTGCAAGAAGATACCCCGCAGTGGGGTATAAGTTCTACCCCTGGGGCACAAGAGCCCCCCAAAGTTGCCCCATTGACATACTATGGTGAGGGACGGCCCATGAAACAGCGCGTTTTTCCTACTATGGTAAAATGCTTAGGGATTTTGTATTGATCATAGCTCTGGATCACAGTATCATAGAGATAAGGGGGTGGGCTCATTTTACTCAGACGACCAATCAATATCTCAGGATCATTGTGAAGCCATCAAGCCACGCCCTAGCAACCATTTAGAGAACCTTAGCAACAAGTTCCATAGACATCCATTGAAAGAGATCAAAGGGATATCTCCGGACTGAATTGTCATAGAAATATGAGGGTGGTCTCGTTTGACTCGGGGCAGCAAACAACCAATCATGAATCACCTCAACACACCCTAGCCCCTCCCTAGCAACCATTGTCGAGCAACTTAGCAACCAAAATCCAAAGACGGATATCTTGCATTCTGAATGTCACAGAGGCATGGGAGTTTGTTTATATCATTCATAGTGACAAGAAGCCTTTGCAGTTTCATCACGCATCTCCATAGCAACCAAACAGAGTACCCTAGCAACCAAAATCCAAAGAGGGATATCTTCCATTCTGAACGTCTCAGAGGCACGGGAGTTGGTTTATATCATTCATAGTGACAATAAGCCTTTGCAGTTTCATCATGGAACTCCATAGCAACCAAACAGAGTACCCTAGCAACCAAAATCCAAAGAGGGATATCTTCCATTCTGAATGTCACAGAGGCATGGGAGTTGGTTTATATCATTCATAGTGACAAGAAGCCTTTGCAGTTTCATCATGCAACTCCATAGCAACCAAACAGAGTACCCTAGCAACCAAAATCCAAAGAGGGATATCTTCCATTCTGAATGTCACAGAGGCATGGGAGTTGGTTTATATCATTCATAGCACCACCCTGGGTACCATAGCAACGGCCCTAGCAACCATCCTGGGTACCCTAGCAACCGCATAGCAACACCCTAGCAACCACCCCAAGTACCCTAGCAACCACATAGCAACACCTTAGCAACCACCCTGGGTACCCTAGCAACCGCCCTAGCAACCATCTTGGGTACCCTAGCAACCGCATAGCAACCGCCCTAGCAACCACCCCACTTACCCTAGCAACCACATAGCATCACCTTAGCAACCACCCTGGGTACCCTAGCAACCGCCCTAGCAACCATCCTGGGTACCCTAGCAACCGCATAGCAACACCCTAGCAACCACCGTGGGTACCCTAGCAACAGCCCTAGCAACCATCCCTAGTGGCCTAGCAACCGCCCAGCAGTGCCAAGGAAACCACTCAAGCCAACCTAGCAACCGAGTGGCGAGTTTTGCCACGCCAAGCACCCCCTCACATTTTCTTCAGGAAATGTACATTCTAGTATTATTAATGCTACTCTCAACCCTTCGGCCGGTCTAGCCCCTGGGGTTTCTTCTCCATCATGTGAAGAATTTTTATTTATTTTTTGATCATCTTTGGATATAATTCCCCCTTTTTTATTTAAGCAAATTTTTACTGATGTTGCAGCGTATCTCTTGATTATAATTAATCGCAGTTTAGAATCTGGTATTATGCCTGATTGCTTAAAGCATGCAGTAGTTTATCCATTGCTCAAAAATCAGAATCTGGACTCATCAGTTTTAACGAATTTTAGGCCTATTTCTAATTTGCCTTTCATTTCCAAGATTCTGGAAAAAATTGTTTTCTCACAGCTACAAAGTTTTTTAGCTGATAACTTAATGTTTGAAACATTTCAGTCAGGTTTTCGTAAATGCCATTCCACTGAGACTGCGCTTTTGAAGGTTCTTAATGATATTTTAATATCATGTGATTCTGGGGATTTTGCAGTTCTTGTGCTCTTAGATTTGACGGCCGCTTTCGATACAGTTGACCATGCTATTCTCATTGATCGATTAGAACATTGCATTGGTTTAAGAGGTATAGCTCTAGATTGGTTTAAATCGTATTTTGCAAATAGGAGTTTTCAGTCAAGATGGGTGAACATTACTCGATAAATGCTTCTTTACCTTGTGGGGTTCCCCAGGGTTCCATTCTGGCTCCTCTGCTTTTTCTCTTTATATGTTCCCTCTTGGCTCGATTTTTAGAAAACATGGATTATCATTTCACTGCTATGCGGATGACACTCAGGTTTATCTGCCTGTTAAACGGAATTCTGTGGGTTTTGAGTCTGTTATGGCATGTTTGGCGGATGTGAAGGCTTGGCTTTCATTAAATTTCTTAATTTTTAATGAAAAGAAAACTGAAATTATTGTTTTTAGCCCTTCTGAATCTTTAGATTCCCCAAAATTGGATCTGGGTGAGATGTCTCCATGTCTGAAACCATGGGTAAAAAACCTGGGATTCATTTTTGATGATGGCTTAAAGTTTGACCGTCAAATAAATTCAGTAGTCAAAGCTTGCTTTCTTCAGCTGCGTTTACTCTCTATAGCAAAGCCTTTTCTTTCTTTTAAAGATTTTGAAAAAGTAATTCACGCTTTTATTTTATCTAGGCTGGACTACTGTAACTCACTTTATTTTGGAATTAGCCAGACAGCTATATCCCGCTTGCAGCTTGTTCAAAACGCTGCGGCTCGACTTTTGAGCGGGGTCAAGAAGAGGGAGCATATTACTCCTATTTTACACTCATTACATTGGTTGCCTGTTTGTTTTAGAGTGGATTTTAAAGTTTTGCTCCTCGTTTATAAATCTCGAAATGGTTTGGCTCCTACCTATCTTTGTGAGTTACTGACTGAATATCAACCCATTAGATCCCTTCGGTCTTCCAACCAGGATCTATTGTTTACACCTAGGTCAAGGCTTAAGTGCAGGGGTGATCGTGCCTTTTGTATTGCTGCCCCCAGGCTTTGGAACGCCTTGCCACTCTCCATTAGACAAGCTTCTTCTGTTAATATCTTCAAGTCCAGGCTAAAGACATTTTTATTTTCTAAAGCGTATGGCTGACGGCATAGTTAAATGATGTCATAATTTTACTGTTTGTTCATTGTGTGTGTTTTTCTGTTTTTAAAGTCTTACTGGAAAGCACATTGGTCGACAGAAGTTGAAATTAATTGTGCTATATAAATAAATTGTTATTGTCATGTGACCAAGTATGGTGTCCCATGCTTGGAATTTGCAGTTGGGGGTTTGGTTCCTTGCTCAAGGGCACCTCAGTCGTGGTATTGAGGGTGAAGAGAGTGCTGGACAGTCACTCCTCCCACCTACAATCCCTGCGGGACCTGAGACTCGAACCTTCAACCTTCGGGTTACAAGTCCAACTCTCTCCAACCATTAGGCCATGCCTGCCCCCAATATACTTGTTGCACATACAATTGTCAATTTGTATATTGTTATTCCTTATGTACTTGTTCTATTTTTTTATTATTTTATTATCTGTCCTGTCCTGTGAGTTTAGTTTGATCTCTAATTAAACACACCTGAAAAAACTAGTCAAGGTCTTTGCATTTACTTTAATAACAGTCAGGTGTGTTGAAACTAAACTCAGGAATGAGGAACCTGTTTTACAGACACACTTGTTTTGCACACGTCACTCAAACACAGAACCAGGAAACAGGAAACACGTGAGTTCAGGGAAACAGAAACTGAAGTGTAGTTGAGCTGTTGTGTGTTTGTGTCTCTGTATTAGTGCAGTAAAATGGCTGAAGCCAGAATTTCTCAGGATGAGTTCTTGTGTCCGGTGTGTCTGGATCTCCTGAAGGATCCAGTGGCCATTCCCTGTGGACACAGTTACTGTAAGAGCTGTATTACAGACTGCTGGGATCTGGAGGATCAGAAGGGAGTCTACAGCTGCCCTCAGTGCAGACAGACCTTCAGTCCAAGACCTGCTTTAGCTAGAAACACCATCTTGGCTGAAATGGTGGAGAAACTGAAGAAGACTAAACTTCAAAGTGTGGTTCCTGCTGGAGCTGGAGATGTGGAGTGTGACGTCTGTACTGGAAGAAAATACAAAGCCGTCAAGTCCTGTCTGATGTGTCTGAACTCTTACTGTCAGAATCACCTCGAACAGCACGAGAGTTTGTTTAAAGGAAAGAGACACAATCTGACTGAAGCCACTGGACGACTGCAGGAGATGATCTGCCAGAAACATGAGAAGCTCCTTGAGGTTTTCTGCCGCACTGATCAGAAATGTATATGTATGCTGTGTTTGGTGGATGAACATAAAAACCATGATACTGTATCAGCTGCAGCACAGAGGACAGAGAAACAGGTATTTAACACTAGACACTGGTGAAATATTGCTGACACTTGTTTCATATGTGTTTATATCAGCACCATATTAACAGCTTACAGCATTCACTCTGAACACGACAGCAGAAATGAATAGCAGCTGCAGGAAGAGTTTCACTGTTTGCTGAAAATGAACCATAAACCTTTATCAACATAATCTTTCATAAAATAGGCCTTGATTAAGAAACATATATATACTTCTATCAGTCAAAATGCAGGTTAAATGCAGTGACAGACACAGAAACACTGTCAGTGTGAAGCTATGTATGTGTCAGGTTAACTTTTATGATAGTTACACTTACAGTGTGAAACAGGCCTTGATCTTTATAATAATTCATGTACAATAGTGGTAAATGATTAATCATACCTTCTAGAGTTTTAATCTACAGCCCTTTTTTGTGAGATTCACTATCATGTGTTTGTCTTGCAGAAGCAGCTGAAGGAGACGCAGGAGATGCTCCAGCAGAGAATCCAGCA
Organism: Barbus barbus; assembly: GCF_936440315.1. NCBI lineage: Eukaryota > Metazoa > Chordata > Actinopteri > Cypriniformes > Cyprinidae > Barbus > Barbus barbus. The sequence continues at coordinate 30,095,161 of NC_136745.1, read as the reverse complement.
GAGAGAGAAAGATCTCCAGCAGCTGAGAGAGGCTGTGGAGTCTCATAAGGTGAGTCTGGAGAAGAAGAGAAGTTTGTCTCAGTCTCAGTTCAGACTCACTGAAGCCTGAATCACTGTGTGTCCTAACAGCGCTCTGCACAGACAGCAGTGGAGGACAGTGAGAGGATCTTTACTGAGCTCATCCGCTCCATTGAGAGAAGCCGCTCTGAGCTGATACGGCTGATCAGAGATCAGGAAAAGCAAGCAGTGAGTCGAGCTGAAGGACGACTGGAGCGACTGGAGCAGGAGCTCAATGATCTGAGGAGGAGAGACGCTGAGCTGGAGCAGCTTTCACACACACAGGATCACATCCAGTTCCTGCAGGTAACACAGATCTAGAAGAACAGGATCATAGTGGACTTGAGCAGATCCTGCTGTGACACCAGACTCACAGAGAAACATATCATGAGTGTCTTATTATATAATCATCAGTCAGACTCTCATCTGATCATCTTCTTTTAAAAGAGACGCCTCTTAGGTTTCAGCACCAGAAATCTTGCTCAGATGGGTCTTATGTCAGTACTTTTCTTTAAATCACTTGTAAAAGCAGCGTCCCACTGCTCCGTATAGTCAGTCCATCCTTGCTCACTTTACAATATTGCCTCCCCCTCTCAAAATTACTAAAAAAGACCAAAATGCAAGCTGCCACACATAATCTGTGTTTACTTGACTGACTGAACAATGCTTCAGTGTACTGAAACCAAACCTGAGTGTGTCTTAAGGGTCCTAGTTAGTTTCAGTGTTTTTATTTGCTGTAAAGTAATAAATAATGGTCAATCTAATCCTAGCTTTTGAGCTGCTTTTCCTGAGCAAATCTACTTAATTCTACAATCAGACTCCATTGATGTGCTTGAGATGTTAGATGGACATTTATGTTCTTAGCAGATGTTTTATCATACAAACTATTTCCTAGAAAGTTCACATATAGTGTAAGCAGCAAATACTAGAATCTGTAGCTCTAATGTGATGTAATGAATATGAGAAGAATAAAGCTGATGCTGTGAAAGTGCTGGATTGAGTTACTAAAGATCAGTCAAATCTGATGTTGGAGCAGGTTATTGGGTGAAGTGTGGAGCTGATGAGTTTTGATTTCTGTTTTCTGTAGAGTTCCCAGTCTCTCTCAGCTCCTCCTGAATCTACAGACGTAAATGATGATCTCTTCAGTTCTCTCGTCTCTTTTGATGATCTGAGAGAATCTGTCCATCAGCTGAGAGACAAACTGGAGGATTTCTGCAAAGAGGAGCTCAAGAAGATCTCAGACAGAGGTAAAGTCCTGGAGATTCATCTGCTCTCAGAAACATCTCATATCATGGAGAACATCATATTAGAAATGTGTTAGGAATGGATCCAGGATCATGAGAATCACACTGTTCATGTCTGTTGATTTCCACAGTCACATTCACCAACATTGATCTCTGGACCAGGAACCACTTCCTACAATGTAAGTCAGTAAGAAAACAAGCAGAAAAACTCATTTGGTCTAACAGTAGGGGGGACAATAAACAATTTCTCAAGAGCAGTTTTTGAAGGGGACACAAATAATACAGCTAAAATTTACTTGTAAGGATATACACAGAGGAAAACCTTACTATTAGTGTAGCAGGGAGACTATTGCGTTATTTTAATGACAAATGTCGAGAGAGCATTATTGTAGAGTGAAAGCACATTAATAGACCATTTCAATGTTTTGCAGACTCAAAATGATGAAAACCGGACGTAAACAATAACAAAGGAAAGCTACTGCGCATGTCTGGTCCTGAAGCATTTCCGGTAGCGCCATCTTCAAATCTCAGATCTGTCAAAACAAGCACGTACTATTTAAGTCTAGCGAAAACGTAACAGTTAAGGTATTTAAAAAAATAATAATAAATAAACGGTGATAAACCTATATTCGTTTGTATTTTTATGATAAAAGTATAGCCTACATTCAGATTAATAAATGCACACTACATACAGCATATATGTGGGTATGCATGTCTTTATGCACATTTACTGTAAACACACACACATACAGAAGTACTGGTCAAAAGTGTGGGCACTATTACTGTTTTTAATGTTTTTGAAGGAAGTCTCCAATGCTCATCAAGCCTGCATTTAATTGATCAAAAAAGAGGCATACCTTGAAATATTATTACAATTTAAAATAACAGTTTTCTATTTTAATGTGCTTTAAAATATAATTTATTTCTGTGATCAAATCTGAATTTGCAGCATATTTACTCCAGCTATCAGTGTCACATGATCCTTCAGAAATCATTCTAAAATGCTGATTTATTATCAGTTTTGGAAACAATTGTGCTGTTTAATATTTTTTATAACCTGTGATAATTTTAGGATTCTTTGAAGAATGAAAGAACAGCATTTATTTAAAATATAAATATTTTGTAACAACATGCACTACTGTTCAAAAGTTTGGGGTCAGTAATTTTTAGTTTTTTTGCAAGGATTTTAAATTGATTAAAAAAGTGATAGTAAAGACACATATTGTTAGGAAATATTTCTATATTTTGAAAATCCCTGCCAGGGTTCAATCAATCAATCAATCCTGTATAAAGCATCACAGGTTCCAGAAAAAAATTAAGCAGCACAATTGTTTCCAACACTGACAATAACCAAATATCAAATCAGCACATTAGAATGATCTCTGAAGGATCCTGGGACACAAGACGAGTAAAGGCTGATGGAAATAAAGCGTTGCATCACAGAAATAAATATAAAGAATATTCAAACAAAACATTATTTTAAAATGTAATAATATTTCACAATATTACTGTTACTAAAATAATCACTTCATCCGATGTATAAGTGAATAAAATAGCCAATTGACAGCCTGGAGTTCCACAAATTTTGACTTTGTTCTCTCACCGGACTTGTGTTTATGATATAAAAGAGGAAAGCATTTGGACCAAAGCACTGAGAGTCAAGGGAGGGAGACTCAAAATGACATTTTTGCCCCGATTGTGTTGTTTTACTACTCAAATTATTTTAAGTATAAAACATTATTTACAGTACACAGCGTGGTTTTAATCCTATTTTAGGGGGGACAAGGACACCCCTCAGATAGGTTGGGTGTTGTGAACCCTGAACATGAAGAGTTCAGCTACATGAGAAGATCAGACAGATTCATAATTCCTGATTCTGATGTGTTTTATCTCCATCAGATTCCCATCAGTTCACTCTGGATCTGAACACAGTGAATAAAAACCTCCTTCTGTCTGAGAACAACAGAGTGATTACTGTCACTGGCACAGATCAGCCGTATCCTGATCATCCAGACAGATTTGATGAGTGGTGTCAGGTGTTGTGTAGAGAGAGTGTGTGTGGACGCTGTTACTGGGAGCTGGAGTGGAGTGGAAATGGTGTGTATATATCAGTGTCATATAAGAGCATCAGCAGGAAGGGACAGGGTAAAGAGTGTGTGTTTGGATATAATGATCAGTCCTGGAGTTTGGACTGCTCTTCCTCCAGTTACTCATTCATACACAATAACATACGGACTGCTCTCTCTGTGAAGTCCATCATCAGGAGAATAGGAGTGTTTGTGGATCCCAGAGCAGGAACTCTGTCCTTCTACAGCGTCTCTGACACAATGAGCCTCATCCACACAGTCCAGACCACATTCACTCAGACCCTCTATCCTGGGTTTTGGGTTGATTATATTGGATCATCAGTGAAACTGTGTTGATGAATCAGAATAGACCGATGAGAGATTCTACCCATAATGCTTTGAGCAGCAGGATAAATCAGTAACAGATGTTATAGAGTCTCTTCATCACATTAATATGAACATGAATCAGAAATCCTCATCTAGACAGTAAACCAGGGATGATCTGTGTTTCTGGGCTTTTCTCAAACTCACATCAGTCATTTGTATTCTTACTATCAAACTCAGCCTGATATTATCATTCATCTGATTTTCTCTATTGTTTGTAATAAAACACAATGTCAAATCATCTGATGAATGTGTCAAATGTCTGAATGCTGCATGAATAAAATGAATGAATCGACTGAAATCAGCTTCAGGAGAGTTTCTGATGTTATCAAATATGACATAAATCACAGCATTTAATCAAATAGATTCATTCTAACTACAGTAAAGACATATTCAATTATTATGAGATCTTCAGTGTGTCACAGAAGCAGCCGGACACAAGGGTAAGTGAAAACACAGTGACTTTTATTCAAAGGTAATGGTGCTGATATCGTGAGAGTCAGGTAGCTGTTCTGATAATGTCCTTTTGCTTCACAGGTTAGAGGAGTGAGACTGATGAAGAGAACCGGAGCCCAGGAATGTCGACCACAACACAGGCGAGTCTGAGGACAGAGGAGACAGCGGGACGGAGAACAAGAGGTGAGTACAAGAGGTAGGTAATCAGAGGGTATACTCATCAACTTGATGATCACTGGCGTAGAGTCCATGTAGTACCAACGAGATCGGACCGTTTCTGTGACTGGGGTGAGTGCTTATGTAGTGTCCATGATGAGGGTGATGGCGAGGTGCAGGTGCGCATGATTAATGACTGAGGGAGACCAGGTGAGGGCGTGCATCCGGATTGGAGAGAGGGAAGGACAGGCAGACTCGTGACACAGTGAAAGATTATGACAGAATATTTACTTATAAGTCTATGTATTTTTTTCTGAGTAGGGAAATGTTTTAATGACTGTATATTCACTGAATCAGTCAAATCAGCTCTTTTATTTATTAAAACATGTCCAAATGTGTTCAAACATCTGCAGGCTTTGCTTAATTCATTTAAACAAATATTACCATAGAAATAAAGCAAATATGACTTTAGCTGAAATATAATCCTTTTTATTCATTTAATTATTAATTCAGTTATAACAAATACTTACAGAAATATGTTACAAATACAATAATTCTGCTGTCAAATAAAAAGAGACTATTCAATAATATAAAATAATACAAATACATAACTGTCACGAATCTAGTCCATGCTCTCCCGGTCAACCACCACTAGAGGTCACCCGTTCACCACAGTGACTATTTTTACTCACAAGCACATTGGACTCCATTTCCCACCATCCATTGCACTCCCTAATCACGCACAGCTGTTCTCAATTATCACACCCACACCTGATCACCATTTCACAATCACCACCACTCACTACTTAAGCCTGGGACTTGCTCTTGCTCACCGCCGAGTATTGTTAGCCTGTCTGCACTACAAAGCGTTCTCTGTTCATAGTTATCCTCCTCGTTGTTTTCCTGTGTTTTGATTCCTGCCCGTGTTCCTGGATTATTCTCTCTGCCTTGCCCTGTTTGGATTTGTACGCCGATCGTCGACCACGCCTGTTTACTGACCACTCTTCTGTCTTGCCCTCAACATACCTGTTTGCTGGTTATTCGACCCTGCCTGTCTTGACCATGTTTCATAATAAAGCTTTGCACATGGAACCGCACGTCTCACGTCTCGTCAGCCCCGTAACAATAACAATTACCAAAATATTAATAGTATTTCATTATTATTTAAATCATTACAAATCAATAAAGAAATATTACAACTGCAATAATTATTTACATTATTTATTTAGCAGATGATTTTATCCAAAGCCGCTTACAAATGATGACAATAGAAGCAATAAAAACATTATATACCAAATATATATAAAATAAACTCATCCATAAAACTGTATGATTGCAATACTGCTACTGTACTAAATAAATAGTATTTAATCATACTAATAATACAATTTAATAATATTTCAAAAATATATGATTGCAATAATGCTTCTGCACTGTAAAAAATTATTTCCAAAAAATGCATTATATTTTATTGTTTTAAACATCCATAAAAGTTGTACGACTGTAATAATGCTACTGCACTGATAAAATAAAAATTATTATTAATAATAATGGTAACACTTTACAATAAGGTTCATTAGTTAACATTAGTTAACAACGTTAGTTAACATGAAGTAATAATGAACAATACTTTTTATTTACAGCATTTATTAATCTTAGTTCATGTTATTTTCAGCATAACTAATGCATTATTAAATCAGGAGTTGTGTTTGTTTACATTAGTTAATGCTCTGTGAACTAACATGAACTAACAGAGAACAACTGTATTTTCATTAACAAACATTAATAAATACTGTAATAAATGTATTGTTCACTGTTTGTTCATGTTAGTTAAAACAGTAACTAATGTTAACTAATTATTTTTTATTATATCAATTAAACACATGAATAAAAATTGTACGATTAAATATTAATTTTATTTTATGATATTTTTTAATTATACCAATTGAACACATCCACAAAATATTATGATTGCAATAACACTTCTGCATTGTAAAAAATAAGTCAGTATTTAATAATAATAATAATAATAATACAACTGATAATAATAATACTTTCAAAATAATATTTTTATTTAATACTAAATTTAAAAAAGTTTTTAATAATAATTTTATAATATATACAATTGATAAAATTAATAATAATAATTCCAAATATTTATTTTTATTATTTTAAACATCCATAAACATTATATGATTACAATAATGCTTGTGCACTGTAAAAATAAAAAACTGTATTTAATAATTTCCCAAATATTAATTTTGTTATCTTTTTATTATATAAATTAAACACCTCAATAAAAATTTTAGGATTGCAATACAATGATGCTACTGCACTGTAAAAAATAAGCAGTCAGTGTTTAATAATAATAATAATAATAATGATGATGATATTTCCAAAGATTGATTTTATTATTTTAAACATCCATATAAAAATATATGATTGCAATAATGCTTCTGCACTGTAAAAAGGTCAGTATTTAATAATAATAATGATGATAATAATAATAATAATTTCCAAAATATAAATGTTATTTTATGATTTATTTTTAATTATATCAATTGAACACATCCACAAAATATTATGATTGCAATAACACTTCTGCTCTGTAAAAAAAATCACTATTTAAAAAAAAGTATTTAATAATAATAATAAAAATTGATAATAATAATAATTCTTTCAAAATATTAATTTTATTTGATACTAAATTTAAAAACTGTATTTAACAATAATATTAATAATAATAAAACCAATAATAATAATAATTTTAAAATATAAATGAGATTTTATTATTTTAAATATGGTATGCTTGCAATAATGCTACTGCACTGGTAAAATAAAATTATTAATAATAATAATTTCCCAAATATTAATTTTGTTATCTTTTTTATTATATCAATTAAACACATCAATAAAAATTATATGATTGCAATACAAACCCGATTCTAAAAAAGTTGGGACACTGTACAAATTACGAATAAAAAAGGAATGCAATAATTTACAAATCTCATAAATAGTGCTGTCAATCGATTAAAAAAATTAACTAATTAATCACACATTTTTCTAAAATTAATCGTGATTAATCACGCTTAACCCCACCTAACATTCAAGTTTTTAAATAAACAATCTTCAAATGTACAATGTACAAACAACATAAAGACAGTATATTTTTTATATTTCTTTAATGGTATCTTTTTTATGATTGAAGGCCAGCATCACTGATATCAATACTACTGATGTCTCTATAAAAAAAATAATTTTGCCCCCTGAATATTTAACCATTGACTGTAGCCATTCAGCATTACAGTATAATTGAGAGCTATCAATTTTAACATTTATTAGACTTAACGTCTAATTTAAGTGAACTTAAAACAATCTTCACATGAACCCATTATAATAAATGACATATTTAGCTACCTGTGCCCTTCAGCAGAAATATACAGAAAATGAATACTTACCAAACACTAAATTCTAAATTAAATATAGATGAACCCCTTAAAACTATAAAAGTTATTGATTTCCTCTTTTTTCTTTTGCTCTTGGATTAATAGACATCACAGCATGTCACGAATCCTGGCCATGCTCTTCCATTAACTCGCCACCAGATGTCACTCACTCACCACATGGACTCGTACAGCACACTGGACTACAGTTCCCACAATACATTGCACTGACGACACGCACAGCTGTTCTCTATCTCGCCCACACCTGATCATCATTTCAATCACCACCACACACCATATAAGCCTGGGACTTGCTCTTGCTCAGGGCCGAGTATTGTTAGCGTATATCACTCGCATAGCGATAGCTACTCTACAGAGCCATTATCCTAGTCCTAGTCTTGCCTTGTTTTCTTGCCGTGTCTGACCCTGCCCGTGTTTCCTGGATTAACCCTTCGCCTTGCCGTTTGGACTCTGTTTGCTCCCCGTTTGGATTATTGCTTTCGACTCTGGATTATCTCTCTGCCTTGCCCCTTTGGATACTGTTCGCTGATCGTTGACCCACGCTTGCTCCACGGATTGCTCTGTCTTGCCTCTGCCATACCTGTTTGCCGATCTCTGACCCTGCCTGTTTTCTGACCATGTTTTTTAATAAAGCTTTGCACATGGATCCGCACGTCTCACGTCTCGTCAGCCCCGTAACAGAATACTCGGCCACTCAAGGATCCAGCGGCTTTTCAGAAGATCAGGAGAATGGTATGGACATTGCTTTTCTTTTGTTACGGTTTAAGCAGGGTACCCGATCACTTGAGGAGTGCATCGAGGAATTTTTAATGTTAGCTAATGACTCTGATTTGCCGGACTGTTTTTTGATCGACCTGTTTGGGGATGGCCTTAATAGACCTCTCAGAGCGAAACTCTTTAGAGAGGGTCCGCGTTCGTCACTTGCGCAGTTCATGGACTATGCCTTGCTGTGTGTGGGCTCTCCGTTCACTGTGGGTGTCGCGGAGGAACCCGACACCGCAATCACTCATCTAATGGCGGCCACACCAGAGCACGCTCACGTCTCCCCTGCCAAGCCAGAGTCTGCTCACGTCATGCCTGCCAAGCCAGAGTCTGCTCACGTCGTCGCTGTCAAGCCAGAGTCTGCTCACGTCGTCGCTGTCAAGCCAGAGTCTGCTCACGTCATCGCTGTCAAGCCAGAGTCTGCTCACGTCGTCGCTGTCAAGCCAGAGTCTGCTCACGTCGTCGCTGTCAAGCCAGAGTCTGCTCACGTCGTCGCTGTCAAGCCAGAGTCTGCTCACGTCGTCGCTGTCAAGCCAGAGTCTGCTCACGTCGTCGCTGTCAAGCCAGAGTCTGCTCACGTCGTCGCTGTCAAGCCAGAGTCACACCACGTCTCCGCTGTCAAGCCAGAGTCACACCACGTCACAGTGCTCCAGCCAGAGTCTGTCACACCCAAGGATTTAAGGTCAGTCCTTCAAGTTCCCTGTCTGATATCCAGTGTGATGGACCCACCACTGATGTCAGTGCGAGTAGCTGGCATTCCCAGGGCCTCAACCCTGTCTGTTACAGAGACTGTTCCCCTGACCTCAGTACTTCCCGTTATGGCGGTTGCCATTTTGAGTGTGTGGGCTGCACACTGTGCTCCTGAGGCCTCTCCTGTCCACGAGTCTGCTCCAGTGCCTCCAGAGGTGGAGGCTTCCGCTGCAGAACCTCCCGAAGTGGTGGCACCCGTCCCTGAACTCACTGTCTGCCCTGTCACGGCCATGGAGGCCGTTCCTGAACTCACTGTCTGCCCTGTCACGGCCATGGAGACCGTTCCTGAACTCACTTTCTGCCCTGTCACGGCCATGGAGACAGTTTCTGAACTCACTGTCTGCCCTGTCACGGCCATGGAGGCCGTTCCTGAACTCACTGTCTGCCCTGTCACGGCCATGGAGACCGTTCCTGAACTCACTGTCTGCCCTGTCACGGCCATGGAGACCGTTTCTGAACTCACTGTCTGCCCTGTCACGGTCATGAAGGCCGCCCCTGAACTCACTGTCTGTCCTGTCACGGCCAAAGAGGCCGTCTGTGAGCTCACGCCCTGTCCTGTCACGGCCAAGGAGGCCGTCTGTGAGCTCACGCCCTGTCCTGTCACGGCTAAAGAGGCCGTCTGTGAGCTCTCGCCCTGTCCTGTCACGGCTAAAGAGGCCGTCTGTGAGCTCTCGCCCTGTCCTGTCACGGCTAAAGAGGCCGTCTGTGAGCTCACGCCCTGTCCTGTCACGGCTAAAAACGCAGTCTATGAATCCTCGTCCTGCCCTGCCACGCCCCCTGAGATCATGAATGCTCTCCCTGTATTGTCTGTCTCTACTCTCCCTGTGTTGTCTGTCTCTGTTTCCCCCAGATCTCAGACTCTGCCATGGTTTCCTGCCCAGTCTGCTTCCTGGCGAGGGTCTTCTGCTCAGGTCTGGTGGTCCTCTGCCCCGCCATGGTGGTCTTCTGCTCGGGTCTGGTGGTCGTCTGCTCCGCCGTGGTGGTCTTCTACTCCGGTCTGGTGGGCTCCTGGTCCGTCTGCTCCACCCTGGTGGGCTCTTGCTCTGTCCTGGTCTCCGGTTCCGCCTGGGTGTCCTGCTCTGCCGGTTCTGCCTCAGTCCCCGGTCTTCCCACTTCCTCATGGACCTGGCCCTCCGTCCCTCCCCCTGTTCCGCCTCCGCTCCACCGCCCTCCTGGACTATATAAGAGCGTCTGGAAGCCGCTCCTTGGGGGGGGGGCTATGTCACGAATCCTGGCCATGCTCTTCCATTAACTCGCCACCAGATGTCACTCACTCACCACATGGACTCGTACAGCACACTGCACTACAGTTCCCACAATACATTGCACTGACGACACGCACAGCTGTTCTCTATCTCGCCCACACCTGATCATCATTTCAATCACCACCACACACCATATAAGCCTGGGACTTGCTCTTGCTCAGGGCCGAGTATTGTTAGCGTATATCACTCGCATAGCGATAGCTACTCTACAGAGCCATTATCCTAGTCCTAGTCTTGCCTTGTTTTCCTGCCGTGTCTGACCCTGCCCGTGTTTCCTGGATTAACCCTTCGCCTTGCCGTTTGGACTCTGTTTGCTCCCCGTTTGGATTATTGCTTTCGACTCTGGATTATCTCTCTGCCTTGCCCCTTTGGATACTGTTCGCTGATCGTTGACCCACGCTTGCTCCACGGATTGCTCTGCCTTGCCTCTGCCATACCTGTTTGCCGATCTCTGACCCTGCCTGTTTTCTGACCATGTTTTTTAATAAAGCTTTGCACATGGATCCGCACGTCTCACGTCTCGTCAGCCCCGTAACAGAGCAGCTGGTTATTAACTTATTTGCCTGCTATTGCTTTAAAAGCTGCTGCTGCTGCTGAAGGTGATGGGGATCTGACATGCATCTTATTTTCTCACAAATCTCTTTACATTTTCTGACTCACTTCAGGTCTGAAAGTCTCAACTAATGAGCGGATGAGTTGAATTGGGTATTTTAGATGAGGGAGACAGTGCTAGGGTGCCTCAGGACAGTTTTTAAAACCATTTCAGAGACATGTACTTAAATGTGACGCATATATAACATAGGCTATTGCATGCATGCACACAGTTTAAGGCAGCTTTAATCGCCTTTTTGGTAACTTCATGCCTTAACTGACGGCATAACTACGACATTGCATGCACGTAGTTTCTTTCGCTGTATGATATGAAATGATATAGGCTACAGCGCGCACCGGCACCTATGTGCGTGTATTTGAAGAGTGCGCGCTACGAGCACAGTATCTTTTACGCGCTTGTTTGACTCGCGTCTGGCGTGGAGGCGACGTATAGAGCACGTGTCTGAAACTTCTCCCGTTTGATGTGGTCATAAAGACATTCTGCATCTAAATAAACGCAATCCTTTGCAAGAAAAAAGAGACAGAGGCAGCAGTTGCGAATGAGGTGGCCAACCCTAGCCCCGCCCCTGCGTTATTTTGCGTTAATATTTTTAACGCGTTAATCTGAAAATAATTAATAGCATGCGTTAACGCGCTAATTTTGACACCACTACTCATAAACTTATATTTTATTCACAATAGAATATAGATAACATATCAAATGTTGAAAGTGAGACATTTTGAAATGTCATGCCAAATATTGGCTCATTTTGGATTTCATGAGAGCTACACATTCCAAAAAAGTTGGGACAGGTAGCAATAAGAGGCCGGAAAAGTTAAATGTACATATAAGGAACAGCTGGAGGACCAATTTGCAACTTATTAGGTCAATTGGTAACATGATTGGGTATAAAAAGAGCCTCTCAGAGTGGCAGTCTCTCAGAAGTCAAGATGGCAAGAGGATCACCAATTCCCCCAATGCTGTGGCGAAAAATAGTGGAGCAATATCAGAAAGGAGTTTTTCAGAGAAAAATTAGAAAAATTGGCTCAGGAATACTTCCAGAAAACATTGTCGGTGAACACAATCCACTGTGCCATTCGCCGTTGCCGGCTAAAACTCTATAGGTCAAAAAAGAAGCCATATCTAAACATGATCCAGAAGCGCAGGTGTTTTCTCTGGGCCAAGGCTTATTTAAAATGGACTGTGGCAAAGTGGAAAACTGTTCTGTGGTCAGACGAATCAAAATTTGAAGTTCTTTTTGGAAAATTGGGACGCCATGTCATCCGGATTAAAGGGGACAAGGACAACCCAAGTTGTTATCAGCGCTCAGTTCAGAAGCCTGCATCTCTGATGGTATGGGGTTGCATGAGTGCGTGTGGCATGGGCAGCTTACACATCTGGAAAGGCACCATCAATGCTGAAAGGTATATCCAAGTTCTAGAACAACATATGCTCCCATCCAGACGTTGCCTCTTTCAGGGAATACCTTGCATTTTCCAACATGACAATGCCAGACCACATACTGCATCAATACACCACACTGCGGTGGTGATGGCGCAGTGGATAAGACACATGCCTTTGGTGTGAGAGACCCGGGTTCGAATCCACTGTGAGACACCAATGTGTCCCTGAGCAAGACACTTAACCCCTAGTTGCTCCAGAGGCGTGCGACCTCTGACATATATAGCAATTGTAAGTCACTTTGGATAAAAGCGTCAGCTAAATGAATAAATGTAAATGTAAATTACAACATCATGGCTGCGTAGAAGAATACCTTGCATTTTCCAACATGACAATCCGGGTACTGAAATGGCCAGCCTGCAGTCCAGATCTTTCACCCATAGAAAACATTTGGCGCATCATAAAGAGGAAGATGCGACAAAAAAGACCTAAGACAGTTGAGCAACTAGAAGCCTGTATTAGACAAGAATGGGACAACATTCCTATTCCTAAACTTGAGCAACTTGTCTCCTCAGTCCCCAGACTGTCAGAGAACGGCCAGGCTCTCCTCCCAACCAATTGCCACGATCCACTTCACCAGAGTTCTAATCACCCGCACCTGCACCTCATCAGCTACCAATCACCTCACTCTTAAAAGCACTCTCCTCAATCACAACAGTGTCCGATCTTGTTGTAAACCACAAGGACCGACGCTCTCAAGACTCACAGCTGAGTATACTACCTGACGATACTTACCTGTTGAAACTTACCTCTTGTTCTGCTCCTCTTCATCTTCCTCATCCTCAGATCCTGACGCCAGACGACGGACACTGTTGTGGTTGCAGATCACTGGACACGCATCACGGTGCACTGAGCACTCCCTTGCACGCTGGAGGTTCCTGCTACCCACATACCTATCAAGAAAACATAGACTGAGTTAATCTCTGCTCCCGGGTCTCCTGTATCCCATTGACATTCACTAACCTTTCAAGAAGACGAACCCCGCAGTTCTTCGGATTCGAATCTTCCCTAATAAACACTTTTGTTATTCTACTAACCTGCTGTGTCTGACCAGTTCATTACACAGACGTTTGCAGACTGTTATAAAAAGAAGAGGGGATGCCACACAGTGGTAAACATGGCCTTGTCCCAACTTTTTTGAGATGTGTTGATGCCATGAAATTTAAAATAAACTTATTTTTCCCTTAAAATTATACATTTTCTCAGTTTAAACATTTGATATGCCATCTATGTTGTATTCTGAATAAAATATTGAAATTTGAAACTTCCACATCATTGCATTCTGTTTTTATTCACAATTTGTACAGTGTCCCAACTTTTTTGGAATCGGGTTTGTACAATAATGCTACTGCACTGTGTAGGAACAATTCTTTCAACACACACACACAATTTCCAGACCGCTTGACGCCTCCTGGAAGGCCGTCCCTTAAATCTCCTGAGACCAGAAAAACATATATTTTGGGTTTTTGAGAGCCCTTGTCATTTGGAGGAACTCCACAGAAAAACCCTCCCTAACTGCTCTCCATTAAGTCGCAGTAAATTCAAGGACGATAGCAGAGGATGACGTTTTTTACGAGTAACTCTGACAACGGACAAATTCCAGAGCTCCCCAAGAACTGACTTTATGACCCGGCTATCACGCACATTCCTGAAAGCGCGCCTTTTCTGTGCGTCTGTATCTAACAAAGAGAAAGAGAGAGCCACACCTTTGAAATAGAAACGAATGTTTAAAAGGGGAACAAAAGTTATACTGTTTCTGCTATTTGAAGCAAAATATACTCGAGAAAAGAAACACTATATACAATATATCTATACATGTATTAAGAAGTGTGTGTTTGTGACATTTATAAGCTGTTGCATTATTTTAAATCTATGGTAAATCTGTTTCCAGAATGTATAAGGTTACCTGATCACTAGATGTTCAGTTCACCTGCTATTTGTGTCGTTTAGAATTTGGAATGGTTTAATCAATGTATTTAACCCAGTAATATCCTCTGTGGTCACGTGTATTTTTGTGCATATCAAAATATAAGTGTTTGGTTTCTTTAGAAAGCTAACCTTATGAAGAATATTATGGTTGAATGAAAATGATCCGTTTTATCAACCCATGGTTACAATAACGGATAGAAACTTGCTTGCAATAATTTGTTTCATGTGACGAATGACTGAACAAGATAATGTATGCAAAACACGCAACTGTGCAGGGCGGGGCTCCGCCCACAGAAACACTTGCGATTGGATCAAACGCCCCACAGAAACACTTGCGATTGGACCACGCGCCCAAAAGGCGGATCCCAAATCGGCCCGTTAAAACGGATGCACAACCATGAAAGTTCGGTTGGAGTTGAAAACTACAGGAGGCCACACACGCCTCGCGAGTCTCTCGTTCTGCTCACGCTGCAAAGCGCTTCTGGCCTCTAACATCACGGCGAAGGCATTGCACAGCGATCAAAGTTAAACTTCTAAGACCTGAATAGACTTCCTGAAAGCTTCATCACGTCAGAACGAGATCCTCCAATCACTGAAGAGTAACCGCGTCACACGACCTACCGAGCAGCCAATCCATACGCGATCCGTCTCTACCAGAGCAAAGGACGGAAGTCACCTGAGGAAAAAGCCTGAATTTGAACTGAAGGAAAGACTGAGTTGAACCGAAAGCAAAAGACAAAGTACGGCAAAATCTCTTTACTGACTGAAACCGGGATACCTCTCTGTTGTTGTTTAAATATAGAATAATTCTCTGTCTATGAGTTTCCTCAGGTTAAAACGAGCATTAAAACCTAAGTCTCTCTCTTCAGATATAAAACAACTCGCTCCCATCTGTGTGTGTTAAATCGTCTGTTTTATGTTGTCTAGTCAGTAGTGTATTAGAGTTAGTGAATAAAACTTTGACTTTATTAAGAAATCTCTTGTCTGTGCTATGGATTTTACATGTCGTAATTATTTGCCAAAAAGATCGCGTTTTACCTACGCTCATGAGTCTGAGAACTAAATTAACTATTTGGTTATTTTAATCGTTGGCCACGAATTAAATAAACAAAGTGTTAATAGATAACTTGATATCAATGCTTGCTGGACAAGTCGTTGATAAGGTATAAGTTGGACATTCTGATTAATATCAATTAATCATATGAAGATCAACTCTTAAGAGTGATTCCCTAAAAGCTAAATAATAATAATAAATATTTGTGAAAGGATTAATTTCCTACAACTGTAAAAAATACATTTACATTTAGTTATTTAGTTATTTAGCAGACTCTTTTATCCAAAGTGACTTACAAATGAGGACAATAGAAGCAATGAAAACCAATAAAAGAGCATTTAAGAATAATAATATTCCCTGAGCACGTAAAAACAATAAAAAGAACGCACACTCAATATACTTTAACTTACATAGTAACAAAAACATTTGCTCATACTGTCTAACTCCTTTGACATGTATTGCAATGTCAACTTGTGTCATCAAGTAAACAACAGCTGAATCAAGAGAAAACATGAAAATAAACACGCAAGAACTTTCCTCTCTGTGTTGTGCCCAAGCAGGACAGCAATGCCATGGAGAACTGCAGTGTGTTGAAGAGTAACCTCAGTTTCCTGAAAAGAGGGAAGAGTACACTCACCTAAAGGATTATTAGGAACACCATACTAATACTGTGTTTGACCCCCTTTCGCCTTCAGAACTGCCTTAATTCTACGTGGCATTGATTCAACAAGGTGCTTAAAGCATTCTTTAGAAATGTTGGCCCATATTGATAGGATAGCATCTTGCAGTTGATGGAGATTTGTGGGATGCACATCCAGGGCACGAAGCTCCCGTTCCACCACATCCCAAAGATGCTCTATTGGGTTGAGATCTGGTGACTGTGGGGGCCATTTTAGTACAGTGAACTCATTGTCATGTTCAAGAAACCAATTTGAAATGATTCGAGCTTTGTGACATGGTGCATTATCCTGCTGGAAGTAGCCATCAGAGGATGGGTACATGGTGGTCATAAAGGGATGGACATGGTCAGAAACAATGCTCAGGTAGGCCGTGGCATTTAAACGATGCCCAATTGGCACTAAGGGGCCTAAAGTGTGCCAAGAAAACATCCCCCACACCATTACACCACCACCACCAGCCTGCACAGTGGTAACAAGGCATGATGGATCCATGTTCTCATTCTGTTTACGCCAAATTCTGACTCTACCATCTGAATGTCTCAACAGAAATCGAGACTCATCAGACCAGGCAACATTTTTCCAGTCTTCAACCGTCCAATTTTGGTGAGCTCGTGCAAATTGTAGCCTCTTTTTCCTATTTGTAGTGGAGATGAGTGGTACCCGGTGGGGTCTTCTGCTGTTGTAGCCCATCCGCCTCAAGGTTGTGCGTGTTGTGGCTTCACAAATGCTTTGCTGCATTCCTCGGTTGTAACGAGTGGTTATTTCAGTCAAAGTTGCTCTTCTATCAGCTTGAATCAGTCGGCCCATTCTCCTCTGACCTCTAGCATCAACAAGGCATTTTCGCCCACAGGACTGCCACATACTGGATATTTTTCCCTTTTCACACCATTCTTTGTAAACCCTAGAAATGGTTGTGCGTGAAAATCCCAGTAACTGAGCAGATTGTGAAATACTCAGACCGGCCCGTCTGGCACCAACAACCATGCCACGCTCAAAATTGCGTAAATAACCTTTCTTTCCCATTCTGACATTCAGTTTGGCATTCAGGAGATTGCCTTGACCAAGACCACACCCCTAAATGCATTGAAGCAACTGCCATGTGATTGGTTGATTAGATAATTGCATTAATGAGAAATTGAACAGGTGTTCCTAATAATCCTTTAGGTGAGTGTATATAGAATGAGATTCCATGTTATTCTGTATGTATAAAGAATGTCTTATTTATTGTTTTTAATTTGCTGACAATCCATTTCATTTAATGAGGTAGTCCTTCTAAAAATGTAAATTATCTTATCATTTATCACCCTCATGCTGTCACAGATGCAGGCGGACTCAAGGGTAGGTGCAATGACAGTGATTTATTTACAGGACTTGGGTGCTGGTGATCGTGAGACGAGGTGAGTAGCTTCTTTATAGTGATTCTTGCGGGTGTCGGATGACAGTGCTAATAGTGTCTTCTTGCTTTGCAGGCGGGTGGTACGTGGCCGGAGAGGAGTCAGATCTCAGAACTGCTGATCACACACAGACGGGTCTGAAGACAGAGAAGAGGACGGGACGGAGAACAGGAGGTTAGTACACAAGGTAGGTAATCAGAGGTTATACTCATCAACTGGAGGTCTTCCGAGTAGAGTCCGTAAGGTAGTAACGAGATCGGACAACTGCGGTGACTGGGGTGAGTGCTTATGAAGTGTCCGTGATGAGGGTGATGACGAGGTGCAGGTGTGCGTGATTAGAAGTCAGGTGAGGCAGATCGTGGGAGTTGAGTGATGGGAGAGCCTGGCCGTGCTGTTACAGTACCCCCCTCTCCACGGCCTGCTCCTGAGGGCCGACCCCTGGCGTCGTGGTGGCCTACCCCGACCTCGTGGGGCTGGAAGCTCCGGGTGAGCGGCATGGAAATCCGAAAGAAGAGTTGGGTCGAGAACATCCTCTCTGGGCGAGCTCATCCTCCGAGCGCTCCTCGGGGCCATAGCCTTCCCAATCGACAAGGTACTCCAATGTAGGATCTCTCGAACCCTGTAGATGGCGCCTTCGTCTATGATGAGAGGGAGAGGGGGTTCCTCAACCGGACCAGGCTCTGGGGAGACAGAAGGAGAGAAGGGTTTTAGCAGTGACACGTGAAAAACAGGATGAATTCTATACTGAGGGGGTAGTTGAAGTTTGTAGGTTACTGGGTTGATCTGCTCAAGGATGGTAAAGGGGCCAACGAATCTGGGACTCAATTTCCGGCAAGGCAGGCGCAGGCGGATGTCCCGAGTGGACAGCCATACCTTTTGTCCAGGGCGGTAGGAGGGTGTAGCAGATCGGCGAGCATCTGCTTGGATCTTCTGCCTGCGCACTGCCTGCTGCAGCTGGTGGTGTGCCGCGTCCCAGACCCTCTCGCTCTCTCGGAACCAGTGGTCTACTGCAGGAACATCCGAGGGAATACCCGTCCACGGGAATAGTGGGGGCTGGTAGCCGAGTACACACTGGAAGGGTGTAAGACCTGTAGAGCTTTGGCGTAGCGAGTTCTGCGCGTACTCGGCCCAGCCCAAGAATTGGTTCCAAGAGTTCTGGTGGCTATGGCAGAAGGTTCTTAGGAAACGGCTGATCTCTTGAATCTTTCGTTCAGTCTGTCCGTTAGACTGAGGATGGTATCCGGATGTCAAGCTGACGGTCACACCTAGGAGAGTGAAGAAGGCTTTCCACACACGTGATATGAACTGGGGTCCCCTATCGGACACAATATCTTCTGGTATGCCATAGTGGTGGAATACATAATTGAAGAGTAGCTCTGCGGTCTGTAGAGCCGTGGGCAGGCCTGTGAGCGGGATTAGGCGGCAGAACTTGGAAAAGCGATCTATGATGACAAGGATGCAGGTGAATGTGTCAGAGACGGGCAGATCGGTGATGAAATTCACTCCTAGGTGTGACCATGGGCGGTTAGGTGTGGGAAGTGGAACGAGTTTGCCGGTGGGGAGATGACGGGAGGTTTTGGAGATGGCACAGTCTGGACAGCCCTGAACGAACCTTCGCACGTCCCTGGCCATGTTGGGCCACCAGAAGCGATCTTGTAGCAGCGAGAGGGTGGCGTTGGCCCCGGGGTGGCCAGTACCGAGGGAGGTATGAGAAGAGAAGATGAGCGGGGTCCGTTGAGTTCTAGGTACATACTGGCGATCTGGAGGGCAGCCCGGCGGATTGGCAGGAGGGTTCTCTGAGGCAACTGGTGGAGAGGACCATTGGATGGGACTAATTAACATCTCCGTAGGCAGGATGCCCTCTGGTTCTTCCGGACCTTCCTCAGGGGCATAGACTGATTTCAGATTACGGGGCCCTGGGCGATAGGAAATCTTGAAGTTAAACCGGGTAAAGAATAAAGCCCATCTGGCCTGGCGGGGATTCAGCCGTTTGGCCTCATGCAAGTACTGAAGATTTTTGTGGTCCGTAAGAACCAGGAAGGGATGAAGGGCCCCCTCCAACCAATGCCTCCATTCCTCCAGGGCGAGCTTGATAGCTAACAACTCTCGATTCCCGATATCATAGTTCTTCTCCGCCGGGCTGAGTTTTCGGGAAAAGAAGGCACATGGATGGAGTTTGGGAGGCGTCCCCTGCTGCTGGGACAAAACCGCACCAACACCTGTGTTGGAGGCATCTACCTCCACGACGAATGGCAGATCTGGGTCAGGGTGAACAAGGAGTGGTGCGGTTGTGAAGGCTTTCTTCAGGTTCAGGAAAGCTGTTGTGGCGTTGGTGTTCCAAGCTAGAGTTTTGGTTCCACCTCTGAGTAGGTCTGTGAGAGGGCTAGTGATGGTGCTGTATTGAGCAATGAAACGACGGTAGAAATTTGAAAACCCTAGGAAGCGCTGCAGCTCCTTGATGGTACTCGGTTGTGGCCAAGAGGTGATGGCCTCCACCTTCTTTCTGTCCATGCGGACACCACCATTATCTATAATATAGCCCAGGAAGTGGACGCTGGGTTGGTGAAAGGTACATTTTTCGGCCTTGAGGTAAAGACGAAACCTCCGCAGCTGTTGGAGGACCTCCGCAACGTGTTGGCGGTGTTCGGCCAGGCTCCGGGAGTAAATCAAAATGTCGTCGATGTAGACGATGACGAATCGATGGAGGTACTCCCGGAGCACCTCATTCATGAACCCTTGGAAGACAGAGGGAGCGTTGACGAGTCCATAGGGCATAACCCTATATTCATAGTGGCCAGTGGGCGTGACAAAAGCGGTCTTCCATTCGTCTCCCTCTCGGATCCGAATGAGATTATATGCGCTGCGGAGGTCCAGTTTGGTAAAGATGGTGGCGCCGCGGAGTTGTTCCAGGGCCGTAGTGACAAGAGGAAGAGGGTACCGATACTTGACTGTGATGTTGTTGAGCTTACGGTAGTCGATGCACAGACGGAGGCCACCATCCTTCTTGGTCACGAAGAAACAGCTGGAAGCAGCAGGGGAGGTAGATGGTGTGATGTAACCTTGTCGTAACGCCTCCTCGATGTACTCCTCCATGGCCTTCTGCTCTGGTAGAGACAAAGGATAAATCTTTCCCCGCGGTACTGACTCACCCGGTAGCAGATCAATTGCATAGTCCCATGGCCGGTGCGGTGGTAGCTGAGAAGCTCTTTTTGGGCAAAAGACGTCCTTAAACTGGCTGTATTCGGCTGGGATGTCGACAGACTGCTGGGCGACAGGGCTCTCTATGGTGGTGGTGTAGAGTGGGAGAGGAGTTTGGGTCTCAGAGGCTGGCGACGGCAAAGATGGGAAACATCTTGGGAAGCAGCAACTACCCCATTTTAGAACCTCACCGGTACTCCAGGACAACGTCGGGTTATGTTGAATGAACCAGGGGAGACCCAAGATGATATCAACCCGTGACTCTTCTAACACCAGCAAATGAATTTCCTCCTGATGTAGTATGCCCACTCGTAGTAGTAAGGGACCCACACAGTGTCTCACAAGACGACGGGAAAGGGCTTTACCTGTTATGGTTTCGATTTGGTAAGCTGTCTCGGTGGTGGTGGTCTGGAGCTGGAGCTGCTTGCAGAGGAGACCAGAGACGAAATTCCCCGAAGAGCCGGAGTCGAGGAGGATGGTGACTGACAGGCAAAAGGAGTCTGTGATTAGTTGAGCCCGAGTGGTAAGAGGTTTCATTTTCGGGAAGGTAGGTCGGATTCCACTCACCGTCAGCCGCGAGGGACGAAGAGGGCAATCAAGGATGAGGTGAGAGCTGTTTCCACAATATAAGCACAAACCTCCTTGTAAACGTCTTCGGCGCTCTACGGGAGTGAGGTGATAGGAGTCCGTGATCATAGGCTCAGGTAGATTACTTCCAGACGATGGCAGAGTGGATGTAATGCTGGGGTTATGGGTTTGGTGGGGCTCAGGGCTGCAGGCTCGCATTCTGTTAGAGCAGCGTACTGCCAGTTGGATAAATTTCTCCAGGCCGAAATGATCATCGTACGCTGCGAGTTGTAAGCGTACCGAGGGGTTTAAGCCCTGGCGGAAGGCAGTCAGAAGCGAGGGCTCGTTCCATCCGCTCGCAGCCGCGAGGGTACGGAATTTGAGGGAGTATTCATGTGTGGATAAAGAGCCCTGCCGCAGCCGATACAGCTGTTCGCCAACCGTGGAGTCACCTGGTGAATGGCTGAAAACTTCGCGAAAATGGGTCATAAGTTGGGAGAAGGAGTGAGTAGCGGGACCAGCTTGGGACATAATAGTCTCCGCCCACTTGAGCGCTGGACCTGTGAGGGAGGTGATGACGAACGCTATCTTGGACTGATCAGTGGTAAACATTTGTGGATGAAGATCGATAGTGAGATTACACTGCAAAATGAAACCATTGCATTCTTCAGGTTCACCAGAGTAGGGCGCTGGTCTGGCCATGGGACTGGCAAACATCACAGGAAAAGGAGAACTGATGGCTGGTGGATTCGGTGGAACGGTGGGTGATGAAGAAGTGGCAGCTTGTGTGAGGAGCCTCTTCAATGAGTCGACTAGCTCTTGAAAGGGATCTGGCGTGCTCATGCTGTTAGTGGTCTTGGTCCGATCTTCTGTCACAGATGCAGGCGGACTCAAGGGTAGGTGCAATGACAGTGATTTATTTACAGGACTTGGGTGCTGGTGATCGTGAGACGAGGTGAGTAGCTTCTTTATAGTGATTCTTGCGGGTGTCGGATGACAGTGCTAATAGTGTCTTCTTGCTTTGCAGGCGGGTGGTACGTGGCCGGAGAGGAGTCAGATCTCAGAACTGCTGATCACACACAGACGGGTCTGAAGACAGAGAAGAGGACGGGACGGAGAACAGGAGGTTAGTACACAAGGTAGGTAATCAGAGGTTATACTCATCAACTGGAGGTCTTCCGAGTAGAGTCCGTAAGGTAGTAACGAGATCGGACAACTGCGGTGACTGGGGTGAGTGCTTATGAAGTGTCCGTGATGAGGGTAATGACGAGGTGCAGGTGTGCGTGATTAGAAGTCAGGTGAGGCAGATCGTGGGAGTTGAGTGATGGGAGAGCCTGGCCGTGCTGTTACACATGCTAACCTCCATGTATATTACTTTCTTCTGATAAATACAACGATTTTTTTAAAAATCATCAATCTCTGTGAGTCCATATTTGATGCTTTAAAAACACCACACACAGCAATTGTGACAATAATTCATATGAGCCCAGTGGAGGAATAAATATCTGCTGAAGACATCTTCTTCACAACATCGCTCTCGTTTTTGAAGCATTAACTTTAAGGGTCCCTTCCTCTAGCATTATATGGTCTCACATAGATGGTTATTTTTCTAAAAATCGTTGTATTTATCTGAAGAAAAAAAGTCATACATCTGGAACAGTATAAGAATGAATAAATGATCAGATCATTTAGATTTTTGGCAAGAACATCCCTTTAAATCATCCTTTTCTGCCAAACAAAGTCATCACATACCTTCTCCAAGCTGTCTGTTTTTCCTGCCAGGATTAAGAGATTTAGAGAAAAGAACTGATTAGTTGTAGAACAACAAAAAACACATTAATGATCAATATCTTTAGCATAATTTTCACTCATGCACTTTGTATTATATTAAAGAAGCTAACCTCATATACGTATTGCTTTGGAATCAGCTTTGGTATCTGCTCAAATCATATTAATCCAGCAGGCACGGGTCTGTAATATGATGATGCACATAAACAACTCAGTTAATTCATGAACAACAGCAGATAAAACCTAACTGACCATAAATATATACCTAAAAGACTGAAAGTACTTACTTCTGTGATGTGATAACACCTAAAAAAAGACAAGGATAGCAATTATTAACTGGATTGAAGGAAAACAAAAGCATAGAAATAAATAAAACATTAAAATGACACACACACACATATATATCCATTAAAGAATACTCCATGAATTATATATTTTTTCAAGCTACAACAGTTATTTAGTAAAGGACAGTTATTTATTAAAGAGTTATTTTCTCTTTATCTTTTGTTTGATTAACATTAATAACATTCCACAGCAGGTTTATTTAGGCTGCTGCCACTTTAAGAAGAAATAATCTAATATACTGATCCACATCTGTTTTCTCCTAACTGTTCACCTTCATTTTAGATATAACCTGTGTTTATGAGAATACTAAGAAAGATTGGTATTTTACAAATCTGTGTGTTTATGTCTGTTATGAATCAGAACACATTTCTGAACTTGAATGCAGAGCGCGTTCACAGAGATCAGGTTTAAAGGATCAATCAAGCATGTGCCGTTCTTTAATCTCCATTCATCCGTGCTTCATCACTTTATATTCGACAAAACACGTGCATTAATCCTTTAACTTTGACTTTAATATCATATAATCAAGTTCCTTAACATTAAACTCAAACTTATATATATATATATATACTCAGCAGTTTTATTGTTTATCAGCCGAGGTCTTCCACAAAACAGGATGAGCTTTGATCTCCTAACCCTGATGACCTCAGGGGTCACGTGGCTTGCACAGCACTCAAACAAATCCTGTAACCTTAACTAGAGACATCTGAGTAACTAGGACTTTTAGCACAAACAGTGAGATTGAATAGATCTACATCAGTAAGGTAAACAAACAATAGCACTTTATGTAAAGTCAACAAAAAGAATTGAGTTAGCACGTTTGTTAGATTTTACAGTGTAACAAAAGTAACGTAACGCATTACTTTACATAAAAAGTAACTAAGTAACGTAATTAGTTACTTTTTTAGGGAGTAATGCATTACTTTTAAAAGTAACTTTCCCCAACACTGTGCATTAACACGTATACACCTTATGCACATTACTTCTCTATCTCAAGTTTAATTACAAGCAAGATCATGCCATAAAGTTATGAATTAATAATGCTGTGTGATGTCAAATGAAACAAGATTCCACATATAATTATGCTTAATTTATATCTCTTTCCATTTTCCTCCATCTATTACCTTGTATCGACCATGAAACCACTTTATATTTTTAAACAATGTATGGAAAAGTCAAGTCACCTTTGTTTATTTATATCTATATTTATTTATATAGCACTTTATACAATACAGATTGTGTCAAAGCAGCTTTACAGTATGAAATAGGGAAATAGTGTGTCAAAATGCAAAAGGACAAGAGTAAACACAATTTTCATTTAAAGGCAGTTCATTATTGATTCAGTAATATCGTCATCCAGATCAGTTCAGTTCAAATAGTATCTGTGCAATCAAGTACAGGATATCGCTGGGAAATAATTGAAAACAAAAAATGCTTATCTTTGGAAATACTTTATTTCTTGCCGTTCACAACAATTTCCAGTGAAAATACATCACATTATGAGTATGCATATTGGTAAAACAAGCCATTGTTACGGTCTGTGTGGTTGTAGATGAACGTCGAGCGGACGAAAAAGGAGTAAAGAAACAGGAATCCATTTAATTAGCTTCAACTCACTTACACCATTTATTAACATTAAGAACAGACAAA
This sequence comes from Barbus barbus, assembly GCF_936440315.1. Taxonomy (NCBI): domain Eukaryota; kingdom Metazoa; phylum Chordata; class Actinopteri; order Cypriniformes; family Cyprinidae; genus Barbus; species Barbus barbus. The sequence goes on along the minus strand of NC_136745.1, from coordinate 30,069,899 downwards.
AACTAGGGGAGAACTCAGGTCTTTTAAAGCAAACGGAAACAAAGGAGCAAACAAGATAATTGATTAAACACAGGTGGACAGGATAAAGGATGATTAACTAATGATTGACAGGAGATACCAAGTGAAGGCAAAATAGAACTGAAATGAAAACCGACATGTGACAGATACGTTACAGTATCTCCCCCTCCCGGAAGGTGCGTCCCGCACCGTAACAGTAACATCGGGGAGGGGGGGCGGGCGTCCTGGAGGCTGGAGCAGGACCAGGATAGGACAGGGGAGCCTCCAGGACGGATCAGGAGCCTTGGGAGGCCATGGCAGGACTGGAGATTCGGGAGGCCATGGCGGATCAGGAGACACGGGAGGCCATGGCGGATCAGGAGGTTCGGGGAGCCATGGCGGATCAGGAGATTCGGGAGGCCATGGCGGATCTGGAGCCTTGGGAGGCCATGACAGGACTGGAGATTCGGGAGGCCATGGCGGATCTGGAGCCTTGGGGGGCCATGGCAGGACTGGAGATTCGGGAGGCCATGGCGGATCTGGAGCCTTGGGAGGCCATGGCAGGACTGGAGATTCGGGAGGCCATGGCGGATCAGGAGACACGGGAGGCCATGGCGGATCAGGAGGTTCGGGGAGCCATGGCGGATCAGGAGATTCGGGAGGCCATGGCGGATCTGGGTCCTCGGACGGCCATGGCGGATCTGGGTCCTCGGGCGACCATGGTGGATCGGGGTCCTCGGGCGACCATGGCGGATCGGGGTCCTCGGGCGACCATGGCGGATCGGGGTCCTTGGACGGCCATGGCGGATCTGGGTCCTCGGGCGGCCATGGTGGATCGGGGTCCTCGGGCAGCCATGGCGGATCGGGGTCCTCGGGAGGCCCTGATGGATCTGGGTCCTTGGACGACCATGGCGGATCGGGGTCCTCGGGCGGCCTTGGCGGATCTGGGTCATTTGTGGCCTTGGCGTTTGGCCTGGCCACACAGACTGGGACTATATGGCCCCCCCCCCAAAATTTCTTTGGGAAAGTTCCCCTCTGGGGGCCACATTGGAGGAGAGGGCACTAGAGGGCGCTCTGGAGGAGCGGGCACTAGGGGGCGCTCTGGAGGAGCGGGCACTAGGGGGCGCTCTGGAGGAGCGGGCACTAGGGGGCGCTCTGGAGGAGCGGGCACTGGGGGGCGCACGGGAGGCGCGGAGCTGGACGGAACCAGCGGAGACGAAGGAGAGCTGGACGGGACCAGCGTAGATGCAGGAGGGCACTCTTGCAGCGCGGACTCCTGAGGGCGTTCTTGCAGCGCCGACACTTGAGGGCGCTCTTGCAGCGCAGACACTTGAGGGCGCACGGGAGGCGCGAAGCTGGATAGAACCAGCGGAGACGAAGGAGAGCTGGACGGGACCAGCGGAGACGCAGGAGGGCGCTCTTGTAGCGCGGACTCTTGAGGACGCTCTTGCAGCGCGGACTCTTGAGGGCGCTCTTGCAGCGCGGACACTTGAGGGCGCTCTTGCAGCGTGGATTCGAAGGGGCGCTCTGGTAGCGCGGACATTAGAGGGCGCTCTTGTAGCGCGGACATTAGAGGGCGCTCTTGTAGCGCGGACATTAGAGGGCGCACGGGAGGCGCGGGGCTGGACGGGACCAGCGGGAACTCAGGTGGGCTGGACGGGACCAGCGGGAACTCAGGTGGGCTGGACGGGACCAGCGGGAACTCAGGTGGGCTGGACGGGACCAGCGGGAACTCAGGTGGGCTGGACGGGACCAGCGGGAACTCAGGTGGGCTGGACGGGACCAGCGGGAACTCAGGTGGGCTGGACGGGACCAGCGGGAACTCGGGAGGGCTGGACGGGACCAGCGGGAACTCAGGTGGGCACTTGCGAGGTGCAGGCACTAGAGGGCACTGGCGAGGAGCAGGCACTGGAGGGCACTGGCGAGGAGCAGGCACTGGAGGGCACTGGCGAGGAGCAGGCACTGGAGGGCACTGGCGAGGAGCAGGCACTGGAGTCCAAGACATTCCCTCATAAACTACCAGTATTCCCACCGGCACCTGAGCTTCCTCCTTCGGCGGCTCGGGAGGAGCCGAAGTAGGTGGCGGATCCATCTTCGCCGTGGACGGCGCAACGTTCATCGCCCTTTGCGGCGGAATCCTCTTCGCCGCGGGCGGAACATTCATCGCCGCGTACGGCGGCTTCCACTTCACCGTGGGCGGAACATTCAACGCCCGGCACGGCGGTATCCTCTTCGCCGCGGGCGGAACGTTCATCGCCTTCTTCGGCGATCTCCTCTTCGCCGCGGGCGGAATCCTCATTTTCGCGGGCGGCGGAAACTTCTTCGCCGGGGACGGCGTAACGTTCCTCGCCATGTACGGCGGTTTCCTCTTCGCCGCGGGCGGAAACAAATTTGCCGCGGGCGGAATCCACCAACTCGTGGCGGACAGGGGAAGCGAGCTGTGGATCTCCGGAGCTCCTTTCCGGGGAACCAAAACTAACCGCCTCCTCTGCATGCTGTCGTTCACGGTAATGGTCTGTTCTTCTGTTACGGTCTGTGTGGTTGTAGATGAACGTCGAGCGGACGAAAAAGGAGTAAAGAAACAGGAATCCATTTAATTAGCTTCAACTCACTTACACCATTTATTAACATTAAGAACAGACAAAAACTAGGGGAGAACTCAGGTCTTTTAAAGCAAACGGAAACAAAGGAGCAAACAAGATAATTGATTAAACACAGGTGGACAGGATAAAGGATGATTAACTAATGATTGACAGGAGATACCAAGTGAAGGCAAAATAGAACTGAAATGAAAACCGACATGTGACAGATACGTTACAGCCATAAGGCTGTATTTAATAACACTGGACCATGTGCTTAAGTTCACTTGAAAAGCACCAGCAGAACAGGGTTTAAATCAAGTTATTTGTCAACTGTAATAACATGCAACAAAGTAAAATTATAACAATTTTTCTGTTACATACAATCTACTCCATTATACAAGTACTTAATGTAAGTGTAATGTACAATGTGCTTATACCAGAGTATCTGCAGGATTTTTAAAATCAAATGAGTGTTAAAATATTGCGTGTTAAGTAAAAATATTGGTAGATTTTTTGGTCTGAACAACAATGCCAATTCATTTTCTGTCATCAGGGTTTCCTGGTAACGGCTGCAGCACAGCATCTGATTTTAAAACATGCAGGGCTAATTTATTCAATGAAATCACAGTCTTTTGAAGTTAAATCGTCACGTGAAGGTATCATAAAAGTCATTTTAAAAAAATCTTAATTAGGACAGTCTTTTTAAGACATTTTTATAGCCTTAAATTTGATATAACTTTAATATAACCCACCGAAACCCCTGACAGACCAATTATAAATGAAATAACCATCTTTAAGAAAGAATTTGCTATGATGTTTATCTTCTATGGTGCAGTAATATAAAGTTACTCAACAGATAATAAACACATACCCCTATAATACCTATAATAACCCCCATACCCCATACCACTATATCCTATCATACCCCTCTGGACAAAAGCGTCACAGACCCTCTGCTGCTGCTGCACTGCAGAATAAGCGAATGTGGGGAAAATGCAAGTAATGAAGAATGAGATTTTACATTTCGTGCCTAAATGTGGTGATAGAGGAAACATCATGAGGTCATCTTCATGAATTTGCTTACCAGATTTCACGGCAAATCTGCCCAATAGACAATATCAGACTTTACATTCTGGTCTGAGGGTTGTGCTACAGGGAATGCCATGAGGTCATCAAAACTGACAGGATTCAATGCCAATCATCACACGTCTGATCTTCATGTTGATGGACTTCAGAGAATTCCAGTTGTTCCTCCAGGTCTTCCAGGTGACTCAAAAATCCCTTTCTTTATAATTTTTCTGCCACAAATAGGAACCAGTAGGGGTTGTGAGAGAACATTTGTTGTACCAAAAGCCTCGTTGAAAGTATTTCAAAGCGCAGTTCTCTCCTGAAAGGTCTTGGTCTTTGTCAAAAGTGGAGAACTTCATTCTGTTGTGAACACTCAAAGAGTCACCTGCAGAAATGAGAAACCTTCATTATAAAGCCACTTTCATTTGGACATCTAAAATAAAATGATTATTTTATTTAATAAAACTTTCATTAAAAGGATTGATGGCGTCTTGTGTCATTATACATTTTTAACAATAATATTGGTAACACTTTATTATAGGAACCAATTCCCACTATTAACTAGTTGCTTATTAGCCTGCCGATTATTAACACGTGGTCTGTTTATTAGTACTTATAAAGCACATATTCTGACCACAATCTACATCCCTAATCCTACCCAAAACCTAAACTTAACAACTTCTTTACTAACTATTAGTAAGCAGCAAATTTTGAGTTTGAGGCAAAAGTCGTAGTTAAGGGTTTGTTAATAGCGAGAATTGAACCTTAAAATAAAGTGTGACCATAATATCCTATTGTAAACCTTACAAATCCTGACAAACTTTATATCATTAAAAAGCTATAAGCTATTGTTGTATTGGTTTTGTGTCTAAAAATGTTTAAAATATAAAGAAATGCTAAAATGTCAGTTTATGATGCTGCATGTCGTCAACGCATGTCATTTAATGAACAGTTTGTTACATTTTTTGAGACATCAACCTTTAGATTTATGGTTTTAATTATATAGCAGTTAAAAAAAAATTGTCAATGAAAGTTAAAAAAGTGTATATATTTTTTGTATATTGAGTATTATGTAAATTTGTCCTTTCAAAAAAGACCAAATTTATGTCTGGGCTCTATGGCATTCAGGATTTATAACCTTTTAAACGGTTCAAAACATTTTCTTCCCTTTAAAACTCTTTATTTTAATTTTGTTTGTTTAAATTCATCGTTATGATCCATTTGGAAACCGTAAAATTAAATTAATATAGTTTGTCTCTGTAGTTTTTTTTTTACCTGCTCCTCCATTAACAAAGCTGCTCACACACAGTCTGTCCCCATCAGCCTCAGAGCTCACAGAGAAAGACTCGTACAGAGCATAAGCCTTCTGCACTTGAAAGTCCTCCACATCTACTCTGAGTTTATACTGATATCTGTGCGTCAGCTGATGAATAGACTCTACACCTGTTAAAAACATGAAAGCAACCAGATTAGTAAATAAAAGAACACTGGATTTATACTGCAATCCAGATTACATGTTCAAGTTTTTATGTGCTTGATTGTTCATTTGTTTTCTCTTTTTTAGCCCAAAACATCACAAAACACTCACCCAGCCAGTGTTCACCATTTTTATCACCAAAACCTTTTTTTATAACTCTCCCATGGCCTAAAGAAATTCAACCCGCCATCTTTTCGCCTGAGAATAACCTGAAACATTAACCAAGATACAATTCTGATATCAACATTATTTATTCTTCACATAATGCTTTTAATAAAATAAGTATCAGCTGTATACAAAGTGACCAACATTTGGTTTTCAACCACTGAAAATGGGTAATATTCAACAATCTGAAAATGGAGCCTCATTGAGATCCCCATATCTCTGGGACTGAATGATGTTGTAACGGAACAGTCCACACAGAGGTAAGTAAAACAATCGGTGCTTTATTCAGGTGCTCAGTCACACAACAACGGTGATAGCTTTCCAACCCAGGTGAGTCACACTTCGTGCGGATAGTGGTGATTGGTGATCGGTGATTCTTATAATGTCTCTCTTGTCTTGGCAGGTCTCTAGAGATCGGTGTGCCAGGACTACGGGAGGTAGCGGACAGCCACAACAGCCAAACAGGATCTGATGATGGAGAGGGAACGGAGAAGGACAAGGCAGAAGGTAAGTAGCAGGTAAATAATGATAAGAGAGGTATACTCAGCACTAGGGCTTCGTAGGGCGTCGGTCCTTGTCGCAGGTACAAGATCGGACACTGAATGATCTGGTGAGGGTGCTTATATGGGGCTGGTGATGATGGTAATAACGAGGTGCAGGTGCTGGTGATTAATAGTCTGGTGAGGTGGAGCGAGGTAATTGGCTGGGAGAGGAGCCTGGTCCTTCTGTGACAGATGTAGGGCCTTGGAAATGAATATTCCAAAAGAAAAGTTTATTAAGAACTAGAATCTAAAATCATATTCTGATATCTTGAATATGTCTTGAGTTATAGGCACGCAAACTTTGGAAAAAGAATACTTAATGGCACTCTGACAGGTATGTTCAATGCAGTTGTTTGACAGAAGGAAATAAGATAGATTTCTAGTTTCAACATTATTTGTTCTTCAGACATTCGTCTTTAAAAGAAAAAAAAGTGTAATGTTTTTTGTAAAGTGACCCACATTTATTTCTTGACCAATGAATGTTATGCAATTTAACAATCTACTCCTGGAGCCATATTGAAATTTGATCCCCCTCTACAAAACAGTGGATTACTCAGTCAATATTCAACCATGACATTTAATATGTTGGCTTTCATCACTATAAATGTCTATCTTTCTTCAGAAAAAAAATATTAACCAAATCAAAAATTTAAGCCGGGGACCTCTGGTTGAGTTGACACAGAATGACCCAAAAGCAATTTGTATAGTAGTTTAATAATATGTTACTATAAAATATGCAAATGATATCAACCCAGTGAACAGGGAATATTCCGCATACTTTTTATGGAAAGTAATGTGTTTCGTCACTTTTGCATTATTTTTTCTCATCTGGGCTGGGCTTGCTTTTTTGTTTTTCATATAAAAGAAGTTCTTTTTTTCACAAATGTAAAGAAAGGGAAATTAATAAGCCTCAGGCTGAAGGAAAAGTAAATTCACCTCTGTGCAGTACAAGCAGTCAATAAATGGAAAAGTAACTGGCATTACTTATTTGAAAAAATTACTTATTAAATTGAGTATAAAGTATTGCATTACTTTAAAAAAGCAATCTGATTATGTGACTTGCTTTACTTGTAATGTGTTACCTCGAAAACTGGTTGTAAAAAAACCTTTTTGCAACCTTTAAATTGCAAGGCCTAACCAGGCCTGCTTCTTCTGCAATCATTTCCTGTTTGAACAGTATATATTCAGAGACTATTCTGGAACTCTTTGCGAAGTATTGCCAGATTACCTGTTTTACTGAGCATTTCTCTATTCTCATTGCCTGATACTCTGTGTATGACCCTGCCTGATTCTCTGTTCACGTCTCTCTGGATTTACCCCTTTGCTCTGATTGCCCGACTTGGACTGACGTTTGTGTTTGGACCCATTGCCTGCCTGATTTCTCTCATCTGCTGGTACTCCCCTGTGTATGGTAACCGAAGGGACTGCTATTCTGCTTTTGACCCTCTGCTTGATCTCTCTGTTGCAACTGCCTCTAATAAACTTCTGCATATGGATTCCAACTCGGCCTCAGCGTCGTCGTTACATAAATAATGTTCTAATCACAACAAGAAAACATTTCAACGTTTTAGAAACCGTTCAAAACAATGTTCTCCTAATGTCTTTATAACCCTAAGTTTTTAGGGTTGGGTGCATCTGCTGATAAAATTAGTTCAAAGTGAAATGCGTACTGTCCAGTGTCCTCTGTTGTTTTGTCTGCCGGAGACCATCTCACAGTAGGCCTGCACTGCTCCATTCATTGTGTTGATGGTGTACACACCACTGCCAATTTTCCCACTCAAATAAATATCAGAGCAGTCTCTGGCAAGAAAACAATCCGATTTGATCGCATGTGCGCCCACCAACACGGGAATCACCGCAGACAAACACAGCAACACCTGAGAGACACAACTCAATATCTGAGTCTGATGATCGACGTCTGACAAAATCACACTCGCATTCTAACATACAGAAACTCACAATCATGTTTGTGATCATCGCTTCAGACGTCCAGCTCAGAAGATCAGATGCACCTGGAATACAGTTCAGACAAATACAATCATTTTATTAGAGCATGAACATGTATTCTGTCATTTTCTGAAGAAAGAAAATATATTATATATTTGCTGAGACCTGCATAATTTTCAGAATGACCAAAATCAAACTCACCGTATGCGCTGAGAATCTTGTGAATGATCAGGTGACAGATGCATCTTTAAATATGTTTCTGATCATCAGGATCCTCCTCTTTATCTGACATACAAAAAAAAAAAAAAACTTCGTAGGTGTTAAGGGACGACGTCAGACACTAAAGGTAAGTAAACAACCCAGTGACTTTATTGACAAGCTTAGTGCAGAGAACTGTGCAGCTGGTGTCGAGGGGTGAGTGCTCTTCTTATAGTGGTTGGTAATGGCAGTAGATGAGCCACTGAATGCAACCCTTGTGATTTCCAGGAGCTCGGAGCTGGGCGGACGTTGAGGACCGGAGACGGACCACAGCGGAAGGCAATCTACACAGAAGGGAACAGCGGAACGGAGAACAGGAGATAAGTTCAACAGGAAGGTAAGTGAGGATATACTCATCGAGCATCGACTTGGCTGAATGGAGTCCACGTTGCATCAACGAGATCGGACGATGAAGTGACTGTGGTGAGTGCCTTTATAGTGCTCTTGATGAGGGTGATGAGGTGCAGGTGCGCGTGGTTAGAATTCAGGTGATGCAGATCGTGATAATTGGCTGGGTGGAGAGCCTGGCCGTGCTGTTACAGTACCCCCATCTCCACGGCCCGCTCCCGAGGGCCGACCCCGGCGTCGTGGTGGCCTACCCCGACCCCGTGGGGCTGGAAGTTCTGGATGAGCGGTATGGAAGTCCTCCAGGAGTGACGGGTCGAGGACATCCTCTCTTAGCACCCATGAGCGTTCTTCAGGGCCGTAGCCTTCCCAATCGACTAAGTATTCTAGCTTGCCACCACGGCGCCGGGAATGCAGGATCTCTCGGACCTTGTAGATGGCACCATCCTCCACGATGAGAGGGAGAGGGGGTTCCTCGACCGGACCAGGCTCTGGGGAAACAGAAGGTGAAAAGGGTTTTAGTAAAGAGACGTGGAAAGTTGGATGGATCTTGTATTGTGGAGGTAATTGGAGTTTGTAGGTAACTGGATTGATTTGCTCGAGAATGACAAAGGGGCCAACGAATCTGGGACTCAACTTCCGGCAAGGCAGGCGCAGTCGGATGTCCCGGGTGGACAGCCATACCTTCTGTCCAGGATGGTAAATGGGAGTAGCTGAGCGTCGGGCATCCGCTGCCATCTTCTGCCTGCGCACTGCCTGCTGTAGCTGATGGTGTGCAGCGTCCCAGACTCTCTCGCTCTCCCGGAACCAGTAATCGACCGCGGGGACATCGGAGGGTTCTCCTGACCATGGAAAAAGAGGGGGCTGGAAACCGAGTACGCACTGGAAGGGAGTGAGTCCAGTGGCGCCTTGACGCAGGGAGTTTTGCGCGTACTCGGCCCAGCCCAGAAACTGGTTCCAGGAGTTCTGGCGGCTATGGCAGAAGGTTCTCAGGAAGCGACCAATTTCCTGGATTTTACGTTCAGTCTGTCCGTTGGACTGCGGATGATATCCGGAGGTAAGACTTACGGTCACACCTATGAGGGAGAAGAACGCCTTCCAAACCCTCGAGATGAACTGAGGTCCTCTGTCGGATACTATGTCCTCCGGGATGCCGTAGTATCTGAAAACATGATTGAATAGAAGTTCGGCAGTTTGAAGGGCTGTGGGAAGCCCTGAGAGCGGGATGAGACGGCAGAATTTGGAGAAGCGATCCATAATGACCAGTATGCAAGTGAAGTTATCCGAGGCAGGTAGATCTGTAATGAAGTCCACTCCTAGGTGTGACCAAGGGCGGTTAGGTATGGGTAGTGGGAAAAGTTTACCGGCTGGAAGATGACGGGAGCTCTTAGATATGGCACAGTCCGGACAGCCCTGAACAAACCTTCTCACGTCCCTGGCCATGCTGGGCCACCAGAAGCGGTCTTGTAGCAACGAGAGAGTAGCGTTGGCCCCTGGGTGGCCAGTACCGAGGGATGTGTGAGTGGAGTGGATGAGCGGGATACGTTGGGTCCTGGGAACATACTGGTGGTCAGGAGGACAGCCCGGCGGATTGGCTGGAGGAGTGACGGAGGCCACTGGTGGAGAGGACCATTGGATAGGGCTAGCAACTATCTCAGTAGGCAGGATATTCTCTGGTTCTTCCGGATTCTCCACGGGAGAATAGACTCGTGATAGTGCATCCGCCTTCAAATTACGGGGACCTGGGCGATAGGAGATCTTAAAGTTAAAATGAGTAAAGAATAAAGCCCATCTGGCCTGGCGAGGGTTCAGTCGTTTTGCATCCCGTAAGTACTGGAGGTTTTTGTGGTCTGTTAGCACCAGAAAGGGATGTGTGGCCCCCTCCAACCAATGCCTCCATTCCTCTAGGGCGAGCTTGATGGCTAGTAACTCACGGTTTCCGATATCGTAGTTCCTTTCCGCCGGGCTGAGCTTACGGGAAAAGAAGGCACATGGATGGAGTCTGGGAGGCGTCCCCTGCTGCTGTGAAAGGACCGCACCCACTCCTGTGGTCGATGCATCGACCTCCACGACGAAAGGTAAGTCAGGGTTGGGATGGATCAGCAGAGGTGCGGAGGTGAAGGCTTCCTTTAAGTTCTGGAAGGATTTTGTGGCGTTAGTGTTCCAGGCTAATGTCTTGGTTCCCCCCTTGAGTAAATCAGTGAGTGGGCTAGAGACGGTACTGTAATTGGCAATGAAATGACGGTAGAAATTAGAAAATCCAAGGAAACGCTGGAGTTCTTTAATGGTGGTGGGTTGTGGCCAGGAAGTAATGGCTTCCACCTTCCTCTTGTCCATGCGGATGCCACTACAGTCAATGATATATCCGAGGAAATGAACTGAAGATTGATGAAAGGTGCATTTTTCGGCTTTGAGGTAAAGATGGTATTTACGGAGTTGCTGGAGGACCTCCGCAACGTGTCGGCGATGTTCGGCCAGGCTCCGGGAGTAGATCAATATGTCGTCTATGTAGACGACGACAAAACGATGGAGGAACTCCCGGAGCACCTCATTCATAAATCCTTGGAAGACGGAGGGGGCGTTGACCAGCCCATAGGGCATAACCCTATATTCATAATGGCCGGTGGGTGTAACAAAAGCGGTCTTCCATTCATCCCCCTCCCGGATTCGAATGAGGTTGTAAGCGCTGCGGAGGTCTAACTTGGTGAAGATAGTGGCACCGCGTAGTTGTTCCAGGGCAGCTGGTACAAGAGGAAGGGGATAACGGTATTTGATGGTTATATCATTGAGTTTCCGGTAATCTATGCAGGGACGAAGACCTCCATCCTTTTTAGCCACAAAGAAAAAGCTGGAAGCAGCAGGGGAGGTAGATGGAGTAATATATCCTTGCCTTAAGGCCTCCTCAATGTACTCCTCCATGGCCTTCTGTTCTGGTAGTGAGAGTGGATAAATCCTACCCCGTGGTACTGGCTCACCCGGTAGAAGGTCGATAGCACAGTCCCATGGCCGGTGTGGTGGTAATTGGGAGGCCCTTTTAGGGCAGAAGACATCACTGAACTGGGAGTAATCAGCAGGAATGTTGACAGATTGCTGAGCGACAGGGCTCTCTATGGTGGTGGCGTGGAGCGGTAAGGCAATAGGGGCTCTTGAAGCGGGTTTAGGCAGATGTGGAAAGCATTGAGGGAAGCAACAATTACCCCATTTTAAGACGTCTCCATTGCGCCATGACAAGGTCGGGTCGTGTTGGACCAGCCAGGGGAGACCCAAGATGATGTCCACACTAGATTCTTCCAGAACCAACAGATGAATCATCTCCAGATGCAATAGCCCAATGCGTAGCTGTAAAGGACCGACACAGCGTCTCACATGACGACGGGAAAGGGATTTACCTGTTATGGTCTTGATCTGGTAAACTGTCTCAGTGGCTGTGGTCTGGAGATGGAGCTGTTTGCAGAGGGATCCGGCGATAAAGTTCCCCGCAGAGCCGGAGTCGAGGAGAGCGGTAACTGGTAAGGAGATGGATCCAACTGTCAGATAAGCACGAGTGGTTAGGGGTTTCATCTTCGGGAAGGTCGGACGAATACCACTCACCGTCAGCCGGGACGGGCGAATTGGGCAATCCGAAATCATATGAGTACCGTCTCCACAATATAGACATAAGCCCCTTTGCAAACGTCTCCGCCTCTCTACCGGCGTGAGGTGGTAGGAGTCCGTCAACCAGGGTTCAGGCTGGTCTCGGGTTGCTGGTCGGGAACAAGGAGGGTTAACAATATGGGGTGCTGTGGAATCAGTGCTGCAGGCTTGCATTCTCTTAGAACAACGGACAGCCAACTGAATAAACTGCTCCAAGCCGATGGTGTCATCATACGCCGCTAGTTGTAGGCGCACAGCTGGATCCAAACCCTGACGAAAGGCAGTCAGTAGAGAGGGCTCGTTCCATCCGCTCGCGGCCGCGAGGGTACGAAACTTGAGGGAGTACTCATGCGTGGTCATGGAGCCCTGCCGCAGCTGATACAGCTGGTCACCCACCGTGGAATCTCCTGGAGTGGGACTGAAAACTTCCCGGAAATGGTCTATAAACTGGGCAAAGGATTGAGTAGCGGGACCGGCCTGGGACATAATAGTTTCCGCCCATTTCAGTGCTGGACCGGAGAGGGAAGCGATGACAAAGGCTATTTTGGATTTATCCGTAGTGAACATCTATGGGTGAAGGTCTATCGTAAGCGAACACTGCAGGAGGAAGCCGTTGCAATTCTCAGGTTCACCTGAGTAGGGCGCTGGTCGGGCCATGGGACTGGCGAACATCACTGGCGAGGGAGAACTGATGGCTGGCGGGTTAGACGGAGCGGGTGAAGGTGCTTGAGTAGCGGACTGGGTGAGGAGCTTCTTAAGAGTGTTCACAAGTTCTTGAAACGGGTCTGGCGTGTTCATCGTGTCAGCGGTGTGGTCCGATCTTCTGTTAAGGGACGACATCAGACACTAAAGGTAAGTGAACAACCCAGTGACTTTATTGACAAGCTTAGTGCAGAGAACTGTGCAGCTGGTGTCGAGGGGTGAGTGCTCTTCTTACAGTGGTTGGTAATGGCAGTAGATGAGCCACTGAATGCAACCCTTGTGATTTCCAGGAGCTCGGAGCTGGGCGGACGTTGAGGACCGGAGACGGACCACAGCGGAAGGCAATCTACACAGAAGGGAACAGCGGAACGGAGAACAGGAGATAAGTTCAACAGGAAGGTAAGTGAGGATATACTCATCGAGCATCGACTTGGCTGAATGGAGTCCACGTTGCATCAACGAGATCGGACGATGAAGTGACTGTGGTGAGTGCCTTTATAGTGCTCTTGATGAGGGTGATGAGGTGCAGGTGCGCGTGGTTAGAATTCAGGTGATGCAGATCGTGATAATTGGCTGGGTGGAGAGCCTGGCCGTGCTGTTACAGTAGGACAGTCATAGGGTTTGATGCCATAAAAAGACAAGTTTTTGTTAATTTCGCTTTTGTGTGTGTGTGTGTGTGTATGGGTAATCTGTATTTTCTTATCTTAAGGGGTTTGTTACAAACAGGTCCTCATGAATGTTTTACATGCAAATTGCAGGTTTTATAAAGACATTTTTAAGACAAAATAAATAAGATTTAAGGACCAAACCAAAGGGAACAAAATATGACTGTATGTTCTCTAAACATAAACATGTAGGCAGCAGAAAATGAGTTGCATTAGCAACAGTTTGAAAACACAACTTCCAACAGATCTCCATTACACTTGAAATTATTTAGCAAGTAAATGTATCTTGATTTAAGGATGTTTGGACTGGAAAACAAGACAAATATTCAGGATTTGTTTTAATTAATTTGATCTATCTATATATCTATACACACACATACATAGAGTGTGGGGGGGGGGGGGGATTATTTGATCCCCCTACTGATTTTGTATATTTGCCCACTGACAAAGAAATTATCAGTCTATAATTTTTATGGTAGGTTTATTTGAACAGTGAGAGACAGAATAACAACAAAAAAATCCAGAAAAATGCATTTCCAAAAATAGTTATATATTGATTTGCATTTTATTGAGTCAAATAAGTATTTGATACCCTATCAGTCAGCAAGATTTCTGTCTCCCAGGTGTCTTATACGGGTAAGGAACTGAGATTACTCTCTTTAAGAGAGTAATCTCAGTTTGTTACCTGTATAAAAGACACCTGTCCACAGAAGCAATCTTTCGATCAGATTTCAAACTCTCCACCATGGCCGAGACCAAAGAGCTCTACAAGGATGTCAGGGACAAGATTGTAGACCTACACAAGGCTGGAACGGGCTACAAGACCATCGCCAAGCAGCTTGGTGAGAAGGTGACAACAGTTGAATGGAAGAAACACAAAATAACTGTCAGTCTCCCTTGGACTGTGGCTCCATGCAAAATCTCACCTCGTGGAGTTTCAATGATCATGAGAACGGTGAGGAATCAGCCCAGAACTACACGGGAGGATCTTGTCAATGATCTCAAGGCAGCTGGGACGATAGTCACCAAGAAAACAATTGGCAACACACTACACAGTGAAGGACTGAAATCCTGCAGCGCCCGCAAGCTCCCCCTGCTCAAGAAAGCACATGTACAGCCCGTCTGAAGCTTGCCAATGATTCAGAGGAGAACTGGTTGAAAGTGCTGTGGTCAGATGAGACCAAAATCCAGCGCTTTGGCATCAACTCAACTCACCGTGTTTGGAGGAGGAGGAATGCTGCCTATGACCCCAAGAACACCATCCCCACCGTCAAATATGGAGGTGGAAACATGATGCTTTGGGTGTTTTTTTCTACTAAGGGGACAGGACAACTGCAGCGCATCAAAGGGACGATGGACGGGGCCATGTACCGTCAGGGCCAGGGCATTGAAAATGGTTCATGGACGGGTATTCCAGCATAACAATGACCCAAAATACACGGCCAAGGCAACAAAGGAGTGGCTCAAGAAGAAGCACATTAAGGCCCTGGAGTGGCCTAGCCAGTCTCCAGACCTTCATCCCATAGAAAATCTGTGGAGGGAGCTGAAGGTATGAGTTGCCAAACGTCAGTCTCAAAACTTTAATGACTTGGCGAGGATCTGCAAAGAGGAGTGGGTCAAAATACCCCCTGAGATGTGTGCAAACCTGGTGAACAACTACAATAAACGCCTGGCCTCTGTGATTGCCAACAAGGGTTTTGCCATCAAGTACTAAGTCATGTTTTCCGAAGGGGTCAAATACTTATTTGACTCAATAAAATGCAAATCAATTTTTTTGAAATGCGTTTTTCTGGATTTTTTTGTTGTTGTTATTCTGTCTCTCACCGTTCAAATAAACCTACCATTAAAATAGACTGATAATTTCTTTGTCAATGTGCAAACGTACAAAATCAGCAGGGGATCAAATACTTTTTTTCACACTGTGTGTGTGTGTATATATATATATATATATATACACAAACACACATACATACACACACACACACACTCACTCACTGGCCACTTTATTAGGTACACCTTGCTAGGGTTGGACCCCCTTTTGCCTTCAGAACTGCCTTAATTCTTTGTGGCATAGATTCAACAAGGTGTTGGAAACATTCCTCAGAGTTTTGGTCCTTATTGACATGATAGCATCACGCAGTTGCTGCAGATTTGTCGGCTGCTCATCCATGATGCGAATCTCCTGTTCCACCACATCCCAAAGGTGCTCTATTGTATTGAGATCTGGTGACTGTGGAGGCCATTTGAGTAAAGTGAACTCATTATCATGTTCAAGAAACCAGTCTGAGATGATTTGAGTTTTGTGACATGGTGCATTATCCTGCTGGAAGTAGCCAACAGAAGATGGGTACACTGTAGTCATAAAGGGATGGACATCATCAGCAACAATACTCAGGTAGGCTGTGGCGTTTAAACGATGCTCAATTGGTACTAAGGAGCCCAAAGTGTGCCAAGAAAATATCCCCCACACCATTACACCACCACCAAAAGCCTGAACCTTTGAGATAAGGCAGGATGGATCCATGCTTTCATGTTCTTTACGCCAAATTCTGACCCTACCATCTGAATGTCGCAGTAGAAATCGAGACTCATGAGACCAGGCAACGTTTTTCCAATCTTCTATTGTCCAATTTTGGTGAGCCTGTGTGAATTGTAGCCTCTGTTTCCTGTTCTTAGCTGACAGGAGCGGAACCCGGTGTGGTCTTCTGCTGCTGTAGCCCATCTCCTTCAGGGTTCGACGTGCTGTGTGTTCAGAGATGGTATTCTGCATACCTTGATTCAAGATTCAAGATTCAAGATTTTTATTCGTCACATACACAATTATACAGAGTATAACCAGCAGTGAAATGTAAGTCAGGTCCGCTCCAAGGACAGTGCAATTATATAGAATACAAATGTTAAGAAAAAGAAAAGTAGAAAAAAATATAAATATAAATGTGCAGGTCAGTATGTTGTTGATATAAATAGTAATATAACAGGAATGTGCAAAAAAAGTTGTACAGGGTATTTAAGTAGCAGCATATGAGGTAGAAAAAATTATGAATAGCTTATGATATGGTGATATTTACATGGAGTCATGTGATGTTATGACACAGAGTTAGAGTTTAGGAGCCTGATGGCCTGGGGGAAGAAGCTCCTCTTAAGTCTTCAGTTTTTGCCATCAGGCTACAGAAGTGCTTACCAGATGGTAGCAGAGTGAATAGACGGTTACCAGGGTGATTTGAGTCCTTGATAATTTTGACAGCTCTACTTTTGCAGCGTTTGAGGTAGATGTCCTGCAGAGAGGGGAGAGCAGACCCTGAGACTCAGCTAAGCGCACAACTCTCTGTAGTGCTTTGCAGTCCTGATTGGAGCTGTTTCCATACCACACTGAGATGCACTGAGTCAATACACTTTCTATGGTCCCTGAATAGAAAGTTTTCAGGATTGCTGGTGAGAGCCTGAATTTCCTCAGCTGTCGCAGATGGTACAGTCTTTGCCTGGCTTTCTTACCCTTGTTTGGATGTGTGTAGTCCAAGTCAGGTTCTCGGAGATGTTTACACTGAGGTACTTGAAGCTACTCACCCTCTCCACAAGGGTCCCACTGATCATAAGAGGAGTGTAGGGCTGCTGCTGTCTGTTCCTAAAGTACATGATCAGCTCTTTAGTTTTGCTCACATTCAGAGAGAGACAGTTGTCCTGGCACCATGATGTGAGTCTCTCAACCTCGTCCAAGTATGCGGTCTCATCGTTGTTGGAGATGAGGCCCAGAACCACAGTATCATCAGCGAATTTGATGATAGATGTGGAGCTATGAGAGGACACACAGTCATGCGTGTAGAGAGAGTAGAGCAGGGGACTCAGGACACAGCCCTGTGGGGCTCCTACATTCAGGGTGATGGAGTTTGAGGTTAACTGGCCAACTTTCACCACTTGAGGTCTTGCCGGTGAGGAAGTCTTGAATCCAATCACAAAGTGAGAAGTTTAGGCCGAGGTCTGTGAGTTTAGAAGCCAGCTTGATGGGGACTATAGTGTTGAAAGCTGAGCTATAGTCAATGAATAGCAGCCTTACATAATTCCCATTGTTGCTGTCCAAGTGTGTGAGGGAAGAGTGGAGGATGTGAGCGATGGCATCGTCCGTAGATCTGTTTGGGCGATAGGCAAACTGAAGAGGGTCCAAAGTATCAGGTATAGAGGAGCAGATGTGGCTCTTTACAAGTCTCTCAAAAACCTTCATGACTATAGATGTGAGGGCAACTGGGCGATAGTCACTCAGACAAGAGGGTTTATTGTTCTTAGGCACAGGGATTATTACGGATTTTTTAAATGAGGTGGGAACCACGGAGGTAGCAAGGGACTCATTAAAGATAGACGTGAACAAACCAGCGAGCTGATCGGCGCAGGACCTCAGAACACGGCCGGTTATCCCATCAGGTCCGGCTGCTTTTCTGACGTTCACTTTCTTTAGCGCCCTCAGAACCTCATCCTCCGACACGGTGATTACAGGATCATCGCGGCTTTGCCTGCTGCTTCCTGACGCGCTGGACGACAGAGACGCGCCGCCGCGGTTGCAGTCGAAGCGGCCGTAGAAGGTGTTTAACTCGTTGGTCAGCAACGGATCTGCTCTCACCTCTGCGGAGGATTCGTTTCCGAAGGCACAGATGGTTCTCAGTCCCTGCCACATCCGTCGAGAGTCATTGAGCTGGAAATGAGACCCAATTCTCTCTTTGTATCTGTGTTTAGTGGCTCTTACTGCGCGTCGGAGAGCATAGCACGATGCTTTGTACTCGCTCATATTCCCGGACAGAAGAGCCTCATTGTAAGCGTCAGTGCGTGTGTTAACCGCAGCACGGATTGTTCTGTCCACCCACGGTTTCTGATTGGAGAATGTCCTTATAGTTATTGTTTCTGTAGCTTGCTCGGTTAGCATGTTTACAAAGCTTAATGCTACATCCGTGAACTCGTCAGAAGAACTCGTCCGGAACATGTCCCAGCCGACGTCATCAAGAGCCGCCTGTAACATAGCTTCTGAGTGGGAGGACCAGCGCGTCACTACTCTCTGCACCGGAGGATCCTGAACGAGCCTTTGTTTGCATTCCGGTGTGAGGAAAATGGTCCGATTTGCCAAAAGCCGGTAGTGAGTGGGCTTTGTAGGCATTCTTGAACTGAGTGTAGCAATGATCCAGTGTATTTGGTCCTGTAGTTGGACACGATACATGTTGGTGAAAGTTCGGCATGACCTGTTTGAGGTTGGCTTTGTTAAAGTCCCCCGCGATGATAAAGGCAGCGTCAGGATGTTTGTTAATGTAGCCGCTGAGCACATCGTGAAGCTTAGACAAAGCCAAGCCGGTGTCTGCCTGTGGTGGAATGTACACAGCAGTAATGATGATTGATGAAAACCCCCGGGGCAGATAAAATGGGTGGCAAATAATGAAAAGAGGTTACACTTTATTTCGATAGTCCACTTTAGACGTTCTACTAACAGTAAGTAACTTTGCAACTACATGTCAACTAGCAGTCATTAAAGTATTAGTAGACATTCTGCTTAATATCTTCTAACACTTTATTTTGATGGGTCCACAACATACAACATACTGAGTATTATAAACTTTGCAAGTATATGTCAACTTATTCTACTAACCCTAAACCTACCCTACTGAGAGTTAGTAGACATGTAGCTACAAATTAATGATAATTAGTTCACATTTATAAAGTATTTATAAAGTTACTTATCGTTAGTAGAATGTCTAAAGTGGACTATCGAAATAAAGTGTAACCTGAAAAGATGTTCCAGATGAGGCAAGCAGGAACGTGACAGAATGGAGATATTCCTGGGATCACGCCATTTCTTGTTAATCATGAAACACACTCCTCCACCCCTGGATTTACCGGCCTCTTCTGTTCTGTCCGTCCGAAAAACAGAGAAGTTATCACTTGGCATTACAGCACTGTCCGCGGACCATGGACGAAAGCCACGTTTCTGACAAACAAAGGATGTTACAGTCCCTTATGTCCCGTTGGAAACTAATCCTGGCTCTAAGATCGTCTATCTTATTCTCCAAGGATTGGACATTTGCGAGCAGAATGCTCGGAAGACGAGGACTGTGAGCCCTTTTCTGGAGTCTATCTCGAATCCCAGTGCGTTTCCCGCGGCGTTTCTTGATCCTTCGCCTCGGGGGTTATTGTTCATCTCTGCGTTCCGAAGAATCTCCAGAAGACATGCTGGATTCCTGGATAAAGCGTCCTGGAACAGGTTAGTGTAGCGGTTTCCAATGTCCAAAAGTGTTTCTCTGTTATAGGTGATCAGTGCCGACGTGAGATGTGTCAAAAGAGAAAGTAAAACTAAGTAAAAAAGTAGATAAAAACACAATCTTAGCGGAGCGGCCTGGACGGCGTCCGAATAAAGCGGCGCCATCTTTTAGTTGTAACGTTGGTTGTAACGAGTGGTTATTTGAGTTACTGTTACCTTTCTATAATCCCTAACCAGTCTGTCCATTCTCCTCTGACATCAACAAGGCATTTCCGTCCACACACGATATTTTCTCTTTTTCGGACCATTCCCTGTAAACACTAGAGATAGTTGTTCGTGAAAATCCCAGTAGATCAGCAGTTTTTGAAATACTCAGACCAGCTCGCCTGGCACCAACAACCATTCCATGTTCAAAGTCACTTAAATCCCCTTTCTTCCCCATTTTGATGCTCGGTTTGAACTTCAGCAAGTCGTCTTCACCACGTCTAGATGCCTAAATGCATTGAGTTGCTGCCATGTGATTGGCTGATTAGCAATTTGTGTTACCAAGCAATTGAACAGGTGTACCTAATAAAGTGGCCAGTGAGTGTGTGTGTGTGTGTATATATATATAAGAACAGATTCATAGATTGAAAACGGTTAAACATCAGATACAATGCTTAAATCAGGACCGACAGATCAAATTCAGACTCAACAACAGCATTAAGACAGAGAGAAAACTCAAGTTTAGATTCCTTGACGGAAACAGGCAGGACATACAGTTCAAAATCAGATACATTAGATGAGACTAAACGGATGGACAGTTCAAAATCAGCTACCATGGCTGATTCAGCACAGGATGAGGGATCAGAGATGGCCTCCTCAGCCAGTTCAGAACAGGACAAAAGTTCATAAGTGGCCTCTGTAGCCATGACAGGATGGGATGAGGATTCGCAGATGGCCTTCATAGTGAAGTGAAGCGAAGTGAAGTGAAGTGACATACTGCCAAGTATGGTGACCCATACTCGGAATTCATGCTCTGCATTTAACCCATCCAGCGTACACACACAGCAGTGAACACACACACACCGTGAACACACACACCTCCTTATGCTGCGGCGCCGGGGACCAGTTGGGGGTTCGGTGCCTTGCTCAAGTCGTGGTATTAAGGGTGGAGAGAGCACTGGACATTCACTCCCCCCACCTACAATCCCTGCCGGCCCGAGACTCGAACCCGCAACCTTTGGATTATGAGTCCGACTTTCTAACCATTAGGCCACGACTTCCGTGACAGGACAGGATGAGAGTTCGCAGACGGCCTCTTTAGCCATGACAGGACAGGACGAGAGTTCAGGGACAGCCCTTCTGGCTGCGAAAGGACAGGCAAAGAGTTCACAGACGGCCTCTGTAGGCGTGACAGGACGGGACGAGGATTCGCAGACGGCCTCCTTAGCCGTGACAGGACAGGATGGGAGTTCAGGGACAGCCCTTCTGGCTGCGACAGGACAGACAAAGACTTGGTGAGTGGATACCATTGACACCACCGAAGGTTCTGAAGCGGTTGCCGCCACCTCTGGAGGTTCCACTGTAGTAACAGTCTCTTTGACCGCGACACGACAGACTGAGAGTTCATTGCTGGGCGCCACCACCATACATGGAACTGAAGCGAGCACCACCACTTCGGGAGGTTCTGCAGCAGGTGCCGCCACCTCTGGAGAAGCTGCAGCGGGTGCCATCGCCTGGGGCAGTTCTGTGGTGGTGTACGCCACCCAAACGCAACATAAAGCGATCCCCATCATGGAAAGCGCTTCAGACAGGGGAATTAGTGACGATCAACTGTGACTTGGCTGGACTGACGAAGATCAACTGTGACTTGGCTGGACTGATGAAGATCAACTGTGATTTGGCTGGACTGACAAAGTTCAACTGTGATTTGGCTGGACTCATGAAGATCAATTGTGACTTGGCTAGACTGACGAAGATCAATTGTGACTTGACTTGATTCATGAAGATCAACTGTGACTTGGCTGGACTCATGAAGATCAACTGTGACTTGGCTGGACTCACGAAGATTAACTGTGACTTGGCTGGACTCACAAAGATCAACTGTGACTTGGCTGGACTGACGAAGATCAACTGTGGCTTGACTTGATCCATGAAGATCAACTGTGACTTGACTGGACTCACGAAGATCAACTGTGACTTGGCTGGACTGACGAAGATCAACTGTGGCTTGACTTGATTCACGAAGATCAACTGTGACTTGGCTGGACTCACGAAGATCAACTGTGACTTGACTTGATTCACGAAGATCAACTGTGACTTGACTGGACTCACGAAGATCAACTGTGACTTGACTTGATTCACGAAGATCAACTGTGGCTTGACTTGATTCACGAAGATCAACTGTGACTTGACTTGATTCACGAAGATCAACTGTGACTTGGCTGGACTCACGAAGATCAACTGTGACTTGGCTGGACTCACGAAGATCAACTGTGACTTGGCTGGACTCATGAAGATCAACTGTGACTTGGCTGGACTCACGAAGATTAACTGTGACTTGGCTGGACTCACAAAGATCAACTGTGACTTGGCTGGACTGACGAAGATCAACTGTGGCTTGATTTGATCCATGAAGATCAACTGTGACTTGACTGGACTCACGAAGATCAACTGTGACTTGGCTGGACTGACGAAGATCAACTGTGGCTTGACTTGATTCACGAAGATCAACTGTGACTTGGCTGGACTCACGAAGATCAACTGTGACTTGACTTGATTCACGAAGATCAACTGTGACTTGACTGGACTCACGAAGATCAACTGTGACTTGACTTGATTCACGAAGATCAACTGTGGCTTGACTTGATTCACGAAGATCAACTGTGACTTGACTTGATTCATGAAGATCAACTGTGACTTGGCTGGACTCACGAAGATCAACTGTGACTTGGCTTGATTCATGAAGATCAACTGTTACTTGACTGGACTCATGATGATCAGCGGTGTATTGGCTTGACTCAGGATTGGCAGCTGTGACATAACGGGATGCTGTTGTGTCCGCCATTCAGCTCCGCTGTCACCGCCATTTTGTGAGCGTGCTCTAGTGCGGCCGCCATTACACGAGTGAGTGCGGTGTCGTGTTCCTCCGCGACGCCCACAGTGAACGCTGAACCAACAGTCAACAAAGCATAATCCATAAACTGACTGAGTGACAAACGTGGACCCTCGTGAATTAGCTTATATCTCAGCGGTTGATTAACGCCTTCACAGAAAAAGTCTGTGAGAAAAACGGCGAGACAAGGGTTAATCCTAGATACACAGGCATGAATCAGGAAACAGGAAACAAGGCAACATGAAATGACAAGACTAACTATAACTGGAAACTAGACTGCAGCTGTAGCCAAGCCACTAGGAGGCGCTGTTGTACCTACGATAGTAGGTAGGATTCCCTTTAAATACGCACTTCCGATCAGTAGATGAGCAGCGTTTCAATGTTTCAATGGTTTGGCGTGCTGGTGGTTGCCTGTCGCTGGAAGAACAATCTGTTGACTTTTAGATGTGTGATTTAGATGTTTTCATGCTGGTTATTCTGAATTGAATGACTGGTAGAGATTGAATGACCAATTGTTGACGACTGACTGATTGTTAAAGTTAAATCTGTGATCAACTGTGACTTGGCTGGACTGACGAAGATCAACTGTGGCTTGACTTGATTCACGAAGATCAACTGTGACTTGGCTGGACTCACGAAGATCAACTGTGACTTGACTTGATTCACGAAGATCAACTGTGACTTGACTGGACTCACGAAGATCAACTGTGACTTGACTTGATTCACGAAGATCAACTGTGGCTTGACTTGATTCACGAAGATCAACTGTGACTTGACTTGATTCATGAAGATCAACTGTGACTTGGCTGGACTCACGAAGATCAACTGTGACTTGGCTTGATTCATGAAGATCAACTGTTACTTGACTGGACTCATGATGATCAGCGGTGTATTGGCTTGACTCAGGATTGGCAGCTGTGACATAACGGGATGCTGTTGTGTCCGCCATTCAGCTCCGCTGTCACCGCCATTTTGTGAGCGTGCTCTAGTGCGGCCGCCATTACACGAGTGAGTGCGGTGTCGTGTTCCTCCGCGACGCCCACAGTGAACGCTGAACCAACAGTCAACAAAGCATAATCCATAAACTGACTGAGTGACAAACGTGGACCCTCGTGAATTAGCTTATATCTCAGCGGTTGATTAACGCCTTCACAGAAAAAGTCTGTGAGAAAAACGGCGAGACAAGGGTTAATCCTAGATACACAGGCATGAATCAGGAAACAGGAAACAAGGCAACATGAAATGACAAGACTAACTATAACTGGAAACTAGACTGCAGCTGTAGCCAAGCCACTAGGAGGCGCTGTTGTACCTACGATAGTAGGTAGGATTCCCTTTAAATACGCACTTCCGATCAGTAGATGAGCAGCGTTTCAATGTTTCAATGGTTTGGCGTGCTGGTGGTTGCCTGTCGCTGGAAGAACAATCTGTTGACTTTTAGATGTGTGATTTAGATGTTTTCATGCTGGTTATTCTGAATTGAATGACTGGTAGAGATTGAATGACCAATTGTTGACGACTGACTGATTGTTAAAGTTAAACGTTTTATTGGATGAAAAAAATTGTAGCACTTTCTTTTGTAGGGAAGTCATTTTTTGATTGTGATTGCTCTTAGTCAATTGTAGATATCTTAAATTCTCATGCTGGGTATCTTGGGCTGGATGAGTGGCAGACGCTGAACGAGTAGCACAGCATACTGCACGTGATCGTTGACGATCTACGGTAGGCCGTTTTATTGTGTAAAATGATTAATAATATACATTTTGTACACACTAAACTGACACCCTTTTATACAAAAGTGTTAAGAGTCCTCTCTTCTTTAGGATGTATATGGTGAGGATTGTAGTCCTTGAATGGTGTGTGTGACCAGCTAAAGTTTCAAAGGTATTTATTTAAATTTTTATTGTGAGGCTAGGATACCTAGCATTTTAATACGGTTGACTGTAATAAATTTCCAGTGGTTTCTAATTGAAATTGTAATGTTGTTTTTCTTTTTATATTTCTGTATTTAAATTAGTTGCCCTGATTGAAAATGTGGGACTGTATAACATGGGTTAACAAATTGTTTTGTTGTTTAATGTTGTTTTCTCTTTTTAGAGTTGTTTGATCCAGCTCAATTGATCACTGTTTTCCCTGCCTTGAAATTATATATTTTTTGCTTTTGTGAGTTGTTTATTTTCCCTTTTGTTGTTGGCCCATGTCTATTGTTTATTGTCTGGTCTGTCTATTCTACATGTCAACTAGGCCATTACTGGCAGCTTTACTCATTGTAACTATATATAGGGAGGAAGTATATTCACCATCACTCACATGTGTGCTGTGATTTGGTATTTCATGCTTTGAGGTGTTATGAAAATTATGGGGGTTATTGCATTAATCTATTTTTTTGGTGTTAATTAATTTTTTTATTTTCTTTGAGAGTGATATTATCCTCTGCCGTTATTTGTGTTTCCATCTTGCATGAGTAAATCGAGCCAGTTTTGAAGTGAAACTACTTGATGACTTGGTAAATAAAATTGAGACTGTGTTTATAGTAATTTTGCCTTAAGGATATTCATTTATTTGAATAGCCGTGTGAGGAAAACCCTACATGGTTTGGGATCTCCCACCCAAATAAAATCGGAGTGGCGTAGTCAAGAATAATGAATAAGAGTACTTAGTCTCCTTCATTACACAACTATCACTAGGTGAGTGATAAACGCAGAACAATACTAGAGACTAAACAGAAACACAGAATGGCTCAGTAAGGCAGCTAACACTAGGAGAGTGCTAAACGCTAGAACAATACTCGCAAACTGGAAGAGGAAGTCCAAGGCTTATAAAGCGTGTCTGAATGGATTCAGCTTTTTATGTGTAATCAGTGCCTTCAGCTGTGTGTGTGCAATCAGTGCAATGGATCATGGGAACTGTAGTCTGGAGTGACATGCAAAAGTCTGTGTGGTGTGAGAGTCAATGTAAAGAGAAGACGACATCTGGTGGTGAGCAGACGGAAGGCTACGGACTGGATTCGTGACAATAATAAAATATCCTTTTGCAAGATAACACACAATAAAATGCATACCGTCCAGTGTCCTCGGTCGTATTGTTCACCGGACACCACATCACAGTGGACCTACATCAGTGAACCTGCATCACAGTGAACCTGCACCACTCCAAAACTGACTAAAATAAAAGACAACAAATCCTCTTTATCTGATACCCCCCCCCCCCCCCCCCCCCCCCCCCCCCGAAAAAAAGGAGAGGTTTTTGTTCATTTAACTTAAATGTGTACTTAAATGCGTGGATTCAGATTCTTTTTTTGGCAATCTACTTTATCATCTTCAGCAACCGACTACAACTGACTCTGGTTAAGTAAGCTCTCAGTGATGATTTGTATTTTTTTTTAGCCTAAGGGGTTTGTTACACCCAAGTCCTGATGATTTTTTGACCCTCAAACATTTAAAAAACCTTTCACTTGATGTTGATGTTAATGTAGAAACAGTTTTCACTCAGAAATTGCTGGTAAATTTCACAAATATTGTTTTGTTCTTTTCTATCCAAATTCTGTGCTTTTATTTATTGTAATTGTGCATATCTATTTTTAAGTATTTTATGCTGTCTGGTTCTGATACCATTTTTTTGTCAGCAGGTCTCTCTTGCAAAACACATTTAAATATCATTGTGACTAACCCAGACAAACAGGACTTAATAGTAATAATTAAAATAAGAAAATGTCCAAGTTTTGAGTTGCAATCCTCCAAACATTTCCATTGTTTTTAGCATATTTTATTTTATCAGACTACATCAATATTTTTAATTGGCTCTTAATGGATAAAGCTACATTTTGTCTTGTTCTCCAGTGCAAATGTATAAAGTTGAAATCAAGACAAACTGAAAATCAAAGCAGTTCTGAGAAACTGATAAAAATTAAGTGAAAATATGATTAAAAAATCTGCCAACAGGCTCAGAAAAATTCAGTGTAATTCAAAAGGTTTTCATAGCTCACTGATACATGTTTGTTCTTGTTTCAAGTATAAATTCACTTAATTTGTTTACTTTCTCAGAAAACAAGACTTATCTTAATTTTCCATTTCAAATAGGCTAAATATTATCTTGATTTAAATGATTAATTTGTTAAATTATTGCTTCCCCTTCTTCCTGCAGGCTTGGTTAATATTATTTTAAGAATGGTGGATTTTGATTTTAATATTTGACCTAAACCCCAGATCTCTTATATATATATAGAGAGAGAAGATGATTGTATATTTAGAGGTTACATTACTGATTGTTAATAAAAGTGTTGAACTTGAAGGTCACGCCTCTGTTCTTCCTTCATTTATTGGCTGTTGAACTTGTGTTGCTGTGTTAAATTATTTCCGTGGGTATAAATCCCCGGTGGCGGAGTTGGAATCAAGTGTGACTTTTGGGTATCACTCACTTACACAAAGGTTACAAAAACATTTCCATCTACCCAGAGAATGTACGTGTGTGCAAATTACATACAGGTCCTTCTCAAAAAATTAGCATATTGTGATAAAGTTCATTATTTTCTGTAATGTACTGATAAACATTAGACTTTCATATATTTTAGATTCATTACAACACAACTGAAGTAGTTCAAGCCTTTTATTGTTTTAATATTGATGATTTTGGCATACAGCTCATGAAAACCCAAAATTCCTATCTCAAAAAATTAGCATATTTCATCCGACCAATAAAAGAAAAGTGTTTTTAATACAAAAAAAGTCAACCTTCAAATAATTGTTCAGTTATGCACTCAATACTTGGTCGGGAATCCTTTTGCAGAAATGACTGCTTCAATGCGGCATGGCATGGAGGCAATCAGCCTGTGGCACTGCTGAGGTGTTATGGAGGCCCAGGATGCTTCGATAGCGGCCTTAAGCTCATCCAGAGTGTTGGGTCTTGCGTCTCTCAACTTTCTCTTCACAATATCCCACAGATTCTCTATGGGGTTCAGGTCAGGAGAGTTGGCAGGCCAATTGAGCACAGTAATACCATGGTCAGTAAACCATTTACCAGTGGTTTTGGCACTGTGAGCAGGTGCCAGGTCGTGCTGAAAAATGAAATCTTCATCTCCATAAAGCTTTTCAGCAGATGGAAGCATGAAGTGCTCCAAAATCTCCTGATAGCTAGCTGCATTGACCCTGCCCTTGATAAAACACAGTGGACCAACACCAGCATCACTGACTGTGGGTACTTGACACTGGACTTCAGGCATTTTGGCATTTCCCTCTCCCCAGTCTTCCTCCAGACTCTGGCACCTTGATTTCCGAATGACATGCAAAATTTGCTTTCATCCGAAAAAAGTACTTTGGACCACTGAGCAACAGTCCAGTGCTGCTTCTCTGTAGCCCAGGTCAGGCGCTTCTGCCGCTGTTTCTGGTTCAAAAGTGGCTTGACCTGGGGAATGCGGCACCTGTAGCCCATTTCCTGCACACGCCTGTACACGGTGGCTCTGGATGTTTCTACTCCAGACTCAGTCCACTGCTTCCGCAGGTCCCCCAAGGTCTGGAATCGGTCCTTCTCCACAATCTTCCTCAGGGTCCGGTCACCTCTTCTCGTTGTGCTGCGTTTTCTGCCACACTTTTTCCTTCCCACAGACTTCCCACTGAGGTGCCTTGATACAGCACTCTGGGAACAGCCTATTCGTTCAGAAATTTCTTTCTGTGTCTTACCCTCTTGCTTGAGGGTGTCAATGATGGCCTTCTGGACAGCAGTCAGGTCGGCAGTCTTACCCATGATTGCGGTTTTGAGTAATGAACCAGGCTGGGAGTTTTCAAAAGCCTCAGGAATCTTTTGCAGGTGTTTAGAGTTAATTAGTTGATTCAGATGATTAGGTTAATAGCTCGTTTAGAGAACCTTTTCATGATATGCTAATTTTTTGAGATAGGAATTTTGGGTTTTCATGAGCTGTATGCCAAAATCATCAATATTAAAACAATAAAAGGCTTGAACTACTTCAGTTGTGTTGTAATGAATCTAAAATATATGAAAGTCTAATGTTTATCAGTACATTACAGAAAATAATGAACTTTATCACAATATGCTAATTTTTTGAGAAGGACCTGTATATCGCCTTACAGATAATATATACTGTATAAACACTGGCAATATCACTCTTGAAACAAGACAATATATGTTATTACATTTCCATATGGATGATTTGATACAGCTCGATCTTAAGCAGGTTTAAACAATATTATTTAATGTTATTATTATTTACAGTATTACAGAATATACAGCACACATTCATCATTAAATTGTTTCCATTTTCCTTCACTTTAAAAATTCAGTCAAAATCCATCAAAAAGTAAAAGTCGGGCATTAATCTTTTGAACAAATACCAACCAACGTGGATTCAGATGCAGCAGCGGCTCCTGATGGACGATTCTGCAAGAACAGATACAGCTACTCCAGAAACATTACACAAACCTTCCTGAAAGCAGTGAAAGATCTTGAAGAAGATCTTCTGCTTCAAGATGTTAACTGATGGACTGGAGTGGTATGTTTTTATCAGCTGTTTGGACTCTTTTTCTGACAGCACCCATTCACTGCAGAGCATCCATTGCTGAGACACTGATGCAGAGACACATTTCTACAAACCTGATGAAGAAACAAACTCATCTACATCTCGGATGTCCTGAGGATGAGTGCATTTTCATGTTTGCCTGAACTATTCCATTAATTTTAAGGGTTAATTGCGCAGGAGCCCTGTTCTGTGTGCCACCTTCATCATGGGGAACCTCTGCTGGACTCTGAGTCTCTGCGGCCCGATGTTAATCGGCGTTCTCCTCCTCCTACTCTTCCTCACCACAGAGATGATGACGAGCATGCAGAGCATGGAGGCGCTGATGGACACGCAGACGCTGAAGAACAGAAGCGGTTTGTTCTCTCCCCACTGCTCTTCTCCCTCTACACCAACGACTGCACATCTAAAGACCCCTCTGTCAAGCTCCTGAAGTTTGCAGACGACACCACACTGATCGGCCTCATCCAGGACGGTGACGAGTCTGCTTACAGACAGGAGGTTAAGGAGCTGGCTGTCTGGTGCAGTCTCAACAACCTGGAGCTTAACACGCTCAAAACTGTGGAGATGATCGTGGACTTCAGGAGAACCCCCCCTGCTCTCCCCCCACTCACCATCATGAACAGCACTGTGACTGCAGTGGAGTCATTCAGATTCCTGGGCACCACCATCTCTCAGGACCTGAAGTGGGATATTCACATAGACTCCATTGTGAAAAAGGCCCAGCAATAATTGTTGAACACACACTATTTATACACTTATTTATCTAACACACATACTTAAGTCTACATTTCAATTTGCACATAATATACCTGTACATACAAAACTGCCTATTGGAAGGAAAGGAAGGTATGTGACATGTGGCCAAGTATGGTGTCCCACGCTTGGAATTTGCAGTTGGGGATTCGGTGCCTTGCTCAAGGGCACCTCAGTCGTGGTATTGAGGGTGAAGAGAGTGCTGGACAGTCACTCCCCCCACCTACAATCTCTGCGGGACCTGAGACTCGAACCTTCAACCTTCGGATAACTAGTCCAACTCGTTAACCATTAGGCCATGACTGCCCCCAATATCAGAATCAGAATCAGAATGAGCTTTATTGGCCAAGTAGGTATGTTTACGCATACAAGGAATTTGTTGTAGTGACAGAAGCTCCACAGTGCAACAGAAAGACAGTAACAGGACAGGACACAGGTAATAAAAGAATAACAACAATTAACCAAAAGGCAATGTACAAAGCAGCAGAAACACAATATATAATATAGACAACTTGTTGTCTATATTATATACTTGTTGCACATACAATTGTCAATTTGTATATTGTTATTCCTTATGTACTTGTTCTATTTTTTAATCTTCTTTTATTATCTGTCCTGTCCTTTGAGTTTAGTTTGATCTCTAATTAAACACACCTGAAAAAACTAGTCAAGGGCTGTATCCGAAATCGCCCCCTATAGCCTCATTCACTATTCCCTACATTAGTCCACTCATACAGTTCACTTGAAGGAGTGAATGAAAACACACAGTGCACCGGAAGGACTGCCGCTTTTGCATAGTTTGCTTGCTGTTTAATAATCATTTGATACGAGCAGCTCCAATAGTAAGATTGAAGGATTTATCTTGAACTCTGTCACTGAAATTATTTATAAACCCTAATAGTCAGTTTACAATTAATTTTGTTCCTGTGTTGTATTACGCTGTGTTACGCCGTGGACGAGTGCTTCTAAAATGAATGGATGGGTGATTCAGCTGCGGGCGCCATCTTCTGGTGAGACTCGGGAATTCATTCGGCGCACGGCTCTCTCAGTGCATTCTGGGGATTCTCTAGCCGTTGAGTGTAAATCGGCTGTAAATCGTGTTTGCGGTGCATTGTGGGATTGAATGAGTGCACTCAAGAACATCCACTATGGTTTCGAACACCACTTAAAATGGCTGAACCCTCAAATAGTGCCCTATTTGAGGGTATAGGGGGTGATTTCGGATACAGCCATGGTCTTTGCATTTACTTTAATAACAGTCAGGTGTGTTGAAACTAAACTCAGGAATGAGGAACCTGTTTTACAGACCCACAGACAAACCTGTTTTACACACGTCACTCAAACACTGAACCAGGAAACAGGAATCACGTGAGTTCAGGGAAAGAGAAACTGAAGTGTAGTTGAGCTGTTGTGTGTTTGTGTCTCTGTATTAGTGCAGTAAAATGGCTGAAGCCAGATTTTCTCAGGATGAGTTCATGTGTTCAGTGTGTCTAGATCTCCTGAAGGATCCAGTGGCTATTTCCTGTGGACACAGTTACTGTAAGAGCTGTATTACAGACTGCTGGGATCAGGAGGATCAGAAGGGAGTCTACAGCTGCCCTCAGTGCAGACAGACCTTCAGTCCAAGACCTGCTTTAGCTAGAAACACCATCTTGGCTGAAGTGGTAGAGAAACTGAAGAAGACCAAACTTCAAAGTGCGGTTCCTGCTGGAGCTGGAGATGTTCAGTGTGACGTCTGTACTGGAAGAAAATACAAAGCCGTCAAGTCCTGTCTGGTGTGTCTGAACTCTTACTGTCAGAATCACCTCGAACAACACGAGAGTTTGTTTAAAGGAAAGAGACACAATCTGACTGAAGCCACTGGACGACTGCAGGAGATGATCTGCCAGAAACATGAGAAGCTCCTTGAGGTTTTCTGCCGCACTGATCAGAAATGTATATGTATGCTGTGTTTGGTGGATGAACATAAAAACCATGATACTGTATCAGCTGCAGCACAGAGGACAGAGAAACAGGTATTTAACACTAGACACTGATGAAATATTGCTTTCAAATGTGTTTATATCAGCACCATATTAACAGCTTACAGCATTCACTCTGAACACGACAGCAGAAATGAATAGCAGCTGCAGGAAGAGTTTCACTGTTTGCTGAAAATGAACCATAAACCTTTATCAACACAATCTTTCATAAAATAGGCCTTGATTAAGAAACAAATATCTATATATATATATATATATATATATATATATATATATATATCTATATATATATATATATATATATATATATATATATATATATATATATACTTCTATCAGTCTAAATGCAGTGACAGACACAGAAACACTGTCAGTGTGAAGCTATGTATGTGTCAGGTTAACTTTTATGATAGTTACACTTACAGTGTGAAACAGGCCTTAATCTTTATAATAATTAATGTACAATAGTGGTAAATGATTAATCATACCTTCTAGAGTTTTATTAATCTACAGCCCTTTTTTGTGAGATTCACTATCATCTGTTTGTCCTGCAGAAGCAGCTGAAGGAGACGCAGAAGACGATCCAGCAGAGAATCCAGCAGAGAGAGAAAGATCTCCAGCAGCTGAGAGAGGCTGTGGAGTCTCATAAGGTGAGTCTGGAGAAGAAGAGAAGTTTGTCTCAGTCTCAGTTCAGACTCACTGAAGCCTGAATCACTGTGTGTCCTAACAGCGCTCTGCACAGACAGCAGTGGAGGACAGTGAGAGGATCTTTACTGAGCTCATCCGCTCCATTGAGAGAAGCCGCTCTGAGCTGATACGGCTGATCAGAGATCAGGAAAAGCAAGCAGTGAGTCGAGCTGAAGGACAACTGGAGCGACTGGAGCAGGAGATCAATGATCTGAGGAGGAGAGACGCTGAGCTGGAGCAGCTTTCACACACACAGGATCACATCCAGTTCCTGCAGGTAACACAGATCTAGAAGAACAGGATCATAGTGGACTTGAGCAGATCCTGCTGTGACACCAGACTCACAGAGAAACATTTCATGAGTGTCTTATTATATAATCGTCAGTCAGACTCTCTTCTTTTAAAAGAGACGCCTCTTAGGTTTCAGCACCAGAAATCTTGCTCAGATGGGTCTTATGTCAGTACTTTTCTTTAAATCACTTGTAAAAGCGGCGTCCCACTGCTCCGTATAGTCAGTCCATCCTTGCTCACTTTACAATATTGCCTCCCCCTCTCAAAATTACTAAAAAAGACCAAAATGCAAGCTGCCACAAATAATCTGTGTTTACTTGACTGACTGAACAATGCTTCAGTGTACTGAAACCAAACCAAACCTGAGTGTGTCTTAAGGGTTCTAGTTAGTTTCAGTGTTTCTATGTGCTGTAAAGTTATAAATAATGGTCAATCTAATCCTAGCCTTTGAGCTGCTTTTCCTGAGCAAGTCTACTCAACTCTACAATCAGACTCCATTGATGTGCTTGAGATGTTAGATGGACATTTATGTTCTTAGCAGATGTTTTATCATCCAAACTATTTCCTAGAAAGTTCACATATAGTGTAAGCAGCAAATACTATAATCTGTAGCTCTAATGTGATGTAATGAATATGAGAAGAATAAAGCTGATGCTGTGAAAGTGCTGGATTACGTTACTAAAGATCAGTCAAATCTGATGTTGGAGCAGGTTATTGGGTGAAGTGTGGAGCTGATGAGTTTTGATTTCTGTTTTCTGTAGAGTTTCCAGTCTCTCTCAGCTCCTCCTGAATCTACAGACGTAAATGATGATCTCTTCAGTTCTCTCGTCTCTTCTGATGATCTGAGAGAATCTGTCCATCAGCTGAGAGACAAACTGGAGGATTTCTGCAAAGAGGAGCTCAAGAAGATCTCAGACAGAGGTAAAGTCCTGGAGATTCATCTGCTCATCATCATCTCATATCATGGAGAACATCATATTAGAAATGTGTTAGGAATGGATGCAGGATCATGAGAATCACACTGTTCATGTCTGTTGATTTCCACAGTCACATCCACCAACATTGTTCCCAGGACCAGGAACGACTTCCTAAAATGTAAGTCAGTAAGAAAACTAGCAGAAAACCTCACTGAGTGTGTTCATGTTCTTCTGTAGAAGGAGAAAGAAGAGTTTATAATTGATGATGTAAACGGGGTGTAAATTTGGTCTAACAGTAGGGGGGACAATTTCTCAAGAGCAGTTTTTGAAGGGGACACAAATAATACAGCTAAAATTTACTTGTAAGGATATACACAGAGGAAAACCTTACTATTAGTGTAGCAGGGAGACTATTGCGTTATTTTATGACAAATGTTGACGAATCTACAAATGTAGAGCGAAAGCACATTAATAGACCATTTCAGTGTTTTGCAG
The DNA here is from genome assembly GCF_936440315.1 of Barbus barbus. Classification (NCBI taxonomy): domain Eukaryota; kingdom Metazoa; phylum Chordata; class Actinopteri; order Cypriniformes; family Cyprinidae; genus Barbus; species Barbus barbus. Next base: position 30,035,538 of record NC_136745.1, on the reverse strand, counting down.
ACTCAAAATGATGAAAACCGGACGTAAACAATAACAAAGGAAAGCTACTGCGCATGTCTGGTCCTGAAGCATTTCCGGTAGCGCCATCTTCAAATCTCAGATCTGTCAAAACAAGCACGTACTATTTAAGTCTAGCGAAGACGTAACAGTTAAGGTATTTCCAGACGGCTCTGATTGATGCGTGCGTTTACTCGAGAGATGGTGGTAATGTTAAATGTATTGCTGTCTGGATGCTTACAATTAACTGCATAGCGGAACGTTTGGGATCATTTGTTCGTACAATGGATGACATCAGTCTTATGTTTGGTTAAACTGAAGCGAGACAAACAGTGTCACTTACGATCTTATCATGGTTTGTCACTAAGATGTCCGGGGAGGTTTTTAGTGGACATTTCACTTGCACTGCTGGGTCAGTCTGTATATCTATGCAAATGTTCTTTTTCATATTTATTTATACAGCACTTTTCACAATACATATAGTTTCACTGCAGCTTTACAGAACATGCATGTTTATTACAACACTAAATTAAAGCTAATAAACTAATCACTACATCCCATTATTACTGATTTCAATCGTTTTATAATGTGTGCTTAGTTTGGTCAAGTTTGTTGCTGTGGAACAGTGCGAGAAAGAATTTGAGTGCTCTATCTGAGCCATCATGTGGTCATAAATAAACAAGATGAATGCAGTTCAGTGCTGGCTACCATGTTTTGCATAAACCTATATTCGTTTGTTTTTTTAAAAGTATAGCCTACATGCAGATTAATAAATGCACACACACTACATACAGCATATATGTGGGTATGCATGTCTTTATGCACATTTACTGTAAACACACACACATACAGAAGTACTGGTCAAAAGTGTGGGCACTATTACTATTAATAATAATATGTTTTTGAAGGAAGTCTCCAATGCTCATCAAGCCTGCATTTAATTGATCAAAAAAGAGGCATATTTTGAAATATTATTACAATTTAAAATAACGGTTTTCTATTTTAATGTGCTTTAAAATATTATTTATTTCTGTGATCAAATCTGAATTTACAGCATATTTACTCCAGATATCAGTGTCACATGATCCTTCGGAAATCATTCTGAAATGCTGATTTATTATCAGTTTTGGAAACAATTGTGCTGTTTAATATTTTTTATAACCTGTGATAATTTTAGGATTATTTGAAGAATGAAAGAACAGCATTTATTTAAAATATAAATATTTTGTAATAGTAATAAATCTAATACTAATAGTGATGTATAGTGTGACTTTTGACCAGTACTGCATTTAAACAAAAGACATCCTCTCACTTTACTTACTTTTTTTTGCCGCCATTGTTTTGAATGCGCTCCAACACTAACCGGAAACGTCCGAGGAACAAAGACATCACTTCCTTAAACAGCCGAATAGCCGTTTGAAATGTGCGCGAAACCGGACGCGCGCTCTCAGCAGTGGCGCCTCCAGAAATTTTTCATTGGGGTGGCCAGATGGGGCCACTTAAAATCTTGGGGTGGCACACCAAAACTATAAACCCTAAAAATGTATTGGTGATTTAAAAAAAAAAATCCCATTGTTTTTGCCTTTTTTATGTCTATTCATGCCATTTTATTTTTTAGGAAAAAAATATGAATAAAATATATTTTTTCAAAAATTTTAATTTTCCATTTTTTTTCTAATGCTCTAAACAATGTAATGACATGAAAAAAAGCTTTTTTGGGGGGGTCTCAGGAGGATATAGCGGACACATGACAGAATCGGCAATGAAGTCAGCACACGCTTTTGACGCGTGCCATTTTGAGAACACTACAGAAAGAGCACGTTGTTTTCGCCTGTGTGGATACTTCAAACGACGTTTGCTCTGCCTGTGTGGTTTACCTGTAACACGTTCAGAACGTGCGTTTTGTCCGACTCCAAACGCACGCATTCGACGCCCATTTCCTGTTATGATAAACGCACGTCAAAAACGCGCGTTTTTGGTGACTCCAAAGCGCGCGTCAAGAACGCGCGTTTCATAGGAAATCACACGTCGAAGACGCGCGTTTTGATACACAAAACCGTGCGTTTCCGACGCGCGTTCGCCATAATCCCAAAGCGCGCGCTAAGAACGCGCGTTTTCATGCCTGCCTGACTGTGCATTAGGGATGAAATGCATAACTGATGCTACTAAAATTTATACTGGCCAGTGGGGTGGCCAGTGTGGTGGCCAGGAGTCGGCCAGGGGTGGGCCACCCCCTGGTGGCGCCATTGGCTCTCAGATGCACAAACTGTGTCCTGTGCACGTGCAAAGAGAAAATAATCACTTCATCCGATGTTTAAGTGAATAAAATAGCCAATTGACAGCCTGGAGTTCCACAAATATTGACTTGTTCTCTCACCGGACTTGTGTTTATGATATAAAAGAGGAAAGCATTTGGACCAAAGCACTGAGAGTCAAGGGAGGGAGACTCAAAATTACATTTTTGCCCCGATTGTGTTGTTTTACTACTCAAATTATTTTAAGTATAAAACATTATTTACAGTACACCGTGTGGTTTTAATCCTATTTTTAGTGGGGACAAGGACACCCCTCAGATAGGTTGGGTGTTGTGAACCCTGAAGAGTTCAGTTACATGAGAAGATCAGACAGATTCATAATTCCTGATTCTGATGTGTTTTATCTCCATCAGATTCCCATCAGTTCACTCTGGATCTGAACACAGTGAATAAAAACCTCCTTCTGTCTGAGAACAACAGAGTGATTACTAACACTGGCACAGTCCAGCCGTATCCTGATCATCCAGACAGATTTGATGTGTGTCGTCAGGTGTTGTGTAGAGAGAGTGTGAGTGGACGCTGTTACTGGGAGATTGAGTGCAGTGGAGATTATGTGTTTATATCAGTGTCATATAAGAGCATCAGCAGGAAGGGACGGGGTAAAGAGTGTTGGTTTGGATATAATGATCAGTCCTGGAGTTTGTTCTGCTCTCCCTCCAGATACTCATTCATACACAATAACATAGAGACTGATCTCTCTGTGAAGTCCATCATCAGGAGAATAGGAGTGTTTGTGGATCCCAGAGCAGGAACTCTGTCCTTCTACAGCGTCTCTGACACAATGAGCCTCATCCACACAGTCCAGACCACATTCACTCAGACCCTCTATCCTGGGTTTGTGGTTGGTCTTGGATCATCAGTGAAACTGTGTTGATGAATCAGAATAGACCGATGAGAGATTCTACCCATAATGCTTTGAGCTGCAGGATAAATCAGTAACAGATGTTATAGAGTCTCTTCATCACATTAATATGAACATGAATCAGAAATCCTCATCTAGACAGTAAATCAGTGATGATCTGTGTTTCTGGGCTTTTCTCAAACTCACATCAGTCATTTGTATTCTTACTATCAAACTCAGCCTGATATTATCATTCATCTGATTTTCTCAGATGTTTGTAATAAAACACAATGTCAAATCATCTGATGAATGTGTCAAATGTCTGAATGCTGCATGAATTATGAATAAAATTAATGAATCGACTGAAATCAGCTTCAGGAGAGTTTCTGATGTTATCAAATATGACATAAATCACAGCATTTAATCAAATACATTCATTCTAACTACAGTAAAGACAGTAAAATATTAATTTTATACAGTAAAATATTAAATTATGATGAGATCTTCAGTGAAAGATCATGACAGAATATTTACTTCCTGAAATATGTCTTTTCTTCTGAGTAGGGAAATGTTTTAATGACTGTATATTCACTGAATCAGTCAAATCAGCTCTTTTATTTATTAAAACATGTCCAAATGTGTTCAAACATCTGCAGGCTTTGCTTAATTCATTTAAACAAATATTACCATAGAAATAAAGCAAATATGACTTTAGCTGAAATATAATCCTTTTTATTCATTTAATTATTAATTCAGTTGAAATGTGCTACAAATACAATAATTCTGCTGTCAAATAAAGAGACTATTCAATCATATAAAATAATACAAATACATAACAATGACCAAAATATTAATAGTAGTTCATTATTATTTAAATCATAACAAATCAAAGAAATGTTGCAACTGCAATAATTATTTACATTATTTATTTAGCAGATGATTTTATCCAAAGCCGCTTACAAATGATGACAATAGAAGCAATCAAAACATTATATATCAAATATATATAAAATAAACTCATCCATAAAACTGTATGATTGCAATAATGCTTCTGCACTGTAAAAAGGTCAGTATTTAATAATAATAATGATGATAATAATAATAATAATTTCCAAAATATAAATGTTATTTTATGATTGATTTTTAATTATATCAATTGAACACAAAATATTATGATTGCAATAACACTTCTGCATTGTAAAAAAAATCACTATTTAAAAACAAAAAATCAGTCAGAATTTAATAATAATAATAAAAATGGATAATAATAATAATTCTTTCAAAATATTAATTTGATTTCATACTAAATTTAAAAACTGTATTTAACAATAATATTAATAATAATAAAACCAATAATAATAATACTTTCAAAATATAAATTACCTTTTATTATTTTAAATATGGTATGCTTGCAATAATGCTACTGCACTGGTAAAATTAAATTATTAATAATAATAATTTCCCAAATATGAATTTTGTTATTTTTTTATTATATCAATTAAACACATAAATAAAAATTGTATGATTGCAATACAATAATGCTACTGCACTGTAAAAAATACATTTACATTTAGTTATTTAGCAGACTCTTTTATCCAAAGTGACTTACAAATGAGGACAATAGAAGCAATGAAAACCAATAAAAGAGCATTTAAGAATAATAATATTCCCTGAGCACGTAAAAACAATAAAACGAACGCACACTCAATATACTTTAACTTACATAGTAACAAAAACATTTGCTCATACTGTCTAACTCCTTTGACATGTATTGCAATGTCAACTTGTGTCATCAAGTAAACAACAGCTGAATCAAGAGAAAACATGAAAATAAACATGCAAGAGCTTTCCTCTCTGTGTTGTGCCCAAGCAGGACAGCAATGCCATGGAGAACTGCAGTGTGTTGAAGAGTAACCTCAGTTTGCTGAAAAGAGGGAAGAGTATATAGAATGAGATTGCATGTTATTCTGTATAAAGAATGTCTTATTTATTGTTTTTAATTTGCTGACAATCCATTTAATTTAATGAGGTAGTCCTTCTAAAAATGTAAATTCTCTTATCATTTATCACCCTCATGCTAACCTCCATGTATATTACTTTCTTCTGATAAATACAACGATTTTTAGAAAAATCCTCAATCTCTGTGAGTCCATATTTGATGCTTTAAAAACACCACACACAGCAATTGTGACAGTAATTCATATGAGGAGGAATAAATATCTGCTGAAGACATCTTCTTCACAACATCGCTCTCGTTTTTGAAGCATTAACTTTAAGGGTCCCTTCCTCTAGCATTATATGGTCTCGCATAGATGGATTATTTTTCTAAAAATCGTTGAATTTATCTGAAGAAAAAAAGTCATAGGACAGTATAAGAATGAATAAATGATCAGATCATTTAGATTTTTGGCAAGAACATCCCTTTAAAACATCCTTTTCTGCCAAACAAAGTCATCACATACCTTCTCCAAGCTGTCTGTTTTTCCTGCCAGGATTAAGAGATTTAGAGAAAAGAACTGATTAGTTGTAGAACAACAAAAAACACATTAATGATCGATATCTTTAGCATAATTTGCACTCATGCACTTTGTATTATATTAAAGAAGCTAACCTCATATACGTATTGCTTTGGAATCAGCTTTGGTATCTGCTCAAATCATATTAATCCAGCAGGCACGGGTCTGTAATATGATGATGCACATAAACAACTCAGTTAATTCATGAACAACAGCAGATAAAACCTAACTGACCATAAATATAAAAAAAGCATAGAAAATAAATAAAACATTAAAATGACACACACACACATATATATCCATTAAAGAATACTTAGAGTTTGTTCAAGCTACAACAGTTATTTAGTAAAGGACAGTTATTTATTAAAGAGTTATTTTCTCTTTATCTTTTGTTTGATTAACATTAATAACATTCCACAGCAGGTTTATTTAGGCTGCTGTCACTTTAAGAAGAAAGAATCTAATATACTGATCCACATCTGTTTTCTCCTAACTGTTCGCCTTCATTTTAGACATAACCTGTGTTTATGAGAATACTAAGAAAGATTGGTATTTTACAACTCTGTGTGTTTATGTTTATGAATCAGAACACATTTCTGAACTTGAATGCAGAGCGCGTGCACAGAGATCAGGTTTAGAGGATCAATCAAGCACGTGCCGTTCTTTAATCTCCATTCATCCGTGCTTCATCACGTGCTTTAATCCATTAACTTTGACTTTAATATCATATAATCAAGTTCCTTAACATTAAACTCAAACTTATATGTTTGATGTTGATTTTGAATGTTCTCTAAACCATCTTAGATGAACCGCCAGCTGTTTCAGAACTCTCCATAAACGTATAAATCATGTTTTTGTGCTAAAGTTTTGAGAACGCTGTTAAAGATCAGATAACTTTGAATGAATATTCTGTTAATGTTACTGGAAGAACGTTTGTTCATAACTTTGAGAGAACAGAGTTGTCACGCTGCTAAACTTTACATACTCTCATAAAAGTGCAAATATCATATTTGACTCAGAATTGTGTTATATAAAACGTTGCTGTTATTACTTAAATTAAATACTGGGGAATATAAATCACTTTCATAGAGGTTGTTTTCATAATTTCTGCATGTGTTTACACTATTTTTTATTCTAAATTCTATAGTTTATTATTTTTTATTTTATTTTATATATCCATGGTAATGAGGAGCATTGTTTTACTGTGATTATGACCTTATTAATAGTTAAACTTTTTAATCATTGTAATGAATTTCAATAGAAGTAAAAGGTTAAGTTGTATGTATATGTATGTGTAATATATTTTGAAAACCTGACAATACATGTTGTTATTATACATTTTTTTAACGACAAAAGCATTTATAAACACAGATTTGTGTGTGTGTGTGTTTTAAAGAAGTTTTATATATAAATAAAATATTTCTGACATATGGTTGCAATAAAATACCAAAAACATTATTAACATATGTACATACACAATTTTTACTAGGGGGATTTTATATAGACTATTTTATTAAGTTATACCTTCACCCAGAAGTGTATGTGAAAATGATGCTATATATCGCCTTATAAGTAACATATATGGCAATAACACTCTTGATATAGAGCAATGTACTGTCATAGGTGTAAGATATCAGAGACAGAATCAGACGAATTTAAGATGCATCAGAAGATTGAAACCTGAGGAGCTGGAATGCAGAGAGGCCTCAAAGCTGTAACAGGACAACGTCATAAATCAGATTCCTGGCTCCTAACAAGCAAACTAACCAGCAAGCCTCTTTCACAGAATTGCTTACAACCTTGAGACAAAAGAACACTTATTGATAATTCCAATTCAGGAAGGAGACTGTCAAATGTGTTGCAAGTAATCAAGACTGATGTTCACATGTAAACCTGTGATAGAAAATCACGAGCTACAGACTCTCTTGGGGGGTCTCCACACATAGAAGACAGACCAAACCAAAATCCCTTTGTCTAAAGAACATGCCTTCGTTCTCCTTAGAACCACACGAAGACTTTCTTTTTCATACGCACATAAAATCATCCTAAAAGGACATTTTTATACAGAACCCCATATTATGTTGTAACCCACATATCATGTTTTAATCAAATAATATGTGTCTTTTTAATCATTATTGAATAGCTGAAGGATTCAGATGCATGTTTGATATGTATGAGTTTGAAAATTCATGCTTTAAATGTTTCTTCCAATCAATTATTTGTCAAATGTATCGTAGTCTTGTTATAGAAATCGATGTTAAAAGTATACTTTGCAAGAGCCTGTAAAGTTCAGACCTCTGACTGAACAGATAACAAGTTGATTTATTAGGGGGGTCGAGGAACAAAGCAATACCCCAAGCAAGGACAGTATCTAATTGGTCAAGACGTCCAGATGGGACGGTCTGAAAGCCGAGTTTAAAAGCTCAGGACACCATATTTTAATCGCTCTTTTTCAAAACCTCTTACTCTCTTACACCCTTTGTGCTTCACTTTTGCCACCGCGTGCTGCTCTTTGAGCGTGCTCTGGCCCACATGCCAGCTGCTACCGTGATGGAAAGAAAACCAACCTAGTCTCGTTACATCCTTTTAGTCTTTTACTTTAGTTTCTTTTCTTTCCATGGAGTATCGTGTTCTAATGTAAGTTTGCTACAAAGTCCAGCTCCGACTGCACTCGCTTCAAACTTCGACCAGACCAACTCCGCATCCTCAGCCAACGCCCAAGACCTCACTTCAAAGACTACTGAACCCTCAACCCATCAGACACTTCGGGGAACCCCGTCTGCAACGACGACACAACCCAAAGCAAGCAAGTAACGCCTCCAAGTTCTGAATTGGTGACTTTAATATAAATCTTAGCCTCATTGAGAAACTCAAAACGAGGGGTAAATAAGTGATTGATGGTTGTTCAGGTCTATGCAACTATACAACTAAACTTGGGATTTCACATTTCCATTCTCTTAAACTCATCCTTTCCTCACTTTCTCTCTTTCTGCAACGTGTGAATGCGTGTGTTCATGTGTTAGATTAGTTTGTCTTAGGTTTATATAAATAAAATCTAATTTATATTGAAAAGAGAAGTATCTTGTGTTTTCTGCTCACAAGTTAATGTCTTGTTACTGTGCTGTTTAATAGTGTTTTCACTATATTTTGGATTTTAATATCCAGTACAGAGTTTGTTATACGGCTCGTTCAGTTAATCGCCGTAACACTGATTCTGTTCAAATCCCTATAAAATCATAAATGATTCCCTTTGAGCTAAATTAAACTATTTCTTTAAATTACATATTAATATTACTTGTATTACGTTACATAGGCTATATTACATTTTCATATTGAAATGCAGCCTTAATTTGCTCAAAACTATAGTGGCCATAATTACACATAATTACCTTCATCCTTCACGTCAGGAGCACACCGTCGCCTGGTGCTTTAAAATACTCAAGATTCTTTGATAAAACACCTAAAGCTCAAATAAAACATGATGGTTGCTTTGTCACACACACAAGAGCAACCAAATCATCTGCCGGTCAAATATGGTACTGCTTACTCTGCCAAAACCAGTCAAACAAAAGCTGCTTAATTTTTAAGCAATGATTTTTCAAGTTCAAGTTCAAGTTCAAGTCAGCTTTATTGTCAATTCTTCCACATGTACAGTACATACATACAGAGAATTGAAATTGCATTACTCTCAGACCCTTGGTGCATACAGTTAACATTAAACACGATTTAACAATTTTTGTTAAACATCCTATTTTGACATGTGACCCTGGACCATAAAACCAGTCATAAGGCTCTATTTTCTGAAATTGAGATTTATACATCATCCGAAAGCTGAATAAATACGTTTTCCATTGATGTATTGTTTGTTAGGATCTGACAATATTTGGCTGAGATAAAGCTATTTGAAAATGAGGGTGCAAAAAAAAAATATCTAAATATTCAGAAAATCATCTTTAAAGTTGTCCAAATGAAGTTCTTAGCAATGCATATTACTAATCAAAATTTTTATTAAGAAATATTGTCATGGAACATGATCTTTACTTTATATCCTAATGATTATTGTTGGCTATTGCTACAAATATACCTGTGCTACTGATGACTGCTTTTGTGCTCCAGGGTCACATATTAATATTAATATATATAATTATAAATCAGATGTGTTAGAGTTAGGCTATGCAATACTTATTCAAAACAAAATAAAACATGTAGCAACCGCTTATTGTGACATGAATGGCTTCTATGATTGAGAAACTTTAAGAAACTTGCAACAAAGTCAAAGTATTACTTCCATATGAGGCTCCATCTCTGAGAGTAAATAACTTGGTCACTATCAGTAAATGACTGAAGTTTGGGGAAGTGAAACATCTATAAAAGCAGAAGTTGAGTAACATCATTTAAATGTGATCTACAGTTTCATAAGTCATTGAACAACCTCATCTACAGCAGACGGGTAAGAGAAATAATGTTATCTATCTATCTATCTATCTATCTATCTATCTATCTATCTATCTATCTATCTATCTATCTATCTATCTATCTATCTATCTATCTATATGTCTGTCTGTCTGTCTGTCCAATCTGATGCCAATAGGAGCATTTGGTTATAGACTATGCTGAACCAAAATAAACGTGATCAGTTAAAAACAATGCAGGTAACAGGAAAACAGTTCAGAACATTTTTAAAAGATAATTTACATGCTAATTAAACACGAATTTTAAATATACTGATGTACAGTAAATTGAAATGCCAACGTTGTCATATTCACCATATTATACCATAACATTTAATAACTTTCACTCTGTAAAGTCTTTTGATTTACAGTAAAAGTAGTCCAAATGCACTATTTCCCAAATGCCTTCATTTGCATTTATTCGTTTATTTATACTCTTATGCAACCACAATGCAAACTAATGCTAGAGACTTGAGTAAAAGTGAAAACTGACAAGCTAAAAATGCGGTTGACTTAAAACAGGAAATTAAATCATGTGTGTTTTCTCCTTCAGAAAGATGAAGCCGTCAGGCTGGTGGCTGCTGTTTGTTTATGTCACGTGTTTCCACCCGTCTCTCATTCTGGGCATTAAGCGGATCATAGTGAATTACTCATCTCAGAACCTGTCCTCTGTTCCCCCCGGCCTCAAACCGTCAACGGAGGACTTGGATCTGTCGCTGAATCGCATCCAGGCACTGACCGCCAAAGACTTTATCACAACACCACGACTCCACTTCCTCAATCTGTCCTGGAATATACTGGAGAACATAGACATGGATACATTTAACTCCACACCGGCTTTGGAGATCTTGGATCTGTCGCACAACAGACTCCAGAACCTCTCGGACCAACCGTACCTGCTTAAAATGGGACGTCTGCAACTCTTAGACTTGTCGTCCAACTTGTTTTCCATCATGGCGCTAGGAAGGGAATTTTCCACCTTGAAACACCTGCAGTGGTTGGGCCTGAGCGCCAAATCAATCAGCAACCAAGACTTCACTTACATCGCCAATCTTACTCTCAAAACGCTCTTTATTAATGCAAATGGCCTACAGATGTATGAGGAGAACAGTCTTACAGAAGTACACTCCGAGAAAGCCATCATCGCCTTGTCCAAAAGTGACCTTGACATTGCAATCGCCATTGATGTTTTTGCGGCGTTTAAAGAAGTCGAATTCACTTTGGTGGACAGTGGGATGAAGGTCATCCAGCAGATACACCACAGAGGAATCCTACGCACCGTTAGCTTGGAAATCTCCAAAGTGGAAACCACCTGGCACATTCTAACAAGCTGCGTGAACACAATATTGCAGTCTACAATCCGACAGCTTTCTTTCTCAGACCTTACGATGACGAAAATGGAAGACGGCATACTGTTGTCCACAAGCCGCATGTTGGATTCCTTCTCTACAACTCGAGCATCCGTAACCGAATTCATCTTCAATCAGGAAGAGCTCTATGACTTCTTCATAAACATGCCTGCAAGAAACGTCAGTTTAACCCAAACGCCAATCATCTTCATGACCTGTCCTTCGACTGTTAGCCAGATCGAGGTGTTGGACTTGTCCGATTGCGCTCTTACAGAAAACGTCTTCTCGATTGATCCGGATACTGAATGCAATACAATGACAAACCTAGTAAAGTTGGTTCTGAAGGGGAACAACTTGAAACTCCTTAGACCACTGACCTCAAGAATACATCTCATGGATTCACTTCAATACATCGACCTCAGTCAGAACACACTTACCTATTCAGAGGAACAAGGCAAGTGCGTTTGGCCTCCCAAAGTTGTCCAACTGGATTTGTCTTCGAACGGGTTCGACCAGAGCGTCTTCAAGTGTTTGCCTGATTCCATACGGATCCTAAACCTTCGGAATAACCGAGTGACCTCAGTTCCTTCAGATCTTCGGGTTTTGAATGACTTGAGGGTCCTTGATCTTATGGACAACCGTCTTCTAGACCTTCCCACCTGCCAAGCGTTCCCAAACCTGCAGAAGCTCTCTATAAGATCCAACTCCGTTCATTCGCCTTTACCGGGAGCCCTCGAGACTTGTCCGCATCTTGAAGAGCTGGACTTAAGTCGCAACCCCTTCATCTGTACATGTGCTTTGCGTGAATTCAGCACTCTTATTAAAGACCGAGCGACACGACCGAGAAGAGAAACTCTTGGTTTGACTCTTGGCCATTGGCCGGAAGGATACCGATGCAGTTACCCAGAATCCTGGAGCAACTCCTTACTAGAAGACTTCTACCTTCCTGAGATCTCCTGCAATGCTTGGATTCTAGCTATTACTATTCTGATCCCGACAATCACTTTAATAGTCACTGTTAGCCTTCTTTGCAATCGTCTGGACGTGCCATGGTACCTCAAGATGATATGGAAATGGACACGAGCCAAGCACAACGCAATAACTTCCCAAAGGAAATCAGAAGACTTGGAAGGGTTGCGCTTCCATGCATTCATATCGTACAGCCAAAAGAACGCCGATTGGGTAAAATCTCAATTTCTTCCCAAGCTCGAAGGCGACTATGGCTTGCGAGTGTGTCACCACGAGCGCGATTTCATCCCAGGAAAGACAATCGTCCAGAACATCCTCCGATGCATCGAGCAGAGCCGAAGGTGCGTCTTTGTGCTCTCCTCTCATTTCGTCCAGAGCGAATGGTGCCACTACGAACTCTACTTCGCCAATCACCAGCGGGTGACGCGAGGGATGGACAGCATTATTCTCATTCTGCTGGAACCTCTGCCATTGTATCTCATTCCCTCCAAGTACTACCAGCTCAAGGCTATGATGTCCAGACGCACCTATCTGGAGTGGCCACAGGAGGGAGCTAAGCAGAAACTCTTCTGGGCAAATCTCAGAGCAGTTCTGCAGGCCGACCTTCCCAGTCCGTCAGAGAGAGAAGAATAGTGACTAATTTTCATAGAGATTGTCAAGCAGATACTCATTTAAAAAAGTGGTTCTCAACCAGAGGGCTTCAGCAAACTTCCACAGGGGCCTCAAGATGACTTAAAATAATTTGAAATAAGACAAAACATGTCTAAAATTAAGATATTTATGGACCTGGAAAATGGAGTTTATTCTTTTTTTTTTTACGCAATGCCAGCTTCACGTGGCTATTTCATGGTGAGAACATTTTATGATAAAACTGTATCAGGTTTTTAAAATCTATTATTCGGAAAACTCCATAACTATATTTGTTTTAACTTTGTCAGAATTGTTTTGCTAGAATATGGAGAGATTTCACATACTAACAAACTATATATATATATATATATATATATATATATATATATATATATATATATATATAATGGAATTATTAAATACATCATGGAATGATGCAATAATTAAATGAAAATACAATTAAAATTAAGTTTTTTTTTTTTTTTTTCATTTTAAGGCAGTACCTTGCATCATTTTCTGGTACATCAAAAACTAAATGTATTTATAATGCCTATTTATGCTAACATTTCATTGTACATTTGTTTATTTATTGCAAAATTCCATGATGCAAATAATAATTGTATCATTTCATTTAGTCAAAAAATATTTTCCAAGCTCTAAAACATTTTATTGATAGAATTTGTGAGTAAAACAATATATTAAAAATCCTGAATTCTTATGCAATGAATCACAAACAACTGAAAAAGGCATGCATATTCATTGCTTAAAAAGACTGGGAACCCTGAGGAAAATTCTGAAATTTAAGGACTCGGAGTAAAAAAGGTTGAGCCACTGTTGTAAAGTTATTAATTGCAATGATTGGTACTTTTGCAGTGCTCGGTACCAATCATTGCAATTAATAACTTTACAACAGTGGCTCAACCTTTTTTACTCCAAGTCCTTAAATTTCTGAATTTTCCTCAGGGTTCCCAGTCTTTTTAAGCAATGAATATGCATGCCTTTTTCAGTTGTTTGTGATTCATTGCATAAGAATTCAGGATTTTTAATATATTGTTTTACTCACAAATTCTATCAATAGAATGTTTTAGAGCTTGGAAAATATTTTTTTACTAAATGAAATGATACAATTATTATTTACATCATGGAATTTTGCAATAAATAAACAAATGTACAAATGTACAATCCTTGAAATTAAAAACCATAAATGAGACAAAAGACATCCTGAGATTTACAGTGAATAGGGACCTTAAGGAAGACCACGTTAGTGATGCATAAACTGAAAAAGGGTAGAGAATGACAATTAAATTCCATACTCTACTAGAGAACAAATGTTTTATTATGAGCTGCTAGCACAACATTATATTACACAATAACAGTCTAGTTAATTCATGAAGTATTTTACAACAATACAATGTGAACATATTGCATTTGCTTTAACAGTGAATTCTGCATTTTACAGACAAATAATAAGAAAATGCTGAATATTTTTCAATGTTCATTAATACCTAAAATAAAACCATGACCTAAATGAGATCTGCTTGATGACTGGTGCATCACGACTCTAAACATGTCTGAAGCTTCATATTTGATGCCAAAAAGTTTGAGAAGTCATTTAAAAAATGTCTGAAAAGTAACAAAACTGAACTGATCCATAGGTTAAAGGTCAGAGGTCGCTCAGGGTAATGACTGGACGATGATGATCTTTTCGTTAACGCAGAAGCGGTGGAGCACCGTGAGCAGGTTTTCTCCGCACCGCGACACCTGACGCTCCATCGCCAGCCGAAAATCCTCCTTCACACCTTTGGTGATTCCTCGAGTCACGGTGTGATGTCTATGAAAACAGACACACGGCATGTGAGAACAACATTGAGCTGATACAGGTCACAAAATACAGAAAGAACCGAGTACTGAACGTGAACTTTATGCAGAACCCAAACAAGAAATAAAACCATTTCGAAACCGCAGTTTCTCCACATTCAGACTGATATAAGAGCAACGCTCTTCCAATCAAATACTGAACACACACACACACACAAACGAATATTGTGGCAGAAAATACACATAAGGGTGAAGCTCACAAAGAAACGTCTGGCTCATATTGCATCCCAAATTAAATAAATAAATAAGGGAAAGGGGAAAAAGGGTAAGGGAAGTGGTGTGTGGCCAAGTATGGTGACCCATACTCTGAATTAGTGCTCTGCATTTAACCCATCCTAGTGTACACTCAGTAGTGAACACACACCCGGAGCAGTGGACAGCCAATGAGTATTGAGGATGGAGAGAGTGTTGGTTATTCACTCCTCCACCTACAATCCCTGCCGGACCCGAGACTCGAACCCACGACCTTCAGGTTACAAGTCCAACTCTCTATCCATTAGGCCATGACTTTCCAATAATAAATAAATAAATAAATACAAATAAAATACAAATAAAGATTCATAATGTAAAGAAAAAGTAAATAAATTAAAATAAAAAATAAAATTTGTAATTATAAATAAATATTTTTTGTATTCAACAACTTATTTTGGATGATGGCACTTTTTCTGTTTGTTTGTTTTGTTTTGGGCATAGTACAATTTTTAAGCACATTAAAATCTCTAAATAAATCTGTAACGTGAAAAAAATTATATACATTTATAAATAAATCAACATTTGTTTCAATTTAAAACAAGCAGTACAATGAGTAAATACATTGTGTACACTTGCACTTGTTCTTCAGTATTTAAAATCTGTTTTTTTACATTTCAATAAAGAGAATGAGACATTTTCCACATTTTCATTACTGTAAATGTGATTTTTGCAAAAAAAAAAAAATTGCAAATTTGATCTTGCAAAATATAATTTTCTATTTTTTAATTTTGATTCCCAGGTGCGATACAACTCAGACATTTCTTGACATCACCTGTGAGATTCACTCATGAATGTAAAACGCTGCAATTCAATGAAAACTACAGACACAATGTAATATAAAACAAACAAAAAACATTCTTTGAAGACGTCACAACATCTTGCGTAAAACACAACGGAAAAGGAGCCGTATGAGAACGGGAACGATCTTGCAAAATGAAAATGCTTGAGCGGAATGAAGAGAAATAATAGGAAGAGAATGTGAACACATGATCAGGCTGGGAGGAGTCTGGGAGGGTTGGGGGCGGGGTACCTGTCAGCCTTCTGAGCCCCTGGAAGCAGCAGGGTGTTTAACTCCACCCCCAGGGCGGGGCTGGGGTTCCTACGGACAGCAAACACTCATAAACGCACCACCAGCACTACGACAGCATGATCACAGCTGATTTACTCCCACAACCTACAAACAGCCCATCAAGAGCTAGCGGCACATCCTAAAACTACCATTAAAAAGCTTAAAATAACATTTTTCCCGCTCTATTTTTCATCTAAAATCCCATTGTGACAAAACACAGTCATTTTCTACTGATTTACAATGTAAAGCTCTTGCTTTATTCAGACATGAATGTAATATTTTTTTAAATAATTTATATTTATAAGTGCACTCTTAAAAATAATGGTTTCTAAAATAAGTTTTTGCAGTGATGCCACAGAAGAAGGGTCATTCCGGGTCAAATCAACCAAATTCCAGAAACTTGCCTGTCTTACATTTTTTTCTTGAGAAAGACAAACATAAATAGTGCTAAAAGGCAAAATATTAAACTTAATGGATGTATATTTACTGAGTAATCCACTATTTCATAGAGGACTAACATGAGATTCAGAGCCAAATTACAGCGGGTTAAAAATGACTTTTCGAAAGATTGAAGCATCATCATTTTATTTTTATACAGAGATTAGTAGGTCTAATAGTAAAATCTGTTGACTTTAGCAATCTTTGTTGTATTATATGCCAGTGGTGACCGTTCAAAAATGGGAAAAAGCACTTGCTCCAAAGTTTGCATGCCTGTAACTCAAGAAGTATTAAAGATATCTTAATATCCTTTCAGATTCTGGTTCTTAACAAACTTGTCTTTTAGCATCTTCATTTTTAAGGCCCTATATGGTTCAATCCCAGATATATGGGGATCTAAATGTGCCATAAAACATACCTGTCTGAGTGGCATAAATATACTTTTGTTGTTGAAAGTTTGCATTTCTGTAACTCTAGAAGTATTAAAGATATCTTAATATCCTTTCAGATACTGGTTCTTAATAAACTTTTCTTTAGTAATCTTTATTTTTAAGGCCCTGTATAGTTTAATCCAAAAGATATGGGGATCTAATTTGACTCTGTGTCCAAATTGCTGAATTTTATCCATTTTCAGTGGTCGAAAACCAAATGTGGATCACTTTGCATACAGCTGATATTTATATTTTAACAAGAATGTCTGAACAACAAACTAATTTAAGTACTTCTTTCGCTGTTTTGGCCGTGGACACAAAATGATTTGAAACCCATTTTTGGTTCCCAGTTCTTAAAACCATTTTTTTCTTAGTGTAAAGAACATTTTTATAATCTCAAGTAACTTTTTAAACTATAAAGAACCTTTAGTGGTTTTATGGATGATAAAGGCTCTTAATGGAACCATCAGTGTCAATAAAAAACCTTTACTTTTAAGTCTTTTCATTAAGTTCATTATGATCTAGCTCTGTTGTTCATCCAATATTTTTAAAACTGTTCTCGATTCCTAAACAGACCTGAACTTGCAAGTTGCAACCCGTTTAAAACCCCACACAACGTCAGACAAAGACCATAAAACGAATCAAAAAGGCTTCAAAAAGCAGCTCGAGGACATCAGCACTAAAGCAGGGTAAAGAAAACACGCTAAGCAAACCGCCTTCTTCCTGTCTCGCTGTTGGTCTTAACTGCAGCCTTTGTCCAAAACAAAAGGAGAAAGGAAACAGGAAGGAGGGAGAGACCTTTGATGATCACTTCTCATCATCTCCAGTTCCATTGGCTGATGTGTGTGATGTGGGCGGGACTTACTTGATGAGCATCCCCTGATTGGGCAGCAGCTCCAGTTGGACCCGCCCTCCTTCTGTCGTGCGAAGGTAAGCAAACTCTTCTAACATGTCAATGTCTCAGACAGAAAGCTGGTCAAGGACAGATATTCATATAAAAATACACTCATTCTGAATTATGATTAGAATTAGTGTCTGATTAAAAGGTTGAGACCATGTTAAACATTTCAATTGGTCCTGCAATGTGAAAAATGAACTCTATAAAGCTACTGCATCAGTTTTTTGTCCATATAACCATCAATAGCCCCTTTCACACAGTAATACCGGTAAATTGCGGTAAATTACCGGAACGACTTTAACGGTAAATTAAAAAATGCGCTGTTCACACAGGCAACATTCACACAGCCGATCATGTTAAGTGATTAACAGCGTTTAATACATTTTGAAAACAGCAATTTCCAGGCCTGGGGGAAAAAATAATGAAATTTTATTTCACAAATCTCTGTAATAGAGTTATAATTAATCATGTCCAGAATTTCGTGGGGGATTGTGTGTATATTTCATAGTTTTACTCATCCCTGCAGCTTTCAAGTTTATAATGAGGGAAATTCCTGCAAACATTTATAACATAGCAAGTAGGTTATATGAGTAAATAAATCCACACAAACTAGCAGATTAAAGCAGTCATTTGAAAACAGCGTGAGTGATTCAGCTGGACCGCGTCTTCTCTCTTTCACTCTATCAAAGCTGCTTCACATCAACACCGATCCAAGACTTTCGCTCGCATTTCGGGACAATTGACAAAATTGTAACTTGTTTAATCGGGTCATTGTGGCATCGTCACAAAAAATGTATAATTTGCACGTCTTTTTAAGCCAATCGGTACTCTCGCGCTCCAGAGGCTGTTTCAAGGCTCACAGTCACATCCAAAGCCGCCTAGAGCGAGTATCATATCGAGTTATTTTACCTAGTTTGTTGTCGAACTTAAGTGGTCAAATACACACAAAATTACACAAAAATGGCCGTCCTGGCGAGTATCCAGGCTTTTTCTTAAGTAAATGTGAACAGTTATGTTTACGCAAATGCAGAGGTCTGTGCGACGGACATAGGCTGATACATGGGATACAGAATTCCGGCTATTTACTGGTAATGTTACAACTTCTCATACCGGTAAATTGCCGAAACACATTCACACATGATCTCTTTACGGTAATTTACCGGTAATTTTCCGGAAAAGTCTGTATGTGTGAAAGGGCTTATTGCCTGCCCCAAATTGCATAGTTTCGCTCAGTTTAGCCCTTTTTAATAAAATTTAGACATTTTTTCCTATTATTTTCAATATTTCAGGTATCATATTCTCACTATATCAGACTATATGAGCCATAAAAGCCTGATGGATGAAATATAACGTAATATAAAACATTTTATGTATATGTTCAGTGAACTCATGTATATATATGTTCAGTGCCTATTATTTCATATGCCAGGTTTTCTAGGATTAATTTTTAGTAGTCTATAAATTAATATGAGATCATAACATCTGTATGCATTAGACAAAAATTAGAATAGCTATCATTTTACTTAAAGCCTTTATGTATAATGCATTATAAAGGGTTATTAGAGGCTATAATGCATAATAATGAATCCTATTGTGCGTTGTAATACATGATGTATTGTCATAATTATGACCAAATTTAAAATGCATAGTGTAACAACGAATTGATAAGCGTTATAATGTATTAACTGTGGTTACAATTATTCTTTAGATTGTGCCATGCATTATAAGTGCATTATAAGGCATAATTAATGCATTAAAACTACTTTTATTATGCTTTATACATAAAGGCTTGAAGTAAAGGTTTTAGATGAATCATAACACTGGAGGACTGGCCGATCTCTCTTCTGAAGGATACTGGTGACGTAGTTGAAGAAGTTCTCGTATTGGAAGCTGCCCTGCTGGCAGATCTTATCCACCGCCTTCAGGAAGAGATTCTCACCCTGCGGCCAATCATACTGCAGGAGAACGACCACATGACCCAGAGCCAGGTCGTCTCTGTTGTCTGTGAAGGCCCTCGGCTTAGAAAGAGAGGAAACGAGTTAAAAACCGAATCTGAGCTATGAGCTTTGAGAGAGGGTGAATGGTTCAGATCCAGTACCTTAAAACAGGCCAACATGAGCTGAAGACAGAACGGAAGGATGGATTTACTGGTGCAGGGGACGAGCCTCAGATCGTTACCTAGCAACAGAGGAGAGAGATCTTCCTATTATTTACATTTACATTTAGTCATTTGGCAGACGCTTTTATCCAAAGCAACTTACAATTGGGGAATACAAAAAGCGATTCATCTTGAAGAGGTAATCAGACAGAGGAAGTGCTCGTAACACCAAGTCTCAGTCATTGTTCAAATAAGTACAAGCTAGTAAGCGGAGAGAAAGATAGAGGGAAAGAGTGAGTTTAGGATGAAGTCAAGTACTGCTGAAAGAGAGGAGCTTTCAGTTGTTGCTTGAATATTGCCAGGGATCCGGCGTTCCGGATAGGGGTGGGAAGATTATTCCACCAGCCAGGAATGGTGAACTCTAAAAATATATTGCTCATTGTTTGTTCATGTCATCAAATGTTAATAAATGGGACCATTTTTTATTTTGGTACTCAAAAGTGTCACTACTGTGAAACAAATATAACTTATTAATAATTATTAAGTTACAATCAATGAAAAAAATATATATATATTTTTTATAAATAAATAATATATATAAATATGACAGATTTTTAAGAACATCAGTTCTGATCATAACCACCAAAAATGCATTCACTTTCTGGATTTTTACCCTTTAATTGTCAGTTGGTTAACTTAATGCTACTGTTGTTTTTATAATCAAAACACACACAAAATAAATTATTTTAGTTATAATAAAGGCTACGCAGTCTTTAAAATAATAAAAAAAATGTACAGTCTTGAATAAGTCAATGATAAACAACAATATTGGGTGGAAAATAGTACAAATTTTAAAAATAGCAAACATTTCAAAGCCTTGCCAACAGAATGAAAGCCTATTAACAAAGAATGCATGATCATATGCTTTAATGGCACTGAGATTAAATATTGACGTTGAAATGTTTTATTTAGTTTTTCTTTTAAGGTCCACAGTGTAACATCTAATTAAGGTATGCTCTAAGTATTTACACAGCCAAAAAAAAAGAAAAGAAATGAACAAGAGTTAATAAAATAAAAATTAAAAAGTATTGTAGTAAAACAGTGGTTTATGTATGTGCTATAGACGCACCTTTCCTGGTTTTGCTGCGGGGTTTGCGCTGCTCCTCGCTGCTCTTCACCGCTTCATGATTCTGGGGTATTAGACCAGAGACCACCTCCAGAAGCTTCTCACATGCCATCTGACAAAACACAGCATGAACACGATGAGATGCGCTAAACACAGCAGGTCTAATGCAGTGTGTGTGTGTGTGAGTGTGTTACCCTGTACTCTCCCAGCGTGTAGTGACAGGAGGCCTGCTGTATGATCGCCCGCTGCGTCTCTAGACTCGAGGAGCTGGAGAGAGAGCTCTGGTTCTGGTTCTGCTGGAGCGATGACATCAGACCCAGACTGGACAGAGCCTTCCGGTACTGACCCTGAACAACACACAGACGGGTAAAGACTGAACACAGCACCAATATCTGCCGCAAATAAAACTATTGAAACATTTTTGTCGATTGAAATAAAGCTGGAATAAAATAAAAATGAATATTAGATGAAAAACTTAAACTAAAGGAAAATGAGAGAATTTTACTTTGCCAACAAACTGAAATAGGTTTAAGTCAAATCTCTAAAATTATTAACTGGGAATGAACAAAAACTAAATTATATATTTTTTATAAATAAATAAATAAATAAATAAATATAAAATTTATTTAAATATATTTATAAATATAAAACAAACAAAATAATTGAATCTAAAAAGTAATATTAAAAAAAAAACTAATAAAATGACAAAATCCAATTTAAAATGTTAATAAAATATAAATTTATACAAATAATACTAAAATACCACTGCTATGGAGACACTGACATATTAAAATTATATTCTGATATATTTTAACTTGATTTCATGGAATTGTTGTTAATTAAAACTAAAAGTATTAAAAATAGTTTTTGCTAAATGAAATAAAGCTGACATGAAACACAAATAAATTTTAGATGGAAAACTTAGGAAATTAGAAATGTTGCCTTGCAGTTAACTGAAATAAGTAGTGTAATAAGTAATAAGTTGAAGTAATAAAATTAATAACAGGAAATAAACAAAAGCACATTACAGAATTACAAAAAAACCCTCAAATTAAAATGAATGCAAATGTCCAAAATGAAATGAACAGCATATTCAAAATATTAATAAACACTATAATTGTAATGCTATGGCGCAACTAACATAATTATACTGTGATTAATTATTATATTCTAAAACTGACTGTTCTGGTCACGGATGATAATTGGTCAATATATTTGCTTTTGTTTGTGGTTTCAATCTTGGTGTGAAGCGGTCTTTACAGAAAATAAATAAATAAATATTCAGACTCCGTCTGATTCACTAAAGAACCATTCAGATTGATTTGTGAATCAGTTTGACCGAACAGAACTGACTTGCTCACGGATCAGATGTCACTTTGATGTGTGAGCAGCTTTTTCTATCAGTCTGGTGAAAATCTTAAACTAGAAACAGGTATATTTACAGTTATGACTTCATATATGACCTATATTATCAATCGATCAAGTAAAAAAAAATCAGTAAATTAAACTCATATCATACCTGATAAATGATCGTATCTGTAAGGAAAATGCGAAACCACATCCACATCTCAGTTTTCCACGCTGAGCATATCTTGACGAACTCTGGAATAAAACAGTAATACAGGAGTTCATCATTTACACTTTAAAACTCATAACCTGTAGAATCTACAGACAGTTGCACAGAGAGACAGACAGAGACATACAGAGACAGACGGACGGACAGACAGTTGTCCAATCCATAAAAATATTGCACATCAGACCATATATACTCTCTCCATATCTTAATCGATAAGCAAATCAACCAAAACAAAAGCAAAATTTTCTCATGCTTTATTGACTTCAAAAAGCTTTTGACTCCATTTGGCATGAAGGTCTTTTTACATTAACATTTATGCATTTAGCAGACGCTTTTATCCAAAGCGACTTGCATTGAATTCAAGTTACAGTTTTTATATTTTTATCAGCTCTTGCTTTCCCTGGGAATCGAACCCATGACCTTGGCGTTGCTAGCGCCATGCTCTACTATTTGAGCTACAGGAAAGCCTTTTTCTTCAATTAATTCAGTGCGGCATCGGAGGAAAAACATATGACATCATCAAATCAATGTAAAAAAACAACAAATGTGCTGTTAAGATTGGTAACAAACACACAGAATTCCTCCCTCAGTGTTGTGGAGTGAGACAGGGCTGCAGCTTAAGTCCTACACTGTTCAATATATACATCAATGAGTTAGCCAGGGCTCTGGATCAGTCTGCAGCACCTGGTCTTACTCTACTAGACACTGAAGTCAAATGCCTCCTGTTTGCTGATGATCTGGTGCTGCTGTCTCCCACTAAAGAGGGTCTACAGCAGCATCTAGACCTCCTGCACAGCTTCTGTCAGTCATGGGCCCCAAAAAGACAAAAATAATGATTTTCAGAAAAAGACCCAGCAACCAAGACCAACATCATAGTTTTAAATTAGACAACATGCTCCTTGAGACAGACAGAGTCAGACAGACAGACAGCCAGACAGTCAGTTGTACAGACAGTTGTACAGACAGTTGTACAGACAGTTGTACAGACAGACAGTCAGTTGTACAGACAGACAGAGACAGGCGGATGGATGGACAGACAGATGGACGGACAGACAGACAGACAGACAAGCAGAGACAGACGGACAGACAGTCAATTGTACAGACAGTCAGTTGTACAGACAGACAGACAGACAGAGACAGACGGATGGATGGATAGACAGACAGACAAGCAGAGACAGACAGACAGTGAGTTGTACAGACCCGTCTCCAGGCTCTGGTGTGAGTGCAGCAGGTCCCAGCTCTCTCTGGCCGTACGGAAGTGCTCTAAAGTCTCGGCCCAACCCAGCATCTCTGCTTTATTCACCACAATGTGTCGCCCTCTGCCTTTGGCCAACACGTCCTCATCATCAGAGCTCTACACACACACACACACACACAGAGCAGTCATGTTCACCACATTCATTTGCATATGCTAATGTAGTAATAATAATAATAATAATAATAGCACATGAGCCTGACCATGGTTTTCTCCCATCCGTCGGCCAGCTTGCGTTTCTTGTGTGTGTGTTTTCGCTCCACTTCTACATCAGTGTAAACACTGGACAGATCCTCCAGCAGAACCCACGGACACGAGCTCAGAGACGCGTGACCTGACAACACACACACACACTTTATTTACTTGTTATTCACTTATTTACTTGAGTTATTTACTTGTATTATAAAACTTAAAGGGGTCATATGATGCGATTTCAAGTTTTTCTTTCTCTTTGGAGTGATAAAAGCTGATCGTGCATAGATAAGATCCCTGAAGTTGCAAAGACTAAAGTCTCAAAAACAAAGAGATATTCTTTCTAAAAGTTAAGACTCTGCCATGCCCCCCTAAAACGGCTCGTTCAAACACGCCCCCACATGTCTACGTCACAGTGTGGGAAGATTTGCATAACACCACCCAAATGTACACACAAAAGAAAGAAGGCGAAGTCTATATCAAGAGATATTACTCATATATCATACATGTCTCTGCTACCACAGTAAGGCAAAAAACAGCAAACAATTTGGGAAAAATGTACATTATTACCTGAAAGTAGATGCACTTTATAAGATTACATGTTAACACATTTACTTTTCCTCCTTTAAATAAACAAAAATTTAATTTATATAAATGAATATTAAATAATGAAGTACTAAAATTACTAACAGGATATAAACAAAAACTGAACTAAAACTAAAGCTGAAATAAAGGTAATTTAATTTAAATGCACTGGTGGTGGTTGAGGAGAGACCCCTTCATATGATTGTAAAGCGTTTGGGGTGTAGAGTAATACACAATAAAGTGCTATATAAATCCCTCATTCACTCATTCATTCATTAAATAGTAAAATCAAATATTAATACAAATGACAAAAGCACATAACAGAATTACAAAAAATACAACTAAAATTAAAATGAATACAAAAATCTAATATGAAAATAAAAGCATATTTAAAAGCACTATTTATATTACTAAAATATAAGACAAAAAAAAAAATAGCAAAAAATTTGGGAAAATGTACATAATTAGCTGAAAAGTAGATGCACTTTATAAGATTCCATGTTACTTTTCCTCCTTTAAATAAAAAAAAAATCATTTTCATTTATTTTAAATAAATTAAAATAAATTAATATTAAATAAGGATGATATTGCAACAAAATAAAAAATAGATGCTTGTCAATCACTTTGTGTCCAGATTTATTTATTCAAATGGGGACATTGCATGGACTTTAACTGTGTTTATATACAGCTAGTTATAAATACTGTAACCTAACACTAACTTTTTTTCATTTTTATAATACAAAAATAAAACACTTTTTAGTTTTATTTTTATATTCATTTTTAGGGATGTAACGATTACCGGTTTGACGATAAATCATGATAAAATTCCCCACGGTTAGTATTACCGTTTCATATTTTAATTATCATTAAAACCGTATTCGATTACCGCGATCAGAACAACTCACGATAAATAAATAAAGCATAAAGCAGAGTGTTAATTAACAGTCTCACGTGTGCACGGCAGCAGAGTAGTTTCGTTCTGAGTGAAAACAGGGCGGAGAAGCTGGGAGGTTTTAAAAGAGTGCTGAGGGAATTATACAAATGAATATATCAGTGAATTAATTATATGAATGTACCTCTGAAGGATCTGACTGTCTTCAGAAACGATTCGATGGCATTTTGTTTTCATCTTAGCTCCATGTAATACCTAAAGGAAGCGTTCTTAAACGCAATACTGCTTTGTTCACAGACTCGGAGTTCACGGGAATCAGCTGTAATTCAGCTTTTCCATATAAAGCGCCACCTGCTGTCAGAGAGTGGATTTACAGACACTTATTTACATTCAGCCTGTGTGCAGTTTCTGTCTGGCCAAAAAACGGATCATATTTGCATTCCCTGCTGTAAATTTGAACCGGTTGATGAAAAACAAGCTTATATGGATTCTACACATTTAAACAATTCAGATAAGCTATATATAATTATTTATGGAGCAGATAAGTGGATAGAGAGTTGGACTTGTAACCTGAAGGTTGCGGGTTCGAGTCTCAGGTCCGGCAGGGATTGTAGGTGGGGGGAGTGAATGTACAGCGCTCTCTCCCCCCTCAATACCACGACTGAGGTGCCCTTGAGCAAGGAACCAAACCCCCAACTGCTCCCCGGGCGCCGCAGCATTGGCTGCCCACTGCTCCGGGTGTGTGTTCACTACTGAGTGTACACTAGGATGGGTTAAATGCAGAGCACAAATTCAGAGTATGGGTCACTATACTTGGACACACACCACTTCCCCTTCCCCTTATTAATCAATTATCATTTTGACTTAACTCTTTTCTTTAAAGGCTGAAATGTGTTTTACCTTTATATGAAACTTTTTCAAAGCTTTATTTGAACATTTACATTATTTATTTGAACATGCTATTAAACTGGTGTCAGTCAAGTTGTCATTTAAAATCCAGACCTCATTGGTAATGTTATTGTTTTAGTGATTATGCAAACAAAAAGTCATTTTTAAGTTTAAAACTTGGTAAAGTGATTTATGTATCTGTACTTTTTGAACATCTCCAGCACATTTTAACAATACCGTGATAATACTGATAACCGTGATAATTTTGGTCACTATAATAGTGATGAGAAATTTTCATACCGTTACATCCCTATTCATTTTACAAATGAGGATGCCAACAAAATGATGTTTTGGGAGATTTTGTCAGATTATTTCACTTCTGTGTACAAATATAGTTAAATAGGCACACACACACACACACACAGACGTGTGAACTGACCCTGGAAGAGTGACGGCTGCACGGCAGAGACGTAGTGAAATGCGCTGTGAAACAGAACAAGTGTGCAGCAGGTGACGATCTGAGCACAGCAGCGGGCAAAACCTTCACCGTCCGTGGCAGACATGTACCGACACAACTCTGAAACACGCTGCAGGAGCTCCGAGTACGACCTACAACACACACACACACAGAGTGAGAGCTGATCGTACGCATCAGTCATTAAAGGGTTAGTTCACCCAAAAATTTAAATTTTGTCATTAATCACTCACCCTCATGTAGTTCCAAACCCGTAAGACATTCGTTCATCTTCAGAACACAAATTAAGGTATTTTTGCTTAAATCCGAGAGCTCTCTGACCCTCCATAGACAGAAATGCAACTGCAATCTTCCCAGGTCCAGAAACATAGCAAGGAAAAATAGTCCACGTGACATCAGTGCTGTCTATGGAGGGTCAGAAAGCTCTCGGATTTCATAAAAAGGGTGGGTACGACATGAGGGTAAGGATACTGTTTCTCAGATGCTCACCGGCTTGCTTTCTCTCCCTTCCAATCACAGAGTGATCCGACCACGCCCACCATCTCCAGCAGCCTATCCCACGGCTCCATCACCACTGACGACTTCTCCGACAGCCCGTCAATCACATACCGCTGACTCCGCCCCCGGCCCGGAGACTTGAGCCCGCCCACTTCCTGAGAGCCTGAGGAATCATACACCATTACCATCAGAATAACAACACTACGGTCTGCTGCAGAGCTGCTTCACAGCTCAAACTCCATTGGTTTGATAAGTGATCAATTTTGGAACACTGTTATTTTCCCGTTTATTATGGTAAAGCTGCTTTGAAACAATCTGTATTGTACGGAAGTTTCTTCCACCACTGGATGAAAAAATATAAACAATATAAAATATTATAAAATGTAATATAAATTATATAATTTCTCGTTTGGCTCTGTTCGAAGGCGGTCGCATTTTTCTTCCCTCCCTCCCTCCTGAACTTCCCTGCTTGCTCTCTTGTATTGTCCTGTCCTCTTAAGAGACTCTCGCTGCACTATTTGCAAAACCGAAATTATGGATCTGATCAACTGGTCTCTAAATGCAATTGACACCATCTTCTCGACTAGGAAAGCGGGATCTGGAGAACCGGAATGTCCCGCTGGGACGTTTGCTGCTGGCTACACGATGGACGCATGGGAGAGATGGCGGATCGTGTGTCTGGCGGCTCTCTCCGTGGAGGACATTGAAGACATCTTCTTATTCGGAACAATGATAACTGGGTTTCTGCTATTTGGATTAGGCGTTGCCCTAAATTATCAGAAAATTAAGGAGACGGGACTGGCTGTCCAAAACCTCTCACGGCTGCCCGTCATGATTGAGGCTGTAGGCAGAGCGGTCGCCTCGGAGACTGAGGCGATTAACCGCAATATGGATTCAATCACGGCTAAGCTCTCGGCTTTGGATAGAAAAATCGACGGACATGGAGATCAGAATGGACAATGAGAATTAGCTGTGAAACTGGAAGACAGCTGTTCGCACTAAGACAAAACAATCTTATCTCTTTCCGGCTTCCCACAACAGAACGGCTTGGCAAGGCCGCTCTGGTATCAACTCTCCGGTGAATACTGCAGGGAGACGCTCTTTCTTCCATTCCCTCCTCCCAAAAACACCTTGTTATTGTCGGGCGCTTGTGCTCTGTCCAAGGACGTTTCCATGGCAATTGCTATGTCGCATCACAACCTGCGAACTGAGTCGACTGGTTTGGAGTGCTGGCGAAACGGATTTCAAGGCATACGAACTCACACGAACTTACACATACACACACTCATACACCTCCCTAACCCCATCCCACGCCTTCGTCGCTTCATCCTGTCAGGCGTTAACGGGTTGCGCTGTAATGGCGGCTGGCCGGATGGCTGTTTCGTCTGAACTAGGATTACTATGCAAGTTATGTTCCTGTGTTGACTGTGCTTTATGCTGAGGTTTTTTGTCTGTTCTCGCGCTGCGTTCTCTTCCAAGAACGCAGTGCGAGGACACTTTTTTTTCTCCTCTCTTTCCTCATGTTATGCTGTATTTCTTCTTCTCTATTGCATTTCGTTGCCTTGTACCTACATGTGCAATGACAATAAATTGAATCCAATCCAATCCAATAATGTAGAAAAAAAATGTATCTCACAATTCAGTCTTTTTTAATGAATTTCGGGGAAAAAATAAATAAAAATTGAGATATAAATTCTGACTTTTTTCGTGCAATTCTGAGTTTACATTTTGCATTAAAAAAAAATAGTTTTTGCCACAGAATAAAAAATAAAATAGGCAATTGTGACTTTTTCTCTCACAAATCTGACTTTTTTCCTTGCAATTTACATCTCAGACCTGTGAGAAAGTCAGAATTGTGAGAGAAAAAAAGCCTCAATTAGTTGCAATTGTTTTTAGTTTCCCTCAAAAAATTAAATATAAAAAAATGTAGTTGCAACTTTTTAATCTCACAATTCTGACGTTTAGATTTACAAGAAAAGTCACAATGACCTTTTTTTATTGTCTTATCCAGTGGCAGAAACAAGCTTTCATAGTCTTGTTTAAAAAAGCTATAATATATATATATATATATATTAATGTATATTTGTACAAAACATATATATAGTGGGCACAATATGCACATTTTCGGTATGCATGAAATAACCAAAACAACAACAAATAAGCTTTTACCCTGCATCTGTCCGTCCGCTGACGGCTCCCGCGTGACGTAGCATATGTAAAACTCTGCTGCTTTGTGCATGTATTTATACAGCAGACTGACAGGAAGACACATCTCTGGATTATTCAGGATCAGCGGCAGAACGTCACACACTGAAAGAGACGAAAACAGAAAATCAGATCAACAACAAATACAGGACTCACACTTTGCTCAAGGAGAAAGCATATAAAACAAAAATAAAACAATAAAGAGATGATGAATTTGTACCGAAAAGCTTCCTGAAGCAGTTGACAGGCGTGTCCAGATTCTCTACAGTCTCCGCCTCCAATAACGACTCTCCTAAACTGACCTGAGAGAGAGGTCAAGGGTCAGAGGTCAAGCTGGGTTGAAAAAAATTATTATTTCTCAAAGATGACCCATAAATAAAATTAAAATTCTTATTATTAGTGTGCACTTTCATTGTGTAAACATATGTGACAGTCTATTAACAAGTGTTTATTAACAATACGTATATGAAATATTTAATATGCATTTCATAGAATACTAATTTAAAGTGTTTTATATAAATAAAATATTTTAAAAGAATAATAAATTAATCATAACATGCATATGAAACTAATAATAAACAGACATGCAGAAAAACTGAAATGCATCTTTTTTTAATCACACAGTGACTCACTGAATTCTGCATTTTATATGTGATATTTTTGATAATTTGTTTTATTTTCATTTCAGGGTGCCTTTGAAAAATAAAATAAGAGTGTGTGTGTGAGATGATTTGACTCACTCCATGCTGAACGACAGACTCCGGGAATCTCTTGAGCAGCAGCAACAGCATCTCTGCTTTCTCCAGTGTGTTAAAACACTGTTCTGTGGCCTTCAGGAGCATCTTACACTGAACCGGACCTGGAAGAGTCTCAAAAACACCTGAACACACACACACACACACACACACGATTACTGAAGGAAATACAACCGTCACATACATCTGATTCAACTACAGTACAGCAGCTGATAAACAAATGATTAACTAAAAATAAACAATTAAAATTAAATATAAATTAGACAGAAGAAAAAACTAAGTTGAAGCAAAAAAAAAAAAAAAAGAGCTGGAGATTAATTCAAAATATTTTTGTTAACTGAAATAAAGCTGAAATTAAATAAAAGAATGGTTTAAACTATTAAAACTTATTTCTTAAAATGAGGCTCAAATAAAATTAAATAAAATATAACTATTAGAAGATGAAAAACAAAAAGTGAAAATTATTGGCAACAAGCTAAAATAAGTTTAAGATGAATCAGTAAAATGAACTGGAAATGAATAAAAACTAGATCTGAACTAAAACTAAAAACACTGTTAACTGAAATGAAGCTGAAAAGAAATAAAAAATGAAAGAATTAAACTTAATGAAATTTAGAAATGTTGCCTCGGCAAATAAATAAGTTGGAAATAAATAAAAAATAAAACTGAACTGAACTGACACTAAAACTGAAATGAAAATAAATAGTAATATATATATAAAAAAAAAAACCTAAACCTAATACAAATGACAAAAACGTTAAACAATTACTAAAAATGTAACCAAAATTAAAACAAAAACAAAATAATAATAATAATGAATTCAAAATATTAACAAAAAACTAAACATTTTATTACAATAATAGTTAACACTGACTGTCAGATTTAAGTAAAATTTTAAATGAAAATATATAAATAAAGGACACCCTGATGAAGGCGAGTTAGCTGCAACGCGTCGGTGCACAAATGTGTTGTTTTTAAATTCTAAAGCCATGTGAATAAAGGCTTTTTAATTTTTTCACACTACTTGAGTGCCTTGGATTTATAGCATTTTAATAAAACTAAATCCATTTCAAAATATTACTAAAAACTTCTGAACTAATACTAAATAACACTGATACACACACACAGTTGATGTAGGTCACACACCTTTGAGAAACTGAGCGTGTTTGTCCTGGCAGTCGTTTCGTAGCGCAGCAGTGATCACTGCGATCTCACGCCAGACCACCGGCTGCTCGGGGAAATTCACGAATCTGTGCATCAGGAAACATTAATGAAGAACGTTAAACGAGGGCCGTCATGTGCAGCGAACGCATCCAGAGTGAATGCAGTGTGACTCACATGTCATACAGGAGTCTGCCGGCGGAGGCCGTCCTCTCTGCGTTACGCTCGATACTGTACATCTCATACTGCACACACAAACATAACACACACATCAGACACTAAACCAACACACACGATCCACAGATGCACAGAACTAATGACCACAGACCTGTGCATGATGCATATGCACACTGATTAATGCACATTTATCAGAATCAGGAAGAGTTTTACTGCTTGTAATTTCCCTGGTCACATGAAGACATAATAATAGAATACTAGACAAAATAGAGGCCTTTTCTCTAAAGTAACATGCATTGCATTCAAGACGCATTTATCAGTTCATGCACCGTCTGTAGAAGTGTTTAGAAAAATATAAATAGTGTAAAGAAAAATAAATAAGAAGAATACGATTAAGCAATTTTGATTTAAAAAATAAATAAATAGAAATTTAAATAAAATAAAATGTTAAGAAAAACCTAAGAAATAATCAAAATATGAATAAATTAGAATTGAAAAAGTAATTGACACTAAAAACCTAAATAAAGAAAATGTTTAGAAAAAACAAATACTAAAATATGAATAAACAAAAAATAAAAGTAAATAAATAAACAATAATAGAGTATAATATTGTTGTTTTGTCACCTGTGTGTTGAAGTCTGAGGGATAGAGCTGCGTTAGCGTTATTTCTGTGTCAGAATAGAGTATAATATTGATGTTTTGTCACCTGTGTGTTGAAGTCTGCGGGATAGAGTTGCATTAGCGTTATTTCTGTGTCAGAATAGAGTATAATATTGTTGTTTTGTCACCTGTGTGTTGAAGTCTGCGGGATAGAGTTGCATTAGCGTTATTTCTGTGTCAGAATAGAGTATAATATTGTTGTTTTGTCACCTGTGTGTTGAAGTCTGCGGGATAGAGTTGCATTAGCGTTATTTCTGTGTCAGAATAGAGTATAATATTGTTGTTTTGTCACCTGTATGTTGAAGTCTGCGGGATAGAGCTGCGTTAGTGTTATTTCTGTGTCAGAATAGAGTATAATATTGTTGTTTTGTCACCTGTATGTTGAAGTCTGTGGGATAGAGCTGCGTTAGCGTTATTTCTGTGTCAGAATAGAGTATAATATTGTTGTTTTGTCACCTGTATGTTGAAGTCTGAGGGATAGAGCTGCATTAGCGTTATTTCTGTGTCAGAATAGAGTATAATATTGTTGTTTTGTCACCTGTGTGTTGAAGTCTGAGGGATAGAGCTGCATTAGCGTTATTTCTGTGTCAGAATAGAGTATAATATTGTTGTTTTGTCACCTGTATGTTGAAGTCTGAGGGATAGAGCTGCATTAGCGTTATTTCTGTGTCAGAATAGAGTATAATATTGTTGTTTTGTCACCTGTGTGTTGAAGTCTGAGGGATAGAGCTGCATTGGTGTTATTTCTGTGTCAGAATAGAGTATAATATTGTTGTTTTGTCACCTGTGTGTTGAAGTCTGAGGGATAGAGCTGCGTTAGTGTTATTTCTGTGTCAGAATAGAGTATAATATTGATGTTTTGTCACCTGTGTGTTGAAGTCTGAGGGATAGAGCTGCATTAGCGTTATTTCTGTGTCAGAATAGAGTATAATATTGTTGTGTTGTCACCTGTGTGTTGAAGTCTGCGGGATAGAGCTGCGTTAGCGTTATTTCTGTGTCAGAATAGAGTATAATATTGTTGTGTTGTCACCTGTGTGTTGAAGTCTGCGGGATAGAGCTGCGTTAGCGTTATTTCTGTGTCAGAATAGAGTATAATATTGTTGTTTTGTCACCTGTGTGTTGAAGTCTATAGGATAGAGCTGCATTAGCGTTATTTCTGTGTCAGAATAGAGTATAATATTGGTGTTTTGTCACCTGTGTGTTGAAGTCTGTGGGATAGAGCTGCATTAGCGTTATTTCTGTGTCAGAATAGAGTATAATATTGTTGTTTTGTCACCTGTGTGTTGAAGTCTGAGGGATAGAGCTGCATTAGCGTTATTTCTGTGTCAGAATAGAGTATAATATTGTTGTTTTGTCACCTGTGTGTTGAAGTCTGTGGGATAGAGCTGCATTAGCGTTATTTCTGTGTCAGAATAGAGTATAATATTGTTGTTTTGTCACCTGTGTGTTGAAGTCTGTGGGATAGAGCTGCATTAGCGTTATTTCTGTGTCAGAATAGAGTATAATATTGTTGTTTTGTCACCTGTGTGTTGAAGTCTGAGGGATAGAGCTGCATTAGCGTTATTTCTGTGTCAGAATAGAGTATAATATTGTTGTTTTGTCACCTGTGTGTTGAAGTCTGCGGGATAGAGCTGCGTTAGTGTTATTTCTGTGTCAGAATAGAGTATAATATTGTTGTTTTGTCACCTGTGTGTTGAAGTCTGAGGGATAGAGCTGCGTTAGTGTTATTTCTGTGTCAGAATAGAGTATAATATTGTTGTTTTGTCACCTGTGTGTTGAAGTCTGTGGGATAGAGCTGCGTTAGCGTTATTTCTGTGTCAGAATAGAGTATAATATTGTTGTTTTGTCACCTGTGTGTTGAAGTCTGAGGGATAGAGCTGCGTTAGTGTTATTTCTGTGTCAGAATAGAGTATAATATTGTTGTTTTGTCACCTGTATGTTGAAGTCTATAGGATAGAGCTGCATTAGCGTTATTTCTGTGTCAGAATAGAGTATAATATTGTTGTTTTGTCACCTGTGTGTTGAAGTCTGAGGGATAGAGCTGCGTTAGTGTTATTTCTGTGTCAGAATAGAGTATAATATTGTTGTTTTGTCACCT
Organism: Barbus barbus; assembly: GCF_936440315.1. Lineage (NCBI taxonomy): Eukaryota > Metazoa > Chordata > Actinopteri > Cypriniformes > Cyprinidae > Barbus > Barbus barbus. The sequence continues at coordinate 30,000,863 of NC_136745.1, read as the reverse complement.
GTGTGTTGAAGTCTGTGGGATAGAGCTGCGTTAGCGTTATTTCTGTGTCAGAATAGAGTATAATATTGTTGTTTTGTCACCTGTGTGTTGAAGTCTGAGGGATAGAGCTGCGTTAGTGTTATTTCTGTGTCAGAATAGAGTATAATATTGTTGTTTTGTCACCTGTGTGTTGAAGTCTGAGGGATAGAGCTGCGTTAGCGTTATTTCTGTGTCAGAATAGAGTATAATATTGTTGTTTTGTCACCTGTGTGTTGAAGTCTGAGGGATAGAGCTGCGTTAGTGTTATTTCTGTGTCAGAATAGAGTATAATATTGTTGTTTTGTCACCTGTGTGTTGAAGTCTGTGGGATAGAGCTGCGTTAGCGTTATTTCTGTGTCAGAATAGAGTATAATATTGTTGTTTTGTCACCTGTATGTTCAAGTCTATAGGATAGAGCTGCATTAGCGTTATTTCTGTGTCAGAATAGAGTATAATATTGTTGTTTTGTCACCTGTGTGTTGAAGTCTGCGGGATAGAGCTGCGTTAGCGTTATTTCTGTGTCAGAATAGAGTATAATATTGTTGTGTTGTCACCTGTGTGTTGAAGTCTGCGGGATAGAGCTGCGTTAGTGTTATTTCTGTGTCAGAATAGAGTATAATATTGTTGTTTTGTCACCTGTGTGTTGAAGTCTGAGGGATAGAGCTGCGTTAGTGTTATTTCTGTGTCAGAATAGAGTATAATATTGATGTTTTGTCACCTGTGTGTTGAAGTCTGAGGGATAGAGCTGCGTTAGCGTTATTTCTGTGTCAGAATAGAGTATAATATTGTTGTGTTGTCACCTGTGTGTTGAAGTCTGAGGGATAGAGCTGCATTAGAGTTATTTCTGTGTCAGAATAGAGTATAATATTGTTGTTTTGTCACCTGTATGTTGAAGTCTGAGGGATAGAGCTGCGTTAGCGTTATTTCTGTGTCAGAATAGAGTATAATATTGTTGTTTTTTCACCTGTGTGTTGAAGTCTGTGGGATAGAGCTGCGTTAGCGTTATTTCTGTGTCAGAATAGAGTATAATATTGGTGTTTTGTCACCTGTGTGTTGAAGTCTATAGGATAGAGCTGCATTAGCGTTATTTCTGTGTCAGAATAGAGTATAATATTGTTGTGTTGTCACCTGTGTGTTGAAGTCTGAGGGATAGAGCTGCGTTAGTGTTATTTCTGTGTCAGAATAGAGTATAATATTGTTGTTTTGTCACCTGTGTGTTGAAGTCTATAGGATAGAGCTGCATTAGCGTTATTTCTGTGTCAGAATAGAGTATAATATTGTTGTGTTGTCACCTGTGTGTTGAAGTCTGTGGGATAGAGCTGCATTAGCGTTATTTCTGTATCAGAATAGAGTATAATATTGATGTGTTGTCACCTGTGTGTTGAAGTCTGCGGGATAGAGCTGCATTAGAGTTATTTCTGTGTCAGAATAGAGTATAATATTGTTGTGTTGTCACCTGTGTGTTGAAGTCTGTGGGATAGAGCTGCATTAGCGTTATTTCTGTATCAGAATAGAGTATAATATTGTTGTGTTGTCACCTGTGTGTTGAAGTCTGCGGGATAGAGCTGCATTAGAGTTATTTCTGTGTCAGAATAGAGTATAATATTGTTGTTTTGTCACCTGTATGTTGAAGTCTGAGGGATAGAGCTGCATTAGAGTTATTTCTGTGTCAGAATAGAGTATAATATTGTTGTTTTGTCACCTGTATGTTGAAGTCTGTGGGATAGAGCTGCATTAGCGTTATTTCTGTGTCAGAATAGAGTATAATATTGTTGTTTTGTCACCTGTATGTTGAAGTCTGAGGGATAGAGCTGCATTAGAGTTATTTCTGTGTCAGAATAGAGTATAATATTGTTGTTTTGTCACCTGTGTGTTGAAGTCTGAGGGATAGAGCTGCATTAGAGTTATTTCTGTGTCAGAATAGAGTATAATATTGGTGTTTTGTCACCTGTATGTTGAAGTCTGTGGGATAGAGCTGCGTTAGCGTTATTTCTGTGTCAGAATAGAGTATAATATTGGTGTTTTGTCACCTGTATGTTGAAGTCTGTGGGATAGAGCTGCGTTAGCGTTATTTCTGTGTCAGAATAGAGTATAATATTGGTGTTTTGTCACCTGTGTGTTGAAGTCTGAGGGATAGAGCTGCGTTAGCGTTATTTCTGTGTCAGAATAGAGTATAATATTGGTGTTTTGTCACCTGTGTGTTGAAGTCTGAGGGATAGAGCTGCATTAGAGTTATTTCTGTGTCAGAATAGAGTATAATATTGGTGTTTTGTCACCTGTATGTTGAAGTCTGTGGGATAGAGCTGCGTTAGCGTTATTTCTGTGTCAGAATGGAGTATAATATTGTTGTTTTGTCACCTGTATGTTGAAGTCTGAGGGATAGAGCTGCGTTAGCGTTATTTCTGTGTCAGAATAGAGTATAATATTGTTGTTTTGTCACCTGTATGTTGAAGTCTGTGGGATAGAGCTGCGTTAGCGTTATTTCTGTGTCAGAATAGAGTATAATATTGGTGTTTTGTCACCTGTGTGTTGAAGTCTGCGGGATAGAGCTGCATTAGTGTTATTTCTGTGTCAGAATAGAGTATAATATTGTTGTTTTGTCACCTGTGTGTTGAAGTCTATAGGATAGAGCTGCGTTAGCGTTATTTCTGTGTCAGAATAGAGTATAATATTGTTGTTTTGTCACCTGTGTGTTGAAGTCTGTGAGATAGAGCTGCATTAGCGTTATTTCTGTGTCAGAATATAGTATAATATTGTTGTTTTGTCACCTGTGTGTTGAAGTCTGAGGGATAGAGCTGCGTTAGAGTTATTTCTGTATCAGAATAGAGTATAATATTGTTGTGTTGTCACCTGTGTGTTGAAGTCTATAGGATAGAGCTGCATTAGCGTTATTTCTGTGTCAGAATAGAGTATAATATTGTTGTTTTGTCACCTGTGTGTTGAAGTCTGAGGGATAGAGCTGCATTAGTGTTATTTCTGTGTCAGAATAGAGTATAATATTGTTGTTTTGTCACCTGTGTGTTGAAGTCTGTGGGATAGAGCTGCGTTAGCGTTATTTCTGTGTCAGAATAGAGTATAATATTGTTGTTTTGTCACCTGTGTGTTGAAGTCTGAGGGATAGAGCTGCATAAGAGTTATTTCTGTGTCAGAATAGAGTATAATATTGGTGTTTTGTCACCTGTATGTTGAAGTCTGTGGGATAGAGCTGCGTTAGCGTTATTTCTGTGTCAGAATAGAGTATAATATTGTTGTTTTGTCACCTGTATGTTGAAGTCTGAGGGATAGAGCTGCGTTAGCGTTATTTCTGTGTCAGAATAGAGTATAATATTGTTGTTTTGTCACCTGTATGTTGAAGTCTGAGGGATAGAGCTGCGTTAGCGTTATTACTGTGTCAGAATAGAGTATAATATTGTTGTTTTGTCACCTGTATGTTGAAGTCTGTGGGATAGAGCTGCGTTAGCGTTATTTCTGTGTCAGAATAGAGTATAATATTGTTGTTTTGTCACCTGTGTGTTGAAGTCTGTGGGATAGAGCTGCATTAGCGTTATTTCTGTGTCAGAATAGAGTATAATATTGTTGTTTTGTCACCTGTGTGTTGAAGTCTGTGGGATAGAGCTGCATTAGCGTTATTTCTGTGTCGGAATAGAGTATAATATTGTTGTTTTGTCACCTGTATGTTGGAAGTCTGTGGGATAGAGCTGCATTAGTGTTATTTCTGTGTCAGAATAGAGTATAATATTGTTGTTTTGTCACCTGTGTGTTGAAGTCTGTGGGATAGAGCTGCATTAGCGTTATTTCTGTGTCAGAATAGAGTATAATATTGTAATGACCTGGCAATCAGCGCTAGCAGCCAGGTGCATTATGGGTATTTGTTTAGAGTAGATGTATGCGTTATTTAAGTAAGATGGTTGGGTTTTTGCGTCAGCAATGTTATGTGTGTTTATGTTCAAGTCAGTTCGGGTGGGTTTGGTTCATTTACTGCCCTGTTATGTAAAGAGTGTGCTGTTACCGTCACAGAGAGAGATGTGTAGGGGAGGGACTTGGCAATATGGGCTTGCTTGTAAAAGTTCTAATTCTGTGTTCAGAATAAATGTGTAATGAAGACATTACTGCCTCCTGCTGGTTTGTTTTGCCACTGCTTTGGCCGACAGAGACACTCAAAGTCGTGCGGTGTATGGGACACGAGTGCTCGCATTTCCTGCTAGTAATTAGTCAGTAATAGTGGAGCGGCCTAACTTAGCTCCGGTTAGCCCCACGTTCTACAGAACAACAGCCAGTTGTTACAGTGGTGTCAGAAGTGGGATTTGGGCTGTTTAGAAGACGCCAATATGGAGCAAAGTATAGGCGAATTAGAGCGTGCCATCCGAGAGAACAGCATCATGTTAGAGCGCCTGACAAGTGAGACGACGCGGAGGAGCAGGGCTCCGCACCAACCTGACGGCGCCAGTGTTCCCCGGACAATGTACCGCGTTCCTGGTCAGGGGCGGAACGAACCACCGGCCGTCACACCGACACTACAAATCAATGGCCGCCCAGGCATCCTCATACGATCACCTGCCAAGCTGCCACGATACAGCGGGTTGACACCCCTGGAGCCTTACCTGGCACAGGTCGACCTGGCTGCTCTCCACGATGGATGGAGCCGCGAGGAGACAGCGACTCACTTAGCCCTCGCCTTGGAGGGTCCCGCGCTTCAGGTCCTCATCGATCTGTCCCCTGAAGAGCGGCGTGATCTCCAGGCCCTCACCGCTGCTCTCAACCGCCGCTTCGGGCAGAGAACCTCCGCAGAGCAGAGCAGGGAGGAGCTGACAAACCGACGTCGACGTGAAGGAGAGAGTGTGGGCACATTCGCCGCTGACATCCGGGTCTATGCCCGGAGGGGCTACCCTACCTTTCCGGCCACAGCGAGGGAAGAGCTGAGCCTCCACGCTTTCCTGCGGGGCCTTACACCTGAGCGGCTCCGCCAGCATGTCCGCCTGTTGTCACCCCGAGATCTCAGTGAGGCGCTGAGAGAGGCTGAGCGAGCCGAGGAGGTGCTACAGGCTGGGCCGATGACAAGTCAAGCTCCGCTCCAACGCCAGCTAACGAGAGCAGCCGAACGAGAGGTGGAAGGAGTCCAGTCTGAGGAGGAGGTCAGCTGGGTCCAACCAGCGGTGACCCCCCGACGGAGGTCCAGACTAGACCGCTGCTTCCGCTGCGGAGAACCGGGGCACTTCGCCAGGGACTGCCCTGCCCCGAGCCCCCGGCCCCGGGCAATGTCACCCCCGGGAAACGACCTCGGAGTGAGGCAGTGAGGGGACCCTCACCCCGTTCTATGGCACCCGTCCACAATGACTGCCCTACTGTGGGGCGCTGCGGGATTACCAGAGGACTGTACCTGGACTGTGTGGTTGACGGGCAGCCCTGCAGCGCCCTGGTGGATACGGGGTCCACCATTTGCTTGCTACGAAAAGGACTGTTGTCAGGAACGGCCGGTCCCCTTCCAGAGGACTGGACCCCCACCAATACCGAACTACTCACCGTCACGGGTGAAAGGACAGTAATGCCTGGGAAGAAGCTGTTGTCTGTGGTGGTGGGGACGAGCCAGACGCGCCACGAGTTCTGGCTCGCCGACATCAGAGATGAGTGCATTGTTGGCCTGGACTTGTTGGCCCACTGGGGAGCACGTGTCGACGTGCCAGGGGCCGCCCTCTGCCTCGGTAACGAGACCGTGCCGCTCCGGTTGGGCCGGAGCCGCCATGGAGAGGCAGCCGCCCCACAGCCGCCGTCCAGACATCAGTGCTCGCCGGCTCCAGCCCCCAGCCGCCGCACAAGAGCTGCAGAGACTCAGGGGGAGCCCTGGGGGAGCATTGTAGCTCAGACCAGCACACCCCAGCCGTTATCACCACACACTCCATCCGCCCCCCCATCACCTGAGACTGTTGTTGCTGTTGAGGAGTTGGGGCGGCGAAGCGGTGAGCATCTAAGCACGTCGCAGCAGGAGCAGCTGCAACACCTATTGAGAGAATTTGTGGACATTTTTGCAGCCCGAGAGGAGGACTGTACCAGGACAGCTCTGGTGCAGCATCACATTGACACTGGCCCCGCGGCCCCCATTCGCTTGCGCCCCCACCGACTGCCTCTCGCTAAGCGCCAGGCTGCCGAAGAAATGATCCGAGATATGGCAGCTAACAGCATTATTGAGCCCTCGGACAGTCCCTGGGCCGCACCCATGGTCATGGTGCGGAAGAAAACGGGGGGGTGGCGCCCCTGCGTGGACTTTCGACGACTGAATGCGGTCACCCGCAAGGACTCATACCCGCTGCCGCGCATTGATGATGCATTGGATTATGTAGCTGGATCCTGTTGGTTCAGCTCTTTGGACTTGCGCAGCGGGTATTGGCAAGTAGAGCTGGCGTCAGAGGCCCGGCCCAAAACTGCGTTTACCATAGGGCAAGGACTGTGGCAGTTTAGGGTGATGCCCTTTGGACTGTGTAACGCCCCAGCCACTTTTGAAAGGCTGATGGAGCGTGTCCTTAAAGACATTCCCCGCACTCGCTGTGTGGTCTACTTGGACGATCTGTTGGTCCATGCCAGAGACTTTGACCAGGCTGTCCACAACTTATGGGAGGTCCTGACAGCCATCCGTAGTGCCGGGTTGCGGTTGAACCCGGCCAAGTGTAACCTGCTCACCCGCCAGACGCAGTTCCTGGGGCACGTGGTTAGCGAGAGCGGGGTGGCCACCGACCCAACAAAGGTGGCCGCGGTGAGGGATTGGCCCCCACCAACCAACATCTCTGAGCTACGGAGCTTCCTGGGCCTGGCCTCCTATTATAGGAGGTTCGTCAGAGACTTTGCAACCATCGCCAGCCCCTTACATCAGCTGACAAACAAGGGCCGGCGGTTTGGGTGGTCTGAGGACTGTGCGGCAGCTTTCAGGCAGCTAAAAGCCGCTCTCATCGACGCTCCTGTCCTGGCCTACCCTGATCCCAAAAAACCTTTCCTTGTGGACACTGACGCTAGTAACGTGGGGGTCGGGGCTGTACTCAGCCAGAGGGGGGAGTCTGGGGAGCAAGTGGTGGCCTACTATAGCTGCAGCCTCAGTCGCCCAGAAAGAAATTACTGTGTCACCCGGCGGGAGTTGCTAGCGGTGATCCTGGCAGTCCGTCATTTCAGGCCCTACCTCCTGGGCACCAGGTTCACACTGAGGACCGACCACGCTAGCCTCACCTGGATGCTGAACTTCCGCCAGCCAGAGGGTCAGGTGGCAAGGTGGCTGGAGATCCTCCAAGAGTATGACTTTGAGGTTCAGCACCGACCAGGGCGACAGCATGCCAATGCTGACGCCCTCTCCAGACGCCCATGCCTCGCTGATGAGTGTCGATACTGTGGTCGTCAGGAAGAAAGAGGTCTGGGGCCATCGTCGGCGGCAGTAGGGCCGGGTGACAGGGGTGGAGATGGGGAACCGTTCACCACCGAGCAGCTGAGGCAACAGCAGGCGAATGACCGAGTGCTGGTAAAGGTGAGGGGTTGGCTGGAGGCCCGAACACGTCCAGACTGGCCAGCCGTGTCCTCCCAGGGTCCCGAGATCAAGTCGCTTCATTCTCAGTGGGGCAGCCTGGAGCTCCACGATGGTGTGATCTACAGGCGGTGGCAGGCACCTGGGGGGGGAATCGACCGTCTGCAACTCCTGGTTCCCCACACTCTGCGGCCGTTGGTCCTCCGTTGGGTTCATGGGGCAGCTGGAGCCGGCCATTTCGGGAACTCTAAGACAGTGCGGCGGCTGCGGCAGCGATTCTACTGGCCGGGGTGTCGGCAGGATGCAGAGCTGCACGTTCACTGCTGCGATGTCTGCACAGCACAGAAAGGACCCAGCCGACGCTCTCATGCGCCGTTGCAGCAGTACCTAGTCGGGGCGCCCATGGAGAGGATCGGGGTGGACATCTTGGGTCCGTTCCCCATCACAGAGGCTGGCAACCGCTTTGTCCTGGTCGCTATGGACTACTTTACAAAGTGGCCAGAGGCGTATGCGGTGCCGGATCAGAGTGCTTACACATCGGCGCAGCGACTAGTGGATGAGATGTTCGCCCGGTTCGGGGTGCCGGACGAACTTCATAGTGACCAGGGGCGGAACTTTGAGAGTCGATTGTTCAGTGAGGTGTGCCAGCGGTTGGGGGTGAAGAAGACAAGAACCACTCCCCTCCATCCGCAAAGCGATGGACTGGTTGAGCGGTTCAACCGCACACTGGCGACCCAACTTGCCATTTTGACCAGTCAGCATCAGAGAGACTGGGACCAGCATCTGCCCCTGGTCCTGTGGGCGTATAGGACAGCAGTGCAGGAGTCGAGTCAGTGCTCACCGGCGGCGCTGATGTTTGGCAGGGAGCGCCGCACGCCGGTGGACTTGGTGTTCGAGTCGCCCCCCGAGCCAGAGATTGCCGGTGGGCCAGAACTGGACTATTTCAGGCGATTGAAGGAGCGTCTGAGCACCGTTCATCAACTGGCCAGGGAGGCTCTAGAGGACGCTGGAGCCCGCCAGAAGCGGGCGTATGACGCCCGTGCCCACGGGCCTACCCTTGGGCCAGGGGACAGAGTGTGGGTGTTCTGCCCCCAAAGGAAGCGGGGGCTGTCACCCAAACTGACTCATCATTGGCAGGGACCTGGGGAGATTCTGGACCAAATTTCAGAGGTGGTCTTCCGGGTCCGAATGCCTGGACGGGGTAGACGGGTGGTGCTTCATAAGGACCGGTTGGCACCGTACCACCCACTGGCCCCAGAGCAAGAGACTGGTGGAAGGCTGGGCGGCTCCCCACCATCCACTCCCAGTGCCGAGATGGACAATGACGGACTCCAGACTGAGCCTGGCGCTGGGAGTGGAACATCAGGGAGGCCGAAGCGTGTTCGACGCCGGCCAGGACATTTGCTGGATTTTGTTGTGGGAGATTAGGGTTGTGGGGACACTAACCCTCTTGTGGAGGGGGTTATGTAATGACCTGGCAATCAGCGCTAGCAGCCAGGTGCATTATGGGTATTTGTTTAGAGTTGATTTATGCGTTATTTAAGTAAGATGGTTGGGTTTTTGCGTCAGCAATGTTATGTGTGTTTATGTTCAAGTCAGTTCGGGTGGGTTTGGTTCATTTACTGCCCTGTTATGTAAAGAGTGTGCTGTTACCGTCACAGAGAGAGATGTGTAGGGGAGGGACTTGGCAATATGGGCTTGCTTGTAAAAGTTCTAATTCTGTGTTCAGAATAAATGTGTAATGAAGACATTACTGCCTCCTGCTGGTTTGTTTTGCCACTGCTTTGGCCGACAGAGACACTCAAATTCGTGCGGTGTATGGGACACGAGTGCTCGCATTTCCTGCTAGTAATTAGTCAGTAATAGTGGAGCGGCCTAACTTAGCTCCGGTTAGCCCCACGTTCTACAGAACAACAGCCAGTTGTTACAATATTGTTGTTTTGTCACCTGTGTGTTGAAGTCTGTGGGATAGAGCTGCATTAGCGTTATTTCTGTGTCAGAATAGAGTATAATATTGATGTTTTGTCACCTGTGTGTTGAAGTCTGCGGGATAGAGCTGCGTTAGCGTTATTTCTGTGTCAGAATAGAGTATAATATTGTTGTTTTGTCACCTGTATGTTGAAGTCTGCGGGATAGAGCTGCGTTAGCGTTATTTCTGTGTCAGAATAGAGTATAATATTGTTGTTTTGTCACCTGTGTGTTGAAGTCTGCGGGATAGAGCTGCATTAGCGTTATTTCTGTGTCAGAATAGAGTATAATATTGTTGTTTTGTCACCTGTGTGTTGAAGTCTGCGGGATAGAGCTGCGTTAGCGTTATTTCTGTGTCAGAATAGAGTATAATATTGTTGTTTTGTCACCTGTGTGTTGAAGTCTGCGGGATAGAGCTGCATTAGCGTTATTTCTGTGTCAGAATAGAGTATAATACTGTTGTGTTGTCACCTGTGTGTTGAAGTCTGCGGGATAGAGCTGCGTTAGCGTTATTTCTGTGTCAGAATAGAGTATAATATTGGTGTTTTGTCACCTGTGTGTTGAAGTCTGAGGGATAGAGCTGCGTTAGCGTTATTTCTGTGTCAGAATAGAGTATAATATTGTTGTTTTGTCACCTGTGTGTTGAAGTCTGCGGGATAGAGCTGCGTTAGCGTTATTTCTGTGTCAGAATAGAGTATAATATTGTTGTTTTGTCACCTGTGTGTTGAAGTCTGCGGGATAGAGCTGCGTTAGCGTTATTTCTGTGTCAGAATAGAGTATAATATTGTTGTTTTGTCACCTGTGTGTTGAAGTCTGCGGGATAGAGCTGCGTTAGCGTTATTTCTGTGTCAGAATAGAGTATAATATTGTTGTTTTGTCACCTGTGTGTTGAAGTCTGCGGGATAGAGCTGCATTAGCGTTATTTCTGTGTCAGAATAGAGTATAATATTGTTGTTTTGTCACCTGTGTGTTGAAGTCTGAGGGATAGAGCTGCGTTAGAGTTATTTCTGTATCAGAATAGAGTATAATATTGTTGTTTTGTCACCTGTATGTTGAAGTCTGTGGGATAGATCTGCGTTAGCGTTATTTCTGTGTCAGAATAGAGTATAATATTGTTGTTTTGTCACCTGTGTGTTGAAGTCTGCGGGATAGAGCTGCATTAGCGTTATTTCTGTGTCAGAATAGAGTATAATATTGGTGTTTTGTCACCTGTATGTTGAAGTCTGAGGGATAGAGCTGCGTTAGCGTTATTTCTGTGTCAGAATAGAGTATAATATTGTTGTTTTGTCACCTGTGTGTTGAAGTCTGCGGGATAGAGCTGCGTTAGCGTTATTTCTGTATCAGAATAGAGTATAATATTGTTGTTTTGTCACCTGTGTGTTGAAGTCTGCGGGATAGAGCTGCATTAGCGTTATTTCTGTGTCAGAATAGAGTATAATATTGTTGTTTTGTCACCTGTGTGTTGAAGTCTGAGGGATAGAGCTGCGTTAGAGTTATTTCTGTATCAGAATAGAGTATAATATTGATGTTTTGTCACCTGTATGTTGAAGTCTGTGGGATAGAGCTGCGTTAGCGTTATTTCTGTGTCAGAATAGAGTATAATATTGTTGTGTTGTCACCTGTATGTTGAAGTCTGAGGGATAGAGCTGCATTAGAGTTATTTCTGTGTCAGAATAGAGTATAATATTGTTGTGTTGTCACCTGTGTGTTGAAGTCTATAGGATAGAGCTGCATTAGCGTTATTTCTGTGTCAGAATAGAGTATAATATTGATGTTTTGTCACCTGTGTGTTGAAGTCTGCGGGATAGAGCTGCATTAGAGTTATTTCTGTGTCAGAATAGAGTATAATATTGTTGTTTTGTCACCTGTGTGTTGAAGTCTGTGGGATAGAGCTGCATTAGCGTTATTTCTGTGTCAGAATAGAGTATAATATTGATGTTTTGTCACCTGTATGTTGAAGTCTGAGGGATAGAGCTGCATTAGAGTTATTTCTGTGTCAGAATAGAGTATAATATTGTTGTTTTGTCACCTGTGTGTTGAAGTCTGTGGGATAGAGCTGCATTAGTGTTATTTCTGTGTCAGAATAGAGTATAATATTGATGTTTTGTCACCTGTGTGTTGAAGTCTGCGGGATAGAGCTGCATTAGTGTTATTTCTGTGTCAGAATAGAGTATAATATTGTTGTTTTGTCACCTGTGTGTTGAAGTCTGTGGGATAGAGCTGCGTTAGAGTTATTTCTGTGTCAGAATAGAGTATAATATTGTTGTTTTGTCACCTGTATGTTGAAGTCTGAGGGATAGAGCTGCGTTAGAGTTATTTCTGTGTCAGAATAGAGTATAATATTGTTGTTTTGTCACCTGTGTGTTGAAGTCTGTGGGATAGAGCTGCGTTAGAGTTATTTCTGTGTCAGAATAGAGTATAATATTGTTGTTTTGTCACCTGTGTGTTGAAGTCTGTGGGATAGAGCTGCGTTAGCGTTATTTCTGTGTCAGAATAGAGTATAATATTGGTGTTTTGTCACCTGTATGTTGAAGTCTGCGGGATAGAGCTGCGTTAGAGTTATTTCTGTGTCAAAATAGAGTATAATATTGTTGTGTTGTCACCTGTATGTTGAAGTCTGTGGGATAGAGTGTGCGCGCGGTGATCAGCCAGGCTTTAGCTGCATACGGGTCCTGCGGCACGAGCTCCCGCGCGCGCTTCACCAGGAACTCACAGTCGCCCTGAGCCGACATCTGCTCCCGTTAACGGCCGTCAAATAAAAACAAACCCTTCAGATGTTCAGTAAGCACAGACTGAAACACACCGGGACGGTCATCGAGAGGCTAACTTCCGCTTGGAAGCTGATGATAATTCCAAAATAAAAGTCTCTCTTCCAACCCAAGGAAAGGTGGAGACAGTCATCCAGATGATCAAAAACATTAATAGACACGGTCCCAAACTTATTAAATACTTTAAACAAGTTATTGATCTGTAACTAAGTGTAAACAGCATCGGAAACGAATGCAAGCCGGTGCAACAGAAACAGGCAAATTCAATACAAATTTCAGCAAATATAACGTTTTCCCAATATTCCCATTAAATTATGAAAACATTATCTAGCCTAAGTGTTCTCTGAACTTTCAAAATGTCCAGTTTTTAAGTTTTTTAAAAATGTGTCTTTATTGCAAACGTTAGAGGAATGTTTCTTTTTTTATTTTAATAACATGAGATGATTTTATTATTTTATTTTATTTAAACAAGACCTAGTAAGTAGCCTAATGTGTAAATACATTACACTAGATCCAACTAAACATCCAACTAAAATGTTTCAGAAAAACGCGATGTAGGCATATTTAAATAACACGTTGAGAACATTATTAAAGGGCCATGTCACCCAAAAATGAAAATGCTGTCATGTACTCACCCTCAATTAGTTTATGAATTTCTTTCTTCTGCTAAACTGAATTTTGGTAACCAAACATTTGCTGGTAGTCTTTGACTTTCATAGTATTTATTTATTTATTTATTTATTTAGTCCTATGTATGTACAGTATGCATACATTTATTTTAGTGCTGTCAAACAATTAATCGCGATTAATCGCATCCAAAATAAAAGTTTTTGTTTACATAATATATGTTTGTGTACTGTGTATATTTATTATGTATATATATATAAAGACACATACAGCATATATTTTGGAAACATTTACATGTATATATTTATATTCGTATAATTATATAATATATATTTAATATATAAACGTAACATATTTTTCTTAAATATATACATGCATGTGTGTTTATTTATATATACATAATAGATGTACACACACATACAGTATATTATGTAAACAAAAAGGTTTATTTTGGATGCGATTAATCACGATTAATCGTTTGACAGCACTCATTTATTTATTTATTTTATTTTCTCGTTAAAGCCCAGTTACTGAAAGAATGTTTGTTTATAACATTGAGAGAACCTTGCCACAATGTAATGAGAACTTGTTAGCTGGGTGTAAAGTGACCTTCAGTGATGAATATTAACATGGAATTTGAGCCATATTGATTCAACAGCAGCAGAGGCTTAATTTAGAACTGCATTCTTTCATTATTTCTGCCTTATAACAACAATGCGATTCTGATTTCAATTCACTGAAGGATTTCCCAGACTGATTCAAATCGGTCAGTTGGTGAATTCATTTAAAGAACCCACTCACATTTGTTCATATATTGGCCTACGCAGGTCGTGCTGGACTGTAGGTTTGTTTTTCCACTATATGTGAGCAGTGCAGGAAACACTTGGCCACACATCTATGGTGTGAGAGATGTATGCCAATCAATAAAGTTGTTAAGTGAGTAAACAGCTTCTCTTTCATGGCATGAATGCACCACCCTTCTCACACTTTCTGCTATCCACTTCCAGTCTGAAAACCACCAGCAACTGGAAATACATTATATCTAATAATTGTTCCTAGTTTTATATCGAGAACACTTTCGATGTAACCTAAGTGCAGCTGAAATAGATTGTTTATGCCTGGTGCGGGTGGGAAAAATGTGATGCCAATTTTATTTGTTTGCATATTTTTGTACCTAAGGCACCTGGTGTAATTGATAAATAATGAATCTACAGCAATACAAACTTCAGTAATCAAAATATGGAATTTTATTATGTGAATTTAAGACATTTTTTCCATCTCCATCACAGCATTAAGACAAAAACACTGTGACTGAAGTCCATAAAAATGCATAAAACTGACTGAAGTGAGTAAAATTAAAAGAAAATACAAATTTGAAATATGAAAAATTTCAAAACATTTACACAAACAATCATGTGCATTAACATCAATATCCTTAGATATACAAGAATCATCAGTAAGAATCATCAATTGCAATGTAATTGCAGTATTGTTTAATAAAAGAGAAGTATTTAGAAGTAATAATGAACATGTATTAAACTGACTGAAGAAAATAAGTGAAATATGAAAACACTCTACATCTTTGATATCAACTACCCCACGCACTGTACAAGTTAAAGAACAAAGATTCAAGGAAGTGGTCGGGTGGCAGTAATAAAAAAAAAAAAAAAAACAGTTTGTCTGCAAAAAACGACTGCTCGCAGAACTCTTACTGCTGGTGTCTCCTCCCCAGGAAGTCCATACACCACAGTCTGAAGAAACTGCCACACCAGGGAGCATTGCTTGGGGTAGTTGATATCAAAGATGCAGAATGCTTTAAAGCAAACATCCAGTGCAGCCAGCAATGTACTTTGTTTGAATGCTGCTCCATTTATAATGGTGAAGGCTTAGATGTCTCCAAGCATGAGAATGAAAGGGAATTCAACGGTCTCTTTTGAACGTAAATACTCAGCCATATTCGTCCCAATCTGAAAAAAAGGGAAAATAATGAATTAATACAAATTCTTCAAAACGTAAATATCTTTAGAGGTACATTTAGGATACCTTAAATACCTTTAGGAGCATTAAAGACTATAACACACCAAGCTGACCTTCAACCAGTGTTGCATTAGTTGGCCACTGACCATAGCCTTGGCACTATGCTGCAATGTTTTGACCCAGGTGCAGATGACACAATGAAACACCACAGTTGCCTTTTGATGTCAGATTTTTTTTTTTTATGTCAGCTTGAAGGAATAGTTCACCCCCAAAATGAAAATTCTGTCATTAATTAGTCACCTTCATGTTGTTCCAAACACACAAGACCTTCATTCATCTTTGGAACAAAAATGAAGATATTTTTTGTGCAAAGAAAACTAAAATAATTTACTCAACCATTCTTCTCCTCCAAGTTACGACATCTGCCATTTTGGAGAGTACCCAAGAACGTAGATCAGCATCAGATAGCTCTCAGATTTCATCAAAAATATCTTAATTTGTGTTCCAAAGATGAACGAAGGTCTTACAGCTTTGAAACGACACGAGGGTGAGTAATGACCATTTTCATTTTGAAAATTCTATCTTCATTTACCCATCATTTTGTCATTCCAAATCCCAAATCTTAATGAAAGCTGAGAGATTTCTGCCCGTCCTCCTGTCTACGCAACTACCACTTTAAAAAAAAGTCATGAAAAGAACATAAAATAAAATTTATTCCAAATAAGTATACTAAAAAATAAAAATAGCGTGCAGAGTCTTTAAGCTATATAAAAGTGCCCCGCCGCACGTGATACCAGTATTAACAACACGCCAATTAACCGTGGGAAAATGACATCACTCCCACAACCCTAATTCAAAGTGGTGCTCACAGACTGTCAATGGAGGGGGAAAAAATATCTACTAGAAATATATTCATTTGTCATTCAAAGATGAATAAAAGTCTTATGGGTTTGGAATGACATGAGGATAAGACAGAATTAACATTTTTTGATAAAATGAACTTAAAAAAAATATAAAAATTAAATGAACTTTACAAGATTTGCGATGTTGATAACTGTGGAAACTGTGAAAAGGGTCAATACAATAGATTGCAAATACTTAAATCATGTAGTTTTAGCAGTGGCTGTTAACTTACAGGCTGTATGTCTATGAAGGCCTTCCTGGTTTCTAGGAAAGTTGGTCTGAACATTTTTCTTCCAATTTTGTACACATATGTTGGAAGGACTACAGGCAGGACTTGCACAGCGATGTCACTCTGTCTCTCTTTAAAATTAAAACAAACAATAAAAAAAAAAAAACTCAAAATGTAAAAAAATATATATTTCAAACTGCAATAAAAGTTGACTGAAATCTGCATGACATTTGTAAAATTGTGTTAAAAAGAAATAGTACACGGAAAATGAAAATCATCATTACCAACAGTCATTTTTATAAAAAGGGATAATATTCATAATCTATTGATGTTAAAGTAATTAATATTGTACTGTATTCATTTGTAACACTGTTTGCTTAATACCCATTACCTGCTGACATCATTTCTATGTTGTAAAGTAGATCAAGAGCTTGTTTTTGCATGTGGAACTTAAGTTAGTTAAAATCAGAGTTCCCACATGGACAATAAGTATTGGTAAGTTCGTTCAGCTTCCGCCAGAGATTGTCTTACTATAGGGAGATGAAAGGGTCTGTATTACTTACTATTGGAGAAAGCGTAATGGCTAACACAGATCATGTGTGCCTTAATAACCAATCAAATTACAGCCTTGACATCACTGAATTTCAGTCTGAGTTGTGCGACACTCAATCGCTGTTTACGGATACCATAGGAATGCATAAGAAGTGCCGTAAGCTGAATACTACCTGTCACAAAAACTCAGTGACTTCTCTTATAAAACAGTATTTTTGTTCATGGTAAACTCTAAATTGTTAAATCCAAAAGCACACATTCAATGGACCGAACCAAAGCAGACTTGTGAGTGAATGAATGATCTATGAAAACCTGTCACTGTTGACTGTCTGGCCATATGAATATGTAGTTTGTCTGTAAATCTGCACGTAGATTTTTGGAAACTCCCAAAAAATGACAAAAAAAAAAAAAAAAGTGCGTGCGTCTAACAGCCTACACTTGAAATACTTAATCTTTGAATCACACTGTCATATCCCTCTATGAATTCTGCTAAAAATAGGTCACGATTATGCCGTATGCTTGCCTCGCGTTATTATCATTTAATTTTAGGCGGTCATTAAACAGAAAAAAAGGAAGAGCATACACTCAACATAAACCAGTGCATAGCTTATTTATTCAGATCGGCTGGAGCAATGCAGAAATGGAAAATCAGTCCATGCCATCAGTCTTAGACTGTAAGTTTGTAAGCATTTCTTACCCAGGAAAAACCCTTACTTATATATTAGACACAGACATACCCACATTCTGTTACAGAAGAGGTACGGAGACAGAACTATGGTCAACAGGGTTGTTTATTTGAACCAGCAGTGAGGTAGAAGCAGTGGAATTGAGGTGAATACTTGACTTGGGATATCGGAAGGATAAGCTGGAGGGTAATCTTCGGTCTTGCTTACAGGAGTCACGGAGTAGCTAATGGACAGAGTGACGGAGACACACACCGCAGTCACAGAGCTGTATCAGAGTAATCGCTGGAGCAGGTAGTCGAGGAATCCTAGGAGCATACACGCGCAACAGGTAAGTATCATAGGCAGGTAGCAGAACTAGGCTTGGGTTAGCACTAGCAGTCCTCTTCGAATTAACGAGACCGGACGTCGAGTGTTTGGCGGTGTGTGTCTTTATAGGATGCAGTGATGAGGGACATGATGAAGTGCAGGTGTTCGTGATCAAAACTCAGCTGAGGGTGTGCGCAGTGATTGGCTGGTGGCAGAGCCTGGCGGGTCTGTGACATTACCCCCCTCTCCTCCCGAGGGCCGAGGACCCCGACGCCGTGGCGGTCTGCCTCTTCCTCTGGGTGCAGGTCGTTCTGGGTGGTTGGAATGGAACTCAACAAGAAGAGGCGGATCAAGGATGTCGTCCCGAGGTACCCATGACCTCTCCTCTGGACCATACCCCTCCCAATCGATGAGGTATTCCAGTCTACCGCCTCAGCGTCGGGAGTCCAAAACCTCTTTCACCTGGTAGATGGTACCGTCCTCTAGGATCAACGGGAGAGGGGGGTCTTCCGTGGGGCCAGACTCTGTGGGGGAAGAAACAGGACAGTGGTATGGTTTAACACAAAAAGATGTGTGCTCTACCACAAAATTAACACCACTAACGTCTGGGAGGAATTTGACCTTAATTTAGCTAAAAACAATGCTACTCTGTCTTTCATATTTTCCTCCTCAAACTCATCACATTGTTCTTCAGAAATTTCATCACAGTCCTCATCACTCTGTTCAACAGCTTCTAAAACTGAATTTGATGAATAGTTCTCAGGCTCGACCAAAGGGGCTTCCTCCATTTCATTTCCAACTTCATTAGCATGCTCCAGTAGGTGTCTTCTAAATGATCTAATAATACTGAATGTGCGATGACATCCAGTTTGAGCACACTGAAAGTATGTGGATGTCGAATATATATGATGTACAACCCTCAAATGTGAAAAAAATGCTCTGATATCAGGTCCCATAGACCTTTTGCATTTAAAGCAAATGTACCCTATGCTGTCTACACCTAATACCTTGTACTTACATCACGCACATTCTTGAGGTACTTCTTGAATTTTAAACGAAGTTCAATAATAGGGATAAGAGAAGTCAGTGTGCCATCATCTAAAAGAAGGAGGGTTTCTTGATCAATCTTCTCAGCTGTAGGAAAAAAAAGAAAAGAAAAGTAGAACATAAGTATTTTGATTAGGGATGCACGATATGAAAAATGTTTAATCGATACCGATAATTAAGTCCTTCTCATGGTCGATGCCGATAAATTCATATTTTTATTTTCATATAATCTGCAGTTTGTGCACCCAGGAGAATACAAAATCTAAGATTTACTGATTAAACTGATATTTTAGTAGCTCTGGCCTAACTATAGCAAGCATCAGTCCTGACTCTTCAAATGTTTTTTATTTTTTGTGTAAGGCACCACAATACTTTGTAACAGAAATGGTTTAACAGAATCATGACAGAACTATGGTTTATCTGCAATTAACAACAAATTTATATTCAAATATTTCATGCATAAAGAAATGCATCTATTCAACATTTTTAGTGCACGAGGATGAGAAAGTTATATAGTCTTTAAGTCACGTGTTTTCAAATACATTATAAAAAAATGCATTGACATTTGTCAGCCTCGAAAAAAAAATAAAAACAAAAGTGCATGCTCAAAAAAAATAAAGTGCATCCTCATACCAAGGTTGTTAAGTCGCAACATCACTCGCCCACCGCAGCACCGTCCCTCACTGTCATTTTGATTTTTTTAATAGTAATAAAAATAATTTAGTTCAGTTAGAGAACAGACACTTCAATTAAAACTGAACGGGGCTGCTCAATGCAGCACACCAAACGAACGACAGTCATGCAAACAAAGCAGATTTAACATATACAAAAGCAATATTTAAAAAACATTTACCTTATCCCTTCCAAACTGCTTTTTGTGTTTCAAATATAACAGCAGGTGTCGTTATTTTAAAGGATAAGTTTTCAGGGAAGGTAATAAGTCACAAGACAGATGATCAAGGTCGTTGGATCATTATTCTTGTTGAAATAAATCAGGTTAAATTTATCATCGTAAACATTTATGCCACCAACAGTAAAAAAGTGATGGGGTGGTGATTTCAAAACCGTTTTTGATGGAAGACAGGATAGATGGCCCCCTAAAGTTGACAGTAGTATAAATGTATTAAGTAATGTATGTTTAAGGTTAAATATATTTGATATTTGGAGGTGTAAGAATCCAACTTCTCTCACGTATACATGGAGTAATAAGGCAAGGCAAGTTTATTTATATAGCACATTTCATACACAGTGGTAATTCAAAGTGCTTTATATAAAAGAAAGTGAAATAGACATTAAAAATCAATAAAAACATGGAAATAAAAATAATAAAAACAAGGAATTTTAAAATGATATAGAAATTGATTTAAAATAAATTTAAAGAAAATGATTATACTTAAACTTCATTGCAGTCAGTTCGGACATATAGCACAGTGCTCATTCAACAAATGCACAGTTAAACAGATGAGTTTTGAGTCTTGATTTAAATGTGGCTAATGTTTTAGCACATCTGATCTCTTCTGGAAGCTGGTTCCAGCTGCGGGCCGCATAATAGCTAAACGCAGACTCCCCTTGTTTTGTGTGAACCCTTGGTATTTCTAACTGACTCGATCCTAATGATCTGAGTGGTCTGTTTGGTTTATATTCAGTGAGCATATCAGCAATATATTTAGGTCCTGGGCCATTGAGTGACTTATAAACAAGTAAAAGTACTTTAAAATCAATCCTAAATGTAACTGGAAGCCAGTGTAAGGACCTGAGGACTGGTGTGATATGCTCAGATTTTCTGGTTCTAGTCAGAATCCTGGCAGCAGTGTTCTGGATGAGCTGCAGTTGTCTAATGGTCTTCTTGGGAAGGCCGATGAGGAGACCATTACAGTAATCCACCCTGCTGGTGATAAAGGCATGAACAAGTTTCTCCAAGTCTTGACTGGAAACAAAACATCTAATTCTTGCAATGTTTTTGAGATGATAGTATGCTGATTTAGTTATTGCTTTGACATGACTACTGAAACTAAGGTCTGTCTCCAGAATCACCCCAAGATTTCTGACTTGATTTTTAGTTATTTGACCCATAGAGTCAAGGTATGCATTCACCTTGAGAACTTCATCTTTGTTTCCAAATGCAATGACTTCAGTTTTCTCCTTGTTTAACTGAAGGAAGTTCTGGCACATCCAACTGTTAATTTCATCAATGCATTGGCAGAGGGAGTCAATGGGGCTGTAGTCATTTGGAGATAAGGCTAGGTAAATCTGGGTATCATCAGCATAGCTGTGATAGGCAATTTGGTTCTTCCTCATTATCTGACTTAGTGGGAGCATATACAGGTTAAACAAGAGCGGTGCAAGAATTGAGCCTTGTGGGACTCCACATGTCATGGCCGTCCACTTAGACTTATGCTCTCCTATACTCACATAATAACCTCTCCCTTCTAAGTATGACCTGAACCATTTGAGTGCCATCCCAGAAAGCCCGACCCAGTTTTCCAGTCTCTCTAAAAGTATGTTATGATCGACAGTGTCAAACGCAGCACTAAGATCTAGTAGTACCAGCACTGATATTTTGCCAGAATCAGAATTGACGCGAATATCATTTATTATCTTAATGAGTGCTGTCTCTGTGATGTGATGTGCTCGGAAACCAGATTGAAAATAGTCCAGGTATCCATTTGAGTTTAAGTAGTAGTTCAGCTGATTAAAAACTACCTTTTCAATAATCTTACCTATGAAAGGAAGATTTGATATGGGTCTATAGTTGCTCAACATGGTGTTATCAAGATGCGCTTTTTCAGAAAGGGCTTAACAACTGCAGTTTTCAAGGAGTTTGGAAAAGTCCCAGAAAGAAGTGAGGCGTTCACCACTTCTAAGAGATCAGCTTCTAAACAGTTAAGCACATTTTTGAAAAAGGATGTGGGAAGTGTGTCAAGATAGCAGGTTGAAATAAAATACCATCTAAACTTTTCTGAAGGCAGTAAGTTCCTCAGACATACATTCATATAAACTTTACCCCTAATTGAATCACGATTTGTTTAGCATCTCAACCAATTTGAATCGTTACATATTTTAATCAATTTTCAACCGGCTCGCAGTTAATCGTTACATCCCTATTCTATAGATACGTTTATATTTAGAGTTTTTCTCCTCTTAAAAAAATTCAATTGATTAAATTTAAACAAAATCGTGTCAAACAATTGCAGGCTCTTTGCACTTTTAGAAATGTGACTGTGAAATTATTCTTGTTTTATCTTTTTCTCACATTCAGTCTTTTTGTATGTCTATTAAAGTAGGAAGTGCTAAATCTCAGTAACAATCTCTGAAAACTTCCTCTTACTTTCTTTGAAAAAGTTGTGTAATTTCCTGAAGTGTCATTAGAGCTGCTGTCTGTCCGTGAGTCTCGATCTAAAGCTCTTCTGCTGGGTTTGAGCTCTTCTGGAAACTGGACTTTAGAGAAATGATGCTCATCTTTGGACTGATGCTGCTGCTGCAAACTGCTGCATGTGAGTCACTTTCACATCAAACTCATCTTATCCTGCTGATCAATCAGATTAATCCCAGAAATAACAATCTAATGTCAGAGTCTGCAGTGATCTAACAACAGTTTTCTGATCTTCTTGACTGTGTGTATTAGTGGAGTATTATGTGTTTTGCTACTTTTCACTTCTTACAGCTCTGTCTCTAACTTCCTTTTCTCTCGTTCAAATCCACTGTTCTTCTCTCTTCCCTCCATGCTTTATACAATTTCTTATGTATCTTTGTACTCAAAGCTAAAACATAAAAAAACTATGTAATTTTGTGTATTTTTTTTAGTAGATTTGACTGTCATGAATATGTCAATAACTGATATTACAAAGTAATTTGAGTAGATTACAATAGTCTATAATTTCAGTGGATATTGTACATGTGCATTTGTCTCTGCTGAAAAGCATTCTCACAGATGCTGTTCTGATTCACCTACTTGAACTACAGCCTAAATATATGTGCGTTTCGTGAAGAAAAAGTATCTACATAATTTTGAGCAGACAGCCAAACTTTGGGACAAACTACTTCTATTTGTGCCTTTAACGGACACGCTTTCACTCAGTTACATGCTTCCTATCATCATTTAAAGCAGGGGTTGGCAAGTAAGTTTGGCATCGGGACAAAAAAAAATTTGCCATTAGATGGCAGGCCAGAACATAGTCAAGAGATAATTTAAGTTAATTGATGAAAAATGCATCTAGAATTGCCTGTGACAGACTGTTACAGTGTATTTTGTAGCTGGTAGTGAGCTGTTACTCTGTGTGAAATCCTGTAGTAAGTCAACAAAAAGCCACATTTGTGTGGCGGTGTCCGGTAGAGTATGTGAGCGGCAACAATTTCCCCTCCACTCTCCCAGCATTTAAAGGGCTCATATGATGCTTTGTTAAAGATCATTATTTTGTGTATTTGGTGTAACACAATATGTTGACATGCTTTAATGTTCAAAAAACACATTATTTTTCAAATACTGTACATTATTGTAGTTCCTCTATGCCCTGCCGCTCTCAAACTCTTGATTTTCTACAAAGAGTTTGAGATTTAGTTTGTGAGAGCAAGTTGACCGCATCTGCAACACGGATGAATATCTGTATACAGCGCTGTACGTGTCTTCCGTAGAACTGATGAATATTTGTGTGATCTGTGTCTGATTGTAATTCATGATGAGAGATGATATTTATACCAGCACTAACACTCTGACTCTGTCTGTCGATGTTGGTACATTTCATTTTGTGTGTGTTTTGTTCTTTAGGTCTGGATCGGTTCTGCAGGTTTGGTCAACTATATTCGATCGAACAATGTTATGCAGCTCTGGGACACAAACTCAATCTGCAGATGAAGCTGAACCCTCCACGTCAAGACCTTCATTTGTATAAGACGTTAAATGATGGCAGTTCACTGACAGTTTTTAGCATAAAGAAAAATAAAGAGTATGATTATGAATCCATCAGAAACATATATGAGTTCTTAAAAAATGTGACTCTGATCATAAATAAACATGAATCCATCAGAAACAGATCTGAGTTCTCCGTTGATAATATGACTCTGACCATAAACAATGTGATCAGAGCAGATTCAGGGACTTACAGAGCAAATGTCATTGAGTTAGATATGGTCACTGCCAGTGAACTTCAAGTGATTGTTGAAGGTATAAAAGCTCTCAGCAATGTATTTTATTTTAGAAATACCTTAAGATTGAGGCTGATTATATGTTGAGCAAGAGTCATGTGACTGTGATGTGTCCCTCCCTCCAGCTCCTATTGGCTCAGTGGAAGTGTCATCCAGCTGCTCCTCCAATCAGACGTCAGTGTTCTGCTCCTCTGAGGGAGATCAGCTCATCTACAACTGGACTCTGAATGGAGAAATACTAGAGCAAGGACCAATGGTTGGAAACACTAGCATTGATCTGGATGAGGGAACTGATGGAAACATCAGCTGCAGCGTGAAGAACCACGTCAGTCACGCACAGAAGACCATTAGACTCCAACCCTGTCCTGCTGGTGAGATTTTAATACATGAATGTCCTGATACTGTATATATAACAACCACAGCAACACCAATGATGTAAAACACTCAAGTCTCTTAATTCTTGAGAAATGTCATTAGTGTGTTTCATCTTGATCTCAGCAGTGAATTGTGTTGATATCAGTGTTCAGCATCACACAGACATCAGGGCCGTGCTTCATACCTCGCTTTAATACATCAGAATCAGAAAGAGCTTACAAGGAATTAGTTTTAGTGTCACAAGCTTCTAATACACAGAGACAACAACAACACACAGACAATAAAAATAAGATGATAATATGAATACACATATGTAAATATAAATAGACAAAAATGGAAAAAAATAAATGGAAAAAAATATAATAAAATGTATGTACAGTTGTGCTATAGATGATAGAATAGGAATAGAATAAAGTGAGATTCAGGGATGTAGGATAAATAAATACATAGATCCGAGATGATTTGAAAGATGCCTGATCTTCTAATCATGATAACTGATCTCTGGCTAATTTGGTTCTTTAAACGAATTTGCGGATTTGATTAAAATATATGTGTTAAGTTCTCGTGTTCCCTGAAAAGGGCAGCTATATTGATACACTAAACTATTATTAGCAATGCAGCGATTGGCTGGCGGCAAGACGAAATGACATAATATCATTAAAAAAGACACCTGACGAAAAACTCGACAAATTTCTGGACTTTTATAAGGAAACAGCCAAGCCAACAAAACTACATAAATGGTATAATAGATCAATTAAATGTGCACTGTTTTATTTTATTGAAAGATTTCCCAATTACTCCTAATAATTCAGATTTATTTATATTCAAGATTTCTAGTATTTGGACAGGCTTTACATTTTTATTTCAATGTTGTAATTATCAATTAATTTTATTTTATTTTAACAGATTTGTCACATGACAGCATTAATTAAAGTTTCTTAAGGGTCGAGATAAAGTTATCTGCATCTCCTGTCATCACTCAAATGAATGCACGACTGTGTCTATAGTATTATAGGATACACATCATTATTATATTATTTTTCAATTTATAAGTATTCAAATTATAATTTTAAATGACTGTCCCTGGATCAGTAGGGTACTCTTCTAATAAAGCAGCAGTGACTGGGACAGATTTTAAGTACCAATTCTGCTTAAAAAGATACAATCTAATCCTGTTCACATGAAATAAGTTGCTCCAGAGCAGGTTTAAGTTTGCAGACCTGTTGCTATGACAACAACTCTGGGATGAGCTTCAAAGAACCAAATGATCCAAGATCAAGAGAAATCATCAACAATCAAATCCAGCTAAATGAGTTAGCGACGTACAAAGAACGGAACCAGAATGTGTCATTGCTTAAAACATGAAGGTGTTGTTTTCTGCCTAATTGTTGTTCGTTGATTGATTGATTGATTGATTGATTGTGTTTGTGTTGTTCAGTGTCTGTGGTGTTTGTGCTGGTCTGGTGTTTCCAGCTGATGGTTCTGTTTGGTCTGTTAGGAGCTTTTCACATCTACATGAGACACACCTCAGGTGAGAGACATTTATCATCATTATTTGACACGCAGATATTAAGAGTGTGAAGATGATGATGATGATGATGTGATGTTTTTAGGAAAGAAACAGGAAGATCAGAAAGTGAGGATGAGAAGATGTGATGAACACACAGCAGAAGATTCATGAGAGCAGCAGCAGATCATCACATCTATGAGAAATGACTTCATAATCTCACAGATTCTCACATTAATTCATCTGTCGACTGCAGATCTTATAATAGAAAACCAAGAGATGAATTAAAACCAGGATATACAGTATGAATTAAACCAGATTTTCTACAGTTTTAGTTATGAAGAGTATTTTCTGGACGTTGGTGTTTTGTATTGTTAGAGTTTTATTGCTTATTTTATTCATTTTTCTTTATGCTTTGGAGTATTTTTATTTCATTACTGTTCATCCAAACTCTTATATTTCTCTGAATCAGATCTGTCAGATTGTGAAGTCATTCTGTGTGTTTATTATTATATTTCTGCTCTTGCTCTTTTGCTTTATTCTATTGTTCTGGTTGATTTCTCTTCATGTACAGCGTCTGTTTAGATGTTTTATCTGTTTGAAGCTCTTGATGCGTTTCAGTTTTGTAGTGTTTGTTGCTTTGCTGTCTGTGGTTGTGCTTGAATCTGCAGTTTTGTAGATGACTTTTAACATGTTTAACCACATCTGTGCATTTTTCTTCACAAGATATTTGTGTCATTATAGAATATTGAGAAGCATGTCATTCTTTAGAAACTGTAATTGGGGTCATTCCTGAATAAAGTTAAATGAAAATAAAATGCTTTGAAATTAAACCATATTTGCAGTCAAAAGTCACAAGCTCATTCAATTTTTATTTTTTTTAATACAGTCAATTAACATTTTATCACATCAATGAACTTAAACACACATCCCTACTGAAAAAAACCCAATAGAAACCATCACAGAAACAGTGGCGCCTCCAGAAATGTTTCATAGGGGTGGCCAGATGGGGCCACTTAAAATCTTGGGGTGGCACACCAAAACTATAAACCCTAATTTCAGACTTGTATTCTACTGTTGTAGTAAACTTTTCTAAATCAGAAAGACTTAAGGAAACTCCTACTGATATACTTTATTGTGTTATATATAATGTTACTAATGATATAATGTGCATAGACTAATAACAGTACAGTTAACATTTTGAGTTGCACAACAATTCTTTTTATTTTGCAATTATATTTGGCATAAGGTGTACATTTATTTGACTGGGAGATATCTATAATGAAACAAGAGGCAAAATCAGTTATTCTGATATTACAATAATAATGATAATAATGGCAATAATAATAATAAGCCCCTCTCATAATTATCAATCATAGCTGTAATAATGGCCTATAGGCATTTCTATTCAGACTAATAAAACTCAACTACTAATAAACATGAATCAAAAAGCTTTAAGTGATGATTTGTATCATGATTTGTAATTTAATGGAAACACACTAAACAAAACATACATTTCTCCAGATGATGTTACTATCTAGGCTAGCCATCAATTTCATTATTAGGGCCACGTGATTGTAACTTCACCTGTTGGTCCAGGAACACGTCTGCTTTTGCCGTGTCCTGCCACGCTTCTGTGACCAATGGTGCTGACTGTCCCTGGGCTGCTGCTGTCTGTTTTTCCTCGTCATTGTGTTCTGTCACTAATGCTGGCTGTGTATGCTCTGTCTGTTCCTCTCCTCCATCCTCCTCCTCACTATTACTAAGCCTCTGTTGCTCCCCTGCCATCTTTTTCACTCCTCCTTCTGTACTTTTCTTCTTAAAATAAGATGAGATGTCTGTGGACTTTCTCTTCATTGTCTGAAAATTGACATAACAAATACATGCACCAGCTAACGACGTTAGCTAGGTAACTCTTGTCAAAACGTGTCAAAGACATGTCAAAAAGCTGCTGTAACAGTATACTGTAACCATTTGGCACTTAAAACGCACGTCACGACACATAATTCCCCGTCTTCTCTTACTAAAGAATATTTTTGACTCATTTTGGGAGACATAACAATTGAATAGAAAAATAAATTATATATATATACACATTTTCTTATGAAATATTATATATTGTTATGAACATCTGGCCAATTATTACTCCCATTATGACAATTATTTTTTCAACATGCTGTCCCAACAGCAACACATTAATATGCAAATTAGATACAGTATAGATACACTGTGTTTAATGGGAAAACCAGTTTATGGAAATTTTTACAGACATATTGCATAAAACAAAATGGTATATCAAATCATTTTGTTATATATTTTATAACATAGTTGAGAATCATCCTTATACAAAGTTTAGAAGAAAAAAATCCTGAAACCTAAAAATGTATTGGTGATTTAAAAAAAAAATCCCATTGTTTTTGCCTTTTTGATGTCTATTCATGCCATTTTATTTTTAGGAAAAAAATATGAATAAAATATTTTTTTCAAAAATTTTAATTTTCCATTTTTTTCTAATGCTCTAAACAATGTAATGACATGAAAAAAGCTTTTTGGGGGGGTCTCTTTTCATGGCAAAACGCGCGTCCACGAGTCAGTGTGCAATCAGACGCCCGAGCAGGCGTTTATGAATACATTGGCTTTCCATAGCGGGGGAGAGGGTTACTACTGTGTGCGCTCGAAGGTCTAGAGCGGCTTGCCTGTCTGACTGTGCATTAGGGATGAAATGCATAACTGATGCTACTAAAATTTATACTGGCCAGTGGGGTGGCCAGGAGTCGGCCAGGGGTGGCCACGGCCATCCCTGGCCACCCCCTGGTGGCGCCATTGGAACGTGCCCCAGATGATAGAGCAGGAGTGCAGCTGTAGTTGTAGTTTCCTCCTGCAGGTGTCGCAGCTACAAATTCAGCACACACTCAGTGAGATACACACATTACACACAGCTGCATGTAGACCTGATTCTGCTTTACTCTCAATGAAACTGTCTAGAGCATTTCATCAATACAGTAAAGATACTGTTTTATTTGATTTACTGGAGAATCTGTGAAGTCATTTGCATAACAAGTCATTCTAAAACAAGATTTTTTTGCACTTTTTTAGAGAATGTGCTTGATAATTGTTCCTTCTTTCTCTTAGTTTGACTTGTTTTAGATGCAAACTAACAGCATGTGTCTTCCTCTATATGAGGAAACTTCCTCTTTCCTCTGTGAAGCGGTCTGAGGTTTCCTCATGTGTCAGTCCAGTGTGAGTCTCGCCTGAAGACGCTTGTCTCGATGAGATCCTGAACACAGACGATCTGAAGCAGCATCACACTCTTCTGCTGGGATTGAGCTCTTCTGGAAACTGGACTTTAGAGAAATGATGCTCATCTTTGGACTGATGCTGCTGCTGCAAACTGCTGCATGTGAGTCACTTTCACATCAAACTCCTCTTATCCTGCTGATCAATCAGATCAATCTCTGAAATATAAATATAAAGTTACATCAAGAGTCTGCAGTGATAGTTTTCTGATGTTCAACAGTTTGTATTCAGGGGCGCGGGAAGGTGTTTTATGTAGGGGGTGCTGTGGGGGAGTTAGTCAATTTAAAAGAAAATCGGGCTATAGCCTACACCCTTTCATGAGATCGTGTTAGACGTCAATTGCCGAGTTTCAGTTCATCATTGAAGCGCTCTTGTTCAAGACCGGCAGAAAGCGCATTCTCTGTTTTCCTATTTTATAAAAGCACAATGTTGATATTGTGAATGCACACAAATAAAAGTAGACCCTTTACAGTTCCTAATGATATATTACTCTTACCGTTATGAGGAAAAATCACACGGCGTATTTTAAGTTGTTTTTACTGTAAGAAAAAAAGCACAAGTGACCTAAAGCTGGCTTCAGCTTCCATTCTCCACACAAACTGTTGCATATGCGTCTGACAGCGCACATTTATATAGGTTAAACATTTAAACTAACATTGTGATATGCTTCTGTTTATAGGCCTATCTATCGATTTTATTTTAGTCAAGTTGTGATGATTTGATGAGGCTAAATTAATCAAACTTCAACTCACTGCTGAAGCTGGCCGCTTGGTCGTTGCTTAAAAGAAAACAAAAACGTTTAACAAACAAAAAATGCTTCCAAGGTTTTTCTAAATTAACTTCATGAAGAAAAAAAAAACATAGCCTAACCACTTTTCCATTAAATACAAAACTGAACTATTTTAATAGGTAGCTATAAGCTGTTTTGGGAGAAGGGGAAGGCTCATATCGCTGAGAACAAAAAAAAAAAAAAAAAATGTAAAACATATTTTTTCCCAGTACATCCATGATATTTCCATGTTCCGCTTTTAAGCCACAACCTACAGATCCCACAACACAAATATAACATTCGCAAACATGAGGGCCGCCGGTGGTGGAGCTGGACACGGAGTTGAATCATTCACGCTCGTCCTTGAAACTTTCATATTTTTAGGGTTTTGGAAAAACTCATAAATTCTCTTTTGCGACATGCGCTTCGTGTCTAACTGAAATTACGTCCCTCCAGGTAACCTTAGTTATCGGCAACAAATCTGATTGGTTAATAATACACATCATGATTTGATTTCAATTATTGAATAACTCAAACATAATCAAATCTCTTTTCATATGTAAATATATTCAAGTATAAATATACAGTATATATATATTTTATTCACAACAGTTTGTATTAGTAGAGTATTGCAGAATATGAGCGGAAATGTTTATCTTTCTTCATGTATTATTTATTTGACTTTTTTTATATAAAGCAGGGTTCATCAAATGATCTGTCTCTATTAAATATGATATCAGAAAGATCAAGACATTAATAAAGAGAAAAATGGCACAGTATAAAGGGATTGAACAGAAAGTACAGGACAAAAGGTATTCTGAATGTTATTTTATATAGTATCAGAATATCTATATAATATTTTAACATGTAGTTTAGAAAATGAAACAATGTAGACAGTGAAAGCATGATATTTTAATTGTAATAAAATGAACATTAATATGAATGAGAGCATATAAACTAGCTGATGTTTCAGTGTTAAACAGACATTTTGAATGAAAAGGTTTTATTTTATCAGTTATTTTGTATTACACAACAAACTATCCAGTAATCATGTTCAGTATCCATACTTCAGATGAACCAGATCAGATGTGGGGGATCAGAGAACGTGTCTGATATATTTCTTCAGTTAAACTTTAATTCTGAGAGTGTTTGTTTAATTTGTGTCTGTTTTTAATTAATGATGTGTACTTTCATTGTGTGTGTGTGTGTGTGTGTGTGTGTGTTGTGTTCTTCAGGTCTGGAGTTAAACTGCAGTTTTGTTCAGTCTGATCCCTGTTACGCAGCTCTGGGACACAAACTCAATCTGCTGATGGTGCTGGACACTAGTAAATATGACCTGATGATAACAAAGAGAATAAACAACAATCAAGATGATCCAGTTTGTAGAGTAAGATACGGCAGGATGAAGGAATGTAATCTTTATAATAACAGACCTGAAGTGACAGTCATTAATGGGCTTCTGATAATAAACCGTGTGATCAGAGCAGATTCAGGGAATTACAGATTAATACTCTTGAACTCAGACGGCACAGAAACATCTAGAGATCTTCAAGTGATTGTTGAAGGTACAGAAACTCTCTCATCAGACTCATTACAATCCAACGTGATCTCATGATAATTATTATGTATTTTACATAAAATGTGGTTCTATAAGATGTACATTTACTTACGTTTTTACAGGCACTAAAACGTACAAAACTGACGTATTGACGACATCTAAATATGAATCCTTATGAATACTGAAATCGCGGCATTAATTTTATTATTAGTTGTCATATCAATTTTATCCAGTTGCATCATTAAATTGTTTACTCGTTTTGTTGTGATTTCTGCTGCCAGCTCGTTTCCAATAATAGGCCTACATAAATGTTAAACAAGACTTCAATTTAAACCTTAAAATAAATAACATTTGAAATCGTTTAACCTTTACTTGTAATGTAATGTTTACATTGTTTGCCATGGGCCACACAAAGCGTTTTCTCCGACACGCTGTGACTGACAATAGAACTATAAAAAACACCAAAACCGCAACATAATTACGAAATGAAGCAATTTTATTCGTGCTGTAATCCAGATCTTCAGAATCCATACAACTGCGAGAAACAGACCCAAATACAAGCCTTTATTCTGCGATCTTCATCTCATCCCGAGCAGCGAGTCCAGCGACCGGAAACAGATTCAAATGTTCCCGCCATAGACATAATATAACAGCGAATAATCTGGATAATATTTTCAGCGATTAACAACATCAATTCTGCGCTGCACCTCACACAAACCTGCTGTATTCCTCCAGAGAACACTGCGCCTGCAACACATCGTCATTTGGAGTGCTTTTGGTAGTGCTTTTGACATTTTGGCAATTAATAAATGATTGTAATTGCATTTTTCTGTCTGTTATGTTTTTCTGATA
Organism: Barbus barbus; assembly: GCF_936440315.1. NCBI lineage: Eukaryota > Metazoa > Chordata > Actinopteri > Cypriniformes > Cyprinidae > Barbus > Barbus barbus. The sequence goes on along the minus strand of NC_136745.1, from coordinate 29,968,784 downwards.
CTGTACATATATAGCTATGTTTAGGTTTAGATGCAGGAGTGGGATTAGCGACTATAAAAACATTTCTAATGCTATATTGTTAATAAAATGGTTATTTCCCTGCATATTTCGGTCAGTTGCGTTTTATATCATTTTATGTTCGCTATAAAATGTTTAGGTTTAGGTTTGGGGGTAGGTTAAGGGGTCTAAAATCTAAATCTCGTATTGATATAATGATAAAAATGCATTGATACGAATATCTTAATGATATAAAAGATGCGTAAATATTTTTTTTAGCTAAAAATCCGTAACGATTTGTACGTATAAACATTGAAATACGTCTAAAATGTACGTTTTGTGCTTGTTACGTATTAATACCTACGAACATGAGAGTCATTTGCTGCACAATGCTGTGTGTTTAATAAATCACTATATTACGATTAAATCCTAATGTAATCATCTCAAAATATATATTTTTGGAAAGGTCTAAGACTCTTAAATATATATTTTACCAATGTGTTTTATTACAAATTATGTAGGAACAGTAATAGATTAATTTATGACAAGAGTGCACCAAGAGTCTGTGATAAATCTACATCATAACAGGAGTTCTGACCTTCGTCACAAAAAGTCTTTATTTCCTTGCTTTTGTCCCTTTCACATTTGTTTTAGTAATCATCATGAGTTATAAACCATTTGAAAGCTTAAAATCTCAAAATTCATCCTGTGAAAACCATTTTGAAATCAGACATTGCATATAGAAATGGTATTTCAAAATCTTTTAGTGGTCTCCTTCCTCTTAGTGAGGGTGTGGTATTACAAATGTATTCCGGTCCTTTAGAATCAAAACTTTTTATAATCTTCACAAAATACATATTGTTGGAAAGGTCTGGGTCTCAGGAGGTTATTTTGTGATAGATGTAACATTGAGAGATAAATTGATAGATTTGTGACAGAAATGCATCAAAAAATAATAATAATTCAATGGAGTTTGGATGGCATCCGGTGGCTTTTTTTGGTATAACACTTAAACACAATTGCATATGAACCTTAATTATTTTATATCAACTTCAAATTTGGAACACAACGTATGTAGACATATGGCTTTAATTTTATAGCATTTTTTTTAATATGTATTTTATATAAAATAAAAGACTACATTTTCTTTACAGTAAATTTAAACTTCTACAACTTTTAATAATTTCATTTTATTACATGATGTTACTTCTGTAATAATCTGCTAATTGTATTCTTTAATAAGAGACCAACCTTAGGTCTGTATTCAAAAGTGTTCATGAATTATAATAATTTAAGTTTGGAAAGTGCACTTTCTTGTGAATTTTCAAAAATGGAGATGACAGTTAAGGGGTTAATTTAGTCCAGCTATCAGATAAAAACTGTGGTTTAGAAATATCTTGATAATAGATGTGTTCGACTTGAAGCGGCGCTGCGCAGAATGATCGGTGTATGACTTCAAAGTCCCGCGAGAGAATAAGAGAGCAGACGGATCCTATGCTTTCAAATTGCTCTCGCGATACTTTGATGTCATACACCGATCATTCTGCGCAGCGCCGCTTCAAGTCGAACACACCTAATAGGCTCGAGATGAGCTACACTAGCCTGCCACCGGCTGGAATTAAAAGTGGAGTCAAGCCGGACACTTTCTGCTCCCGGTAGTGACGCCCGCATGGTGTTTCCATACTCTGTCACAGATAAAGTGAATTAAATGCAACACACCTCGTGCTTGTCATCACAGAATTTGATCAACGAGTATAAAGTGTGTTGTCATCAAGGCTCTCGCAGCTGATTTTTAGCAGCGCCTGACCTCGGCGGCTGGTCTCGTTCTGCTCTAGCGGTACTTTGATGGCACATGTGATCTTAAGGCGGCTGCAGCGCCGATCAAAGTAGGACAAATGTTCTAACCAGAATGCATTGCTCTTGTCAGGCGGCAGCTGATCTTTGCGCCGCCGCATGAAGCCGAACAAGCCTAATGAGTCGAGAAAGAGTCATGTGACTGTGATGATCATGTGTCCCTCCCTCCAGCTCCTATTGGCTCAGTGGAAGTGTCAATCATCTGCTCCTCCAGTGGGGTGATGAGGGTGTTCTGCTCCTCTGAGGGGGATCAGCTCCTCTACAGCTGGACTCTGAATGGAGATCCACCGATGGATGGAAACAGCAGCATTGATCTGGATGAGGGAACTGATGGAAACATCAGCATTGATCTGGATGAGAGAACTGATGGAAACATCAGCTGCAGCGTGAAGAACCACGTCAGTCACGCACAGAAGACCATTAGACTCCAACCCTGTCCTGCTGGTGAGATTTTAATACATCAATGTTCAGATACATATAAAAACCAGAGCAACTAATAATGCAATTCTCTTAGTGCTCTTAATTCTTGAAAAGCATCAATAGTTTGTTTCAGCTTGATCTCAGCAGTGAATAGTGTTGATGTGGTTCAGAGAGAGAGTAGATGATTCTGTGCTGATGTTTTATTACAGGAGCATCTACTCAAGCTGTGACCTCTGCAGTGACCTCTAGTTTGACCTCTGCAGTGACCAGCAGCACACAGACATCAGAATGTGGTACGAGTTTAACAAACACACTCCTGGAAACATGAAGGATGGGTTTGTTTTGTGTCTAATTGTTGTTGTTCATGTGTTCAGTGTCTGTGGTGTTTGTGATGGTCTGGTGTTTCCAGCTGATGGTTCTGTTTGGTCTGTTAGGAGCTTTTCACATCTACATGAGACACACATCAGGTGAGAGACATTTATCATCATTATTTGACACGCAGATATTAAGAGTGTGATGATGATGATGATGATGTGATGTTTTTAGGAAAGAAACAGGAAGATCAGAAAGTGAGGATGAGAAGATGTGATGAACACACAGCAGAAGATTCATGAGAGCAGCAGCAGATCATCACATCTATGAGAAATGACTTCATAATCTCACAGATTCTCACATTAATTCATCTGTCGACTGCAGATCTTATAATAGAAAACCAAGAGATGAATTAAAACCAGGATATACAGTATGAATTAAACCAGATTTTCTACAGTTTTAGTTATGAAGATTATTTTCTGGACGTTGGTGTTTTGTATTGTTAGAGTTTTATTGCTTATTTTATTCATTTTTCTTTATGCTTTGGAGTATTTTTATTTCATTACTGTTCATCCAAACTCTTATATTTCTCTGAATCAGATCTGTCAGATTGTGAAGTCATTCTGTGTGTTTATTATTATATTTCTGCTCTTGCTCTTTTGCTTTATTCCATTGTTTTAGTTGATTTCTCTTCATGTACAGTGTCTGTTTAGATGTTTTATCTGTTTGAAGCTCTTGATGCGTTTCAGTTTTGCAGTGTCTGTTGTTTTGCTGTCTGTGGTTGTGCTTGAATCTGCAGTTTTGTAGATGACTTTTAACATGTTTAACCACATTTGTGCATTTTTCTTCACAAGATATTTGTGTCATTATAGAATATTGAGAAGCATGTCATTCTTTAGAAACTGTAATTGGGGTCATCCCTGAATAAAGTTAAATGAAAATAAAATGCTTTGAAATTAAACCATATTTGCAGTCAAAAGTCACAAGCTCATTCAATTTTTATTTTTTAATACAGTCAATTAACATTTTATCACATCAATGAACTTAAACACACATCCCTACTGAAAAAAAACCCAATAGAAACCATCACAGAAATTCTAATGGTTTCCAACACAAATACCATTACAAACAATCAACTTTTAACCATAAAAAGCATTTAAAAAATGTTTATTTTAGTGTGTTTTAGCACATACTCCTTTAGGATTTAGTGGTTTTAACAAGCCAACAATAGAAGTCGACCAATTATCAGTAGAGACCAACAGGGTCCATTATGTTTCCGTTAAAACCAATACAATTCCCATTATAACCAGTAAAACTATTATACATTCTGAGATGGTTTCTATTGTTTTTAGCAGGGATTACATATAAAAATAATAAATCCAAGCAGAAATCAGATGAATCTTAGTAAATGGATTCAGCTGTAACTCTTGCTCCCTCCTGCAGACAAAGACAGTGTGTTTTATCCCAAGAGGTACTCACTGCAGAGTCAAATAACTTCCAGCTCCGCTTCTCTGGACGTCTAATGGGGTGGAAGGATAGAGTTCTGGGTAGGATTAGGGTGTGATTGATATTCAAGCTCCACTTATTAGGCACAAATTACATTCGTTCCTCCTCGCTGGACATCTAGAGAGGGTGAGCTACATGTAAGCTCCACACATTTGCTCTGCTGTGAGCATCTTTGATACTACGTCTATCATTAAACCTGCATTGGATAAAAATGATCCAAAATCAATTATTGTCAATTGTTGAACATTTTGAAATGTTTTACTTTGCATGTAATTTATCTAAAATATATGAAAGTATCACTTTTTGAAATAAGTTACAAGAAAAAAATTAACTTTTTCACGATATTGTAATTTTTTGAGATGTACCTGTACATCGGTTGTACACTCGGTTTTGCGGTGCATTGTGGGATTGAATGAGAGCACTCGAGAACGTCCACTACGGTTTCGAACAACACTTAAAATGGCTGTCCCCTCAAATAGTGCACTATTTGAGGGTATAGGGGGCGATTTCCGATACAGCCCTAATGAGTCGAGAAAGAGCCATGTGACTGTGATGATCATGTGTCCCTCCCTCCAGCTCCTATTGGCTCAGTGAAAGTGTCAATCATCTGCTCAACCAGTGGGGTGATGAGGGTGGTTTTTTTGCACTTTTAGAAATGTGACTGTGAAATTATTCTTGTTTTATCTTTTTCTCACATTCAGTCTTTTTGTATGTGTATTAAAGTAGGAACTGCTAAACCTCAGTAACAATCTCTGAAAACTTCCTCTTACTTTCTCTGTTAAAGTTGTGTAATTTCCTGAAGTGCCATTAGAGCTGCTGTCTGTCCGTGAGACTCGATCTAAAGCTCTTCTGCTGGGATTGAGCTCTTCTGGAAACTGGACTTTAGAGAAATGATGCTCATCTTTGGACTGATGCTGCTGCTGCAAACTGCTGCATGTGAGTCACTTTCACATCAAACTCCTCTTATCCTGCTGATCAATCAGATTAATCCCAGAAATAACAATCTAATGTCAGAGTCTGCAGTGATCTAACAACAGTTTTCTGATCTTCTTGACTGTGTGTATTAGTGGAGTATTATGTGTTTTGCTACTTTTCACTTCTTACAGCTCTGTCTCTAACTTCCCTTTCTCTCGTTCAAATCCACTGTTCTTCTCTCTTCCCTCCATGCTTTATACAATTTCTTATGTATCTTTGTACTCAAAGCTAAAACATAAAAAAAAAAAAACATTGTAATTTTGGGTATTTTTTTTTTTGTAGATTTGACTGTCGTGAATATGTCAATAACTGATATTACAAAGTAATTTGAGTAGATTACAATAGTCTATAATTTCAGTGGATATTGTACAAGTGCATTTGTCTCTGCTGAAAAGCATTCTCACAGATGCTGTTCTGATTCACCTACTTGTACTACAGCCTAAATATATGTGCGTTTCGTGAAGAAAAAGTATCTACATAATTTTGAGCAGACAGCCAAACTTTGGGACAAACTACTTCTATTTGTGCCTTTAACGGACACGCTTTCACTCAGTTACATGCTTCCTATCATCATTTAAAGCAGGGGTTGGCAAGTAAGTAAAAAACATTTGCCACTAGATGGCAGGCCAGAACATAGTCAAGAGATAATTTAAGAAGTTAATTGATGAAAAATGCATCTAGAATTGCCTGTGACAGACTGTTACAGTGTATTTTGTAGCTGGTAGTGAGCTGTTACTCTGTGTGAAATCCTGTAGTAAGTCAACAAAAAGCCACATTTGTGTGGCGGTGTCCGGTAGAGTATGTGAGCGGCAACAATTTCCCCTCCACTCTCCCAGCATTTAAAGGGTCATATGATGCTTTGTTAAATATCATTATTTTGTGTATTTGGTGTAACACAATATGTTGACATGCTTTAATGTTCAAAAAACACATTATTTTTCAAATACTGTACATTATTGTAGTTCCTCTATGCCAGAATTACCTCCTCTCCATGGTTCACGAAACGGTCATCTATAAAATGGGTTGTGCTGTTCTGTTGTAAATAATCTTAATGATTCCTAAATGCATCTACTTTCAGAAGACCAAATAAAGTGCTTTTGCTTTCAGCTAGAAACACACAGTGCTCCCTGCATCAACACTACTGTAGTTACTGAAACCACACCTTCTTTCTTTGCGTGAACATTTGGGTGGTGTTATGCAAATCTTCCCACACCGTGACGTAGACATGTGGGGGTGTGTTTGAATGAGCCGTTTTAGGAGGGCATGGCAGAGTCTTAACTTTGATAAAGAATATCTCTTTGGTTTTGAGACTTTAGTCTTTGTAACTTCAGGGATCTTATCTATGCACAAACAGCTTGTAACACTCGAAAGAGAAAGGAAAACTTGAAATCGCATCATATGACCCCTTTAATAATCACTCCGCTCTGCTTCGGGTTCACTATTTCCCAGTCCACTCCTCGCTCACTGATATCAGAAACACCGCTCTGCCTTCGCTCCGTGGCTAAAGTATTTCAGTATGTTTGAAATATCACAGTTCTGTTCATAACGTATATTTAAAAATAAAATAAATCATTTTTGCACTAATAACAGAACCTTTGTGTCTTTTTTTCAAAACTTTAGACATAATTCACAACTGATGATCAAAATGCAAATTTTTCAAAACACAACACTTTTTCCAAATGCTTGGATACAATTCATATAAGCCAAAGATGTTTTGTTCATTAAACTAAAATCACTGGTTCAAAATGACACGACATCAAAGTATTGCTATTTCAGAATGCAGCTCATGCATTACATCTGAATTGAGTGTTTATTCGTTACAATGATCTAACTATCAATTGCTACAACTGCTCAAAATGCTACGTAACTGTAGCATAACTCTTTAAGCATAGTTTTTATGCAAAATGAACAATATTAAATGTTTAGATTATGAAAGCAACAGAGGACTGAGTATGTTCAGGTATGATCAGTTTCAAGATGCCTGTTGTTGGGAGAGAAAAAAAACATTGTTATCAGTATTTGTTTTTCCTACAGTAAATATCTTTGACATTTACTGACATCATGACATCACAGGAGACCAATGTCAGGCCTAATGTTTTCATTAGCGGAAGATCCAAGATGTTTAACTAATGAAAACATCCATGAGAACCTGTGGCCAAACCCACAACACAGGGCTGATAAAAACATAGAAGGGCAGTGAGGGACACTCCAGATGACATTTTACTGTAGGCCTACTGTAGTTTTACCTTTTTTTCTGATCTAAAGGTTTATTTTTTATTTATTTCTTTTTGAAAAACCTGTAATTTTCTAATTGTGTTTAATGATTCCAGTGTCTGTACTTTTCTCTCTAGTCTATTAAAATGATGTATGAATGTGTAGAACCATAATGAAAGATGCATCATGTGTTTTGAACAACTGTATTTAACGATTGTACTAACAACTAAACATTGAAACTATGAGTATCTTGTGTTTGATTGAGCTAAAGTAATGTTCCTATGGTATTTCATAATAAATGAGTATTTTGAACCAATGCCAGGCTTCTTTAAAGATATGAACGCAATATGCAAAGTTTTGAACATTGGATAGCCTGTGTTACAAATAATGACTGTTTTGAGTTTTGTGTCTAGAGTTTTGAGAAATGACGTGAAGCTTCTGGTATTAGTACAAAAATGATTGTAGCAAACTGTAATGGAATACTGCAGTGTTTATTATAAATCATTTATCCGTGCACTTCATTACTTTTTTTTTAATTCATGTGCCTTTGTAATCTTTAATCAAAAATGTTAACCTGTCCTCCCCTCGCCCTCAAAACGACTCCTCTTCTCTTCCGGTCACGAGTAATGGTGCAAGGGTGGAACTATAGTGACCTGAGGGATAAACTCTGGGATAAACGACAGGGGAAAACCTGCTGATGCTTCACTTTATAGAAATAAATGCATTGACCAGTGCTGACATGAGACATGGGGGACTACACTACCTTTAAAAATTGAAAGGATAATAGGATATTACCACAACATTACTCTTAGGACATTGTAAACAATTTTTTGTTATGAATATGACTTAACCTGATGGAGGATGCGCTCAGTCATTCAGGCAGCAGGCAGTGTCTCTCTCTTGCAGGCGCGAGCTGTTAGGCATTTTTTGTGCCATTGATCGTCCTCGTCGTCGTCATCCTCAATAAATAAAACATACTTCATGCTAGGGTATCGGCGGTGAATCCCACGGAGAGAAATCCCCCCACAATTCCTGATCCGCCATGGCTCCCCGTGTCTCCTGATCCGCCATGGCCCCCCCGAGTCTCCTGATCCGCCATGGCTCCCCGTGTCTCATGATCCGCCATGGCTCCCCGAGTCTCCTGACCCGCCATGGCTCCCCGAGTCTCCTGACCCGCCATGGCTCCCCGAGTCTCCTGATCCGCCATGGCTCCCCGTGTCTCATGATCCGCCATGGCTCCCCGAGTCTCCTGATCCGCCATGGCTCCCCGAGTCTCCTGACCCGCCATGGCTCCCCGAGTCTCCTGACCCGCCATGGCTCCCCGAGTCTCCTGACCCGCCATGGCTCCCCGAGTCTCCTGACCCGCCATGGCTCCCCGAGTCTCCTGACCCGCCATGGCTCCCCGAGTCTCCTGACCCGCCATGGCTCCCCGAGTCTCCTGATCCGCCATGGCTCCCCGTGTCTCATGATCCGCCATGGCTCCCCGAGTCTCCTGATCCGCCATGGCTCCCCGAGTCTCCTGACCCGCCATGGCTCCCCGAGTCTCCTGACCCGCCATGGCTCCCCGAGTCTCCTGACCCGCCATGGCTCCCCGAGTCTCCTGATCCGCCATGGCTCCCCGAGTCTCCTGATCCGCCATGGCTCCCCGTGTCTCATGATCCGCCATGGCTCCCCGAGTCTCCTGATCCGCCATGGCTCCCCGTGTCTCATGATCCGCCATGGCTCCCCGAGTCTGCTGATCCGCCATGGCTCCCCGAGTCTCCTGATCCGCCATGGCTCCCCGAGTCTCCTGACCCGCCATGGCTCCCCGAGTCTCCTGATCCGCCATGGCTCCCCGAGTCTCCTGACCCGCCATGGCTCCCCGAGTCTCCTGATCCGCCATGGCTCCCCGAGTCTCCTGATCCGCCATGGCTCCCCGAGTCTCCTGATCCACCATGGCTCCCTGAGTCTCCTGATCCGCCCTGAATCCCATGGAGAGATCCGCCACCCTGATCATGGCGGGACCCCACAACTAACTGCAAACTGGCATTCAGATCTGCCTCCATTTTGTTAGCAACGCCCAAACTTCCAGTGATCCAATCAATTCTCGAAGGACGAAATCAAGTCCCGCCCTCTTATTTCAGATGCTGTTTCACTCAGATAGACGTCACAGTAGAGAAAAGAAAGACAATCGCTACTTCCGTTTCATGCCAACTTTAATGCAAATAAACATGTGCAAACAATATACTTGCTCTTGTGAATTTATTTTGATGTTAATTACATTGTAACAGTCCCGCTGAGCACTCCCAGAAGGGCAAATTACAAATAAATTTATAAGAGAGGACTCCACTGACTATTTTTGGTTTAACCAGACCAGTACACACAAACCAAGAGGCTGACCACAATAATATTTTCAAAAAGTGTTTATATAAGAAATGCCACACTCATAAAGACACAAACAACAAGCAAAAAGCCTGTTGCATTAATGTTTTCCTTTGCTTTCAAAATCAGTAAAGAATTACTAACGAAAAGTAGTGCTTTATCCTATTCTTTGTCCCTTAGTGAAGATGACGGCGAGTTGTTGAATTGGAGATGTGCCAACATCCCAGCAGTTTTCCTTTCCAGAATGAGCTCCAACTGACCGTATGCACGATGACTTCCTGGTTTTAGATAAGCCAGCTCAGTCATTTCCGGACAACTGTACTGTGCCATAAGCCTTTGCTCGGTTTCTCTACATAATCCATTCACAATTTGGAGAAAAGTTTTGTTTGTCTAAGAGGACCAAACGTCCACGTATGATTGACAGTGGCAACGGGATGAATCATCTGATGAGCCGATGTCAAAATAGAGCTACAATTCAGACTAACAAAGCTACAGCAGCAACAAGTCTGTGTTAAAACTTAAACATGGAGTTATAAAATGAAATCTAAACATTTCAAAATATTGAATGCACTATTTAATTGCTGTACCAGCTCATTTAATTTGTATTTAACTATGTAGGTATTTAAATAATTAAGCATTATAGGCTGTTGTCTGTCCTTATTTATTTATTTAAATGACAAGAGAAGTCTCGTTTTGAACAGGATCACTTCACAAAAATGAATTAAAACTAGCGAATACATGTCTCACAGACATGATAAACATATCTAGGCTATAGAAAGCTTTAAATTACTGCTTAACGAAATAAAACAAATCAAAGACAAATACTCTTTCATTATAATCATAATCATAATCCATGCATTTCTCTCTAGGCGCGTCTAATGAGGAGACGGTGAGCCAGGATCGGCAACTTCATCCTTGCGACACAAAACACTAGTTTATTAGTAAATAATTCAAATATCTCATTATTTCCCCCTGACACATTCATGGTAATTACCTGCTGGGGCTTTGCGGCAAGCTTTTGGCCTTTTGGCCCTGCGTTTGAACGCAGAACTCTTCAGCTGCGCTGACGGCTCTCTGCTGCAGGACTACATTTCTATAATTCCCATTTCTATACTTGAAATCCAGGATTGTTAGGCTGCATTAATTAGGTCAACTGAAACCGGGAACACTTCCCAAAACACCTGATGTACTCGTTACACTGTTAGATGAATGGCATCTACGCTAATATTAGTCTGTTTCTTTCTTATTCTGAGGTCACCGTAGCCACCCAGATCCAGACTGTATCCAGATCAGATGGTGGATCAGCACCTAGAGATGACCTATTTCCCCGTCTAAATACTGTAAAGCTGATATAAAGCCACCCAGCTCTATATCAAGCTGATGTAAAGTTGCTTTGACACAATTTGCATTGTTAAAAGTGCTAAACAAATAATACTGACTTGACTTAAACACCGTCGAGCCGCTCTTGACAATCGCGGTAGCACGGTCTCGTGTTTCCACCAGTGGGCAATTTTTATTTATTTTTTTCATCACTAATTGATGGATGTCTTAAATATAAAAAATAAGAAGCCTAAAACATGAATGAAAAGTGAACTTTTAATAAAGTGAATTTTACTGCACAGAGTTGAGAAATAATAAAGGCTTTCAAATTTTATAAGATTTTAAAAATGTGTTCATGGCTGAAGGTACACATGAGGTTAGCACAAGAGGAAGCCATGCTTCTCTCCAACCAAACATACTCTTACTCTCTTTTCCTTGACTTTTATCCCAGAGGATCAGTACTCTAGAGAGCCCCCTTGAGCATGGAAAAGGTACTACAGTTAGAAAAACCACAGTAACTGCATTTTAAACAAACAACATTTACTCACAAATTCCCACTGTATATAGCAGTATGTCCATCTTTTGTATCTCCTGGTAATCAATTCTAATTTAAATTATTTTTAATCAATTCTAATAAATAATTTTATTTCTAGTTATTTCTTTTTTAATACCTTGTATTTTCTCTTTTATGCAAAGCACTTAATTGCCATTGTGTATGAAATTTGGTAGCCTATATAAATAAACTTGCCTTGCAATGAAGCTAAAAATATAATCAACTACACCATCGTGTTAATATTGTTACTATAAAACTCTTAGGACAAACATGTCTTCTAATATCTTCAGTTGTTGTGTATACCGAGCTGCAGCGGACACATTTGTAAAACTTCTTGGACTCGTTGTGGAGCTGTGTCTTTAACGCCTGGGTTTCTGCTGATTGGGCTGATATTTGTGACACACCACCAAACAAGAGAAAACGTATCTCAAACCCTGTTGCTCACCGTTTCCAGGAAACATGTCCTTCAACCAGGAAACTGTAGCAAACTGTTGCGCACCGGTTTGAGCTTGAACGTGCCCCAGATGATAGAGCAGGAGTGCAGCTGTAGTTGTAGTTTCCTCCTGCAGGTGTCGCTCTGAGCAGCTACAAACTCAACCAGTCCCATGAGTCTCTGCTCCAGTCAACAGAAGATCACAATCCTCTCTTCATTCACACATCAGCACACACTCAGTGAGATACACACATTACACACAGCTGCATGTAGACCTGATTCTGCTTTACTCTCAATGAAACTGTCTAGAGCATTTCATCAATACAGTAAAGATACGGTTTTATTTTTTTTGCACTTTTTTAGAGAATATGCTTGATAATTGTTCCTTCTTTCTCTTAGTTTGACTTGTTTTAGATGCAAACTAACAGCATGTGTCTTCCTCTATATGAGGAACCTTCCTCTTTCCTCTGTGAAGCGGTCTGAGGTTTCCTCATGTGTCAGTCCAGTGTGAGTCTCGCCTGAAGACGCTTGTCTCGATGAGATCCTGAACACAGACGATCTGAAGCAGCATCACTCTCTTCTGCTGGGATTGAGCTCTTCTGGAAACTGGACTTTAGAGAAATGATGCTCATCTTTGGACTGATGCTGCTGCTGCAAACTGCTGCATGTGAGTCACTTTCACATCAAACTCCTCTTATCCTGCTGATCAATCAGATCGATCTCTGAAATATAAATATAAAGTTACATCAAGAGTCTGCAGTGATAGTCAGAGAGTTTTCTGATGTTCAACAGTTTGTATTCAGGGGCGCGGGAAGGTGTTTTATGTAGGGGGTGCTGTGGGGGAGTTAGTCAATTTCAAAGAAAATCGTGCTATAGCCTACGCCGTTTCATGAGATCGTGTTAGACGTCAATTGCCGAGTTTCAGTTCATCATTGAAGCGCTCTTGTTCAAGACCGGCAGAAAGCGCATTCTCTGTTTTCCTATTTTATAAAAGCACAATGTTGATATTGTGAATGCACACAAATAAAAGTAGACCCTTTACAGTTCCAAATGATATATTACTCTTACCTTTATGAGGAAAAATCACACTCATATCGCTGAGAACAAAAAAAAAGCAAAAATTTAAAACATATTTTTTTCCCAGTACATCCATGATATTTCCATGTTCCGCTTTTAAGCCACAACCTACAGATCCCACAACACAAATATAACATTCACAAACATGAGGGCCGCCGGTGGTGGAGCTGGACACGGAGTTGAATCATTCACGCTCGTCCTTGAAACTTTCATATTTTTAGGGTTTTGGAAAAACTCATAAATTCTCTTTTGCGACATGCGCTTCGTGTCTAACTGAAATTACGTCCCTCCAGGTAACCTTAGTTATCGGCAACAAATCTGATTGGTTAATAATACACATCATGATTTGATTTCAATTATTGAATAACTCAAACATAATCAAATCTCTTTTCATATGTAAATATATTCAAGTATAAATATACAGTATATATATATTTTATTCACAACAGATAGTATTAGTAGAGTATTGCAGAATATGAGCGGAAATGTTTATCTTTCTTCATGTATTATTTATTTTACTTTTTTTATATAAAGCAGGGTTCATCAAATGATCTGTCTCTATTAAATATGATATCAGAAAGATCAAGACATTAATAAAGAGAAAAATGGCACAGTATAAAGGGATTGAACAGAAAGTACAGCACAAAAGGTATTCTGAATGTTATTTTATATAGTATCAGAATATCTATATAATATTTTAACATGTAGTTTAGAAAAAAAAACAATGTAGACAGTGAAAGCATGATATTTTAATTGTAATAAAATGAACATTAATATGAATGAGAGCATATAAACTAGCTGATGTTTCAGAGTTAAACAGACATTTTGAATGAAAAGGTTTTATTTTATCAGTTATTTTGTATTACACAACAAACTATCCAGTAATCATGTTCAGTATCCATACTTCAGATGAACCAGATCAGATGTGGGGGATCAGATAACGTGTCTGATAGGTTTCTTCAGTTAAACTTTACTTCTGCGAGTGTTTGTTTAATTTGTGTCTGGTTTTATTTAATGATGTGTAATTTCATTGTGTGTGTGTGTGTGTGTGTGTGTGTGTGTGTGTGTTGTGTTCTTCAGGTCTGGAGTTAAACTGCAGTTTTGTTCAGTCTGATCCCTGTTACGCAGCTCTGGGACACAAACTCAATCTGCTGATGGTGCTGGACACTAGTGAATATGAACTGAAGATAACAAAGAGAATAAACAACAATCCAGATGATCCAGTTTGTAGAGTAAAGAATGGCAGGATGAAGGAATGTGATCTTTATAAAAACAGATCTAATGTGACAGTCATTAATGGGACTCTGATAATAAACCGTGTGATCAGATCAGATTCAGGGAATTACAGATTAATACTCTTGAACTCAGACGGCACAGACATATCTAAAAGAGATCTTCAAGTGATTGTTGAAGGTACAGAAACTCTCTCATCAGACTCATTACAATCCAAAGTGATCTCATGATAATTATTATGTATTTTACATAAAATGTGGTTCTATAAGATGTACATTTACTTACGTTTTTACAGGCACTAAAACGTACAAAACTGACGTATTGACGACATCTAAATATGAATCCTTATGAATACTGAAATCGCTGCATTAATTTTATTATTAGTTGTCATATCAATTTTATCCAGTTGCATCATTAAATTGTTTACTCGTTTTGTTGTGATTTCTGCTGCCAGCTCGTTTCCAATAATAGGCCTACATAATGTTAACCTGTTACCCTGCGCCCCTATTTTTGAGCATTTTGTAAAAAACGATATAACCAAATAAAAATGTCTGTAGCTCTTGAACCCTAAGGTCTATATTTAAAAATCTGGTGTTGTTTGAAACTAGACACTTGATCCTTTGTTACTCTAGAGTCATAATAACTCAAAATTAGTATAGCAATAGAGTAAAACAAGGTAAAATATACATGAAATTGACTCGCGATATGTTTTAATGAAGCTCACTAAGGGAAAAATGGATGAGACTTTCATGCCAAAGGCCTGAAAACACCATAAAGATAAAGCTGAACATCTGACCATGTTTTGATTCAAATTTGAGGATGATACTCCCAAAAATGTAGTTTCTGTAAGCTTTTATTTAAAAAAAATCTAGGCGTCCTTTCAAAAAAGCCATTTGGAGACCCCAAATAGACACTTTGTAAACAAATGTCCAAATGAGTCAAAACTACATAATACATATATGTATATCAATTCAGAACTGCTCTGCCCACCAAAACACACAATAAAAAACTATTTCTGAACAGCATTTGTAGTGCTGACTCATTTAGTCATTTGGTTAGTCTACAAATGGCATTTTTGAAAAAAAACGCCTAAATATTTCCTGAAATAAAATATGAAATAATAAATTTTTTATAGGTAAAGACTTACAGAAAGTACATCTTTATGGTATTTCATTTCAAGAAAAGCTTTGGAAAAGTCATTTGGATATTTTATTTCAAGAAAAGTCTAGGAATCCTTTCAAAAATGCTATTTAGAGACTCCATAAGACACTGCATACTACATATGTATATCAATTCAGAACTGCTCTACCAATGAAACCACAAAAAAACACAAAACTATTTCAGAATTTGAACATAACTAAACAGTCTTTATTCTGAACAATTCCAATAATGAAAACAGTGAACCAAAACAGATTTGATCATTTTTGAACTAGTGAAAACACAAAACATGCAAAATTCATTGTTTTTACAACATTTGTATTTTTTATTTATTTTATATGGTGAATATTATGAATATTACTATTTTACTAATATAGTAATAGATTACTATTACTAATATTACTAAATAATAATAAAAAAAAACTATTTACAGTATTTACAGTGGAGGAAGACGCTCTAGCAGCCACTAAAATGGTTTTTTTTCTGACCATCTGGATTCACCAGACCTCTGAAAAGACAGGGAAGAGTGAGAGAAAAAGAGTGAGAAAGTGTGTAAGCAAAACAAATCAAACTTGCAACACTGTTTACATTTTGTACACACACACACACACGCGCGCACGCACACACACACACACAATAACCGGGACATACCCACAAACAAACACACCCACCCACCCACACGAACAAAACTCATGTAATCCCCTCATATTATCCCTCTCCGTTGTCATTTTTAGAATCTAAAACAGCTAACATGAAACAAAAGCTGCAAATACATGATAAAGACACATAAACATTCAAGAGGAGGGTGGAGACACTTACGTGCTAATGCTATCCACGCTTCCCAGCGATCTCAGCGCGTATTCGGCTACTAAATTAGCCATTTTTCTCCCCACGTCCTCCAAAACACCACCAAACGCCACAGAAACACTTCTCAAGTCGAAGATCCACGATGGAGAGATTCAGATGTGAGCTTTGGACAACATCTGTTCGCTGATAGCCAGTCTGTGTAGCGCTGCGACGCCATTATGTGTACGCTTCATGCGTAACCCGAGAGCGCACGAAAACACACGGACAATACGCCGAGCTATTCTCTAAACAATCTTACGTAAACTATTCAAACTGTCAATCACTTTAAACGTCCTTGTGGTTGGCTAACACTTCCATCCATCAAAACTGTGCTGGCGAGGCATTGGCTGGGTTCAAACACCCCTATTGTGATGTGTCCGGATTGACACCTCGCTGACCCATTCACGGACGCGCTTACTGTCCCGGGTTATAACAGCTCCTGCGATTGAAGGAGAGAGACGAGGGAGGGCTATTCTTACTCGGAAGAGACGATTCTGCTGGAAATAGATGGCGTTTCAAAGCTGGAATACGAATTATAATCGATATTTATTGGAAAATGGACGCTATCGATAACTATAACTCGAATCGCTTATGTAAACAAAGGAGGATCTATCGTGTTTTCCCCTATTTTTTCGTTGTTTTGGATTAAAAAGTGGATGCATTTTGAAGAGTGGACCCTTCTCTTGAAATGTATGCTGGTGTGTCTTGGAATAGTCTGAGCTGACCAGCGCTATTGGCGATCAAACGTGAGTACTGCGGTTCGCTTTGTTCATTTTAAATGGCCGGTCTTTCAGCATTTCTGTTAACCCTTTCCTCTCTGGTGTATTGATTTCAAAAACAAGCTCACATCGTTAATCTTGAGTGTTTTAGCTTTCAAATGATATATAGTTAATGATAATTGATTGAATATTGTTCTAAAACAAAGGTAATAAAAAGTCCGACCACGCCCGACCACGCCCTTCCGGCCCGCCCGCGGGCCGATGCGGGTTAACAGGTTAAACAAGACTTCAATTTAAACCTTAAAATAAATAACATTTGAAATCGTTTAACCTTTACTTGTAATGTAATGTTTACATTGTTTGCCATGGGCCACACAAAGCGTTTTCTCCGACATGCTGTGACTGACAATAGAACTATAAAAAACACCAAAACCACAACATAATTACGAAATGAAGCAATTTTATTTGTGCTGTAATCCAGATCTTCAGAATCCATACAACTGCGAGAAACAGACCCAAATACAAGCCTTTATTCTGCGATCTTCATCTCATCCCGAGCAGCGAGTCCAGCGACCGGAAACAGATTCAAATGTTCCCGCCATAGACATAATATAACAGCGAATAATCTGGATAATATTTTCAGCGATTAACAACATCAATTCTGCGCTGCACCTCACACAAACCTGCTGTATTCCTCCAGAGAACACTGCGCCTGCAACACATCGTCATTTGGATTACTTTTGGTAGTGCTTTTGACATTTTGGCTATTAATAAATGATTGTAATTGCATTTTTCTGTCTGTCATGTTTTTCTGATACTGTACATATATAGCTATGTTTAGGTTTAGATGCAGGAGTGGGATTATAGCGACTATAAAAACATTTCTAATGCTATATTGTTAATAAAATGGTTATTTCCCTGCATATTTCGGTCAGTTGCGTTTTATATCATTTTATGTTCGCTATAAAATGTTTAGGTTTAGGTTTGGGGGTAGGTTAAGGGGTCTAAAATCTAAATCTCGTATTGATATAATGATAAAAATGCATTGATACGAATATCTTAATGATATAAAAGATGCGTAAATATTTTTTTTAGCTAAAAATCCGTAACGATTTGTACGTATAAACATTGAAATACGTCTAAAATGTACGTTTTGTGCTTGTTACGTATTAATACCTACGAACATGAGAGTCATTTGCTGCACAATGCTGTGTGTTTAATAAATCACTATATTACGATTAAATCCTAATGTAATCATCTCAAAATATATATTTTTGGAAAGGTCTAAGACTCTTAAATATATATTTTACCAATGTGTTTTATTACAAATTATGTAGGAACAGTAATAGATTAATTTATGACAAGAGTGCACCAAGAGTCTGTGATAAATCTACATCATAACAGGAGTTCTGACCTTCGTCACAAAAAGTCTTTATTTCCTTGCTTTTGTCCCTTTCACATTTGTTTTAGTAATCATCATGAGTTATAAATCATTTGAAAGCTTAAAATCTCAAAATTCATCCTGTGAAAACCATTTTGAAATCAGACATTGCATATAGAAATGGTATTTCAAAATCTTTTAGTGGTCTCCTTCCCCTTAGTGAGGGTGTGGTATTACAAATGTATTCCGGTCCTTTAGAATCAAAACTTTTTATAATCTCCACAAAATACATATTGTTGGAAAGGTCTGGGTCTCAGGAGGTTATTTTGTGATAGATGTAACATTGAGAGAGAATTTGATAGATTTGTGACAGAAATGCATCAAAAAATAATAATAATTCAATGGAGTTTGGATGGCATCCGGTGGCTTTTTTTGGTATAACACTTAAACACAATTGCATATGAACCAGAATTATTTTATATCAACTTCAAATTTGGAACACAACGTATGTAGACATATGGCTTTAATTTTATAGCATTTTTTTTAATATGTATTTTATATAAAATAAAAGACTACATTTTCTTTACAGTAAATTTAAACTTCTACAACTTTTAATAATTTCATTTTATTACATGATGTTACTTCTGTAATAATCTGCTAATTGTATTCTTTAATAAGAGACCAACCTTAGGTCTGTATTCAAAAGTGTTCATGAATTATAATAATTTAAGTTTGGAAAGTGCACTTTCTTGTGAATTTTCAAAAATGGAGATGACAGTTAAGGGGTTAATTTAGTCCAGCTATCAGATAAAAACTGTGGTTTAGAAATATCTTGATAATAGATGTGTTCGACTTGAAGCGGCGCTGCGCAGAATGATCGGTGTATGACTTCAAAGTCCCGCGAGAGAATAAGAGAGCAGACGGATCCTATGCTTTCAAATCGCTCTCGCGATACTTTGATGTCATACACCGATCATTCTGCGCAGCGCCGCTTCAAGTCGAACACACCTGATAGGCTCGAGATGAGCTACACTAGCCTGCCACCGGCTGGAATTAAAAGTGGAGTCAAGTCGGACACTTTCTGCTCCCGGTAGTGACGCCCGCATGGTGTTTCCATACTCTGTCACAGATAAAGTGAATTAAATGCAACACACCTCGTGCTTGTCATCACAGAATTTGATCAATGAGTATAAAGTGTGTTGTCATCAAGGCTCTCACAGCTGATTTTTAGCAGCGCCTGACCTCGGCGGCTGGTCTCGTTCTGCTCTAGCGGTACTTTGGTGGCACATGTGATCTTAAGGCGGCTGCAGCGCCGATCAAAGTAGGACAAATGTTCTAACCAGAATGCATTGCTTTTGTCAGGCGGCAGCTGATCTTTGCGCCGCCGCATGAAGCCGAACAAGCCTAATGAGTCGAGAAAGAGCCATGTGACTGTGATGATCATGTGTCCCTCCCTCCAGCTCCTATTGGCTCAGTGGAAGTGTCAATCATCTGCTCCTCCAGTGGGGTGATGAGGGTGTTCTGCTCCTCTGACGGGGATCAGCTCCTCTACAGCTGGACTCTGAATGGAGATCCACTGATGGATGGAAACAGCAGCATTGATCTGGATGAGGGAACTGATGGAAACATCAGCTGCAGCGTGAAGAACCACGTCAGTCACGCACAGAAGACCATTAGACTCCAACCCTGTCCTGGTCAGATTTTAATACATGAATGTCCAGATACATATAAAAACCAGAGCAACTAATAATGCAATTCTCTTAGTGCTCTTAATTCTTGAAAAGCACCAATAGTTTGTTTCAGCTTGATCTCAGCAGTGAATAGTGTTGATGTGGTTCAGAGAGAAAGTAGATGATTCTGTGCTGATGTTTTATTACAGGAGCATCTACTCAAGCTGTGACCTCTGCAGTGACCTCTAGTTTGACCTCTGCAGTGACCAGCAGCACACAGACATCAGAATGTGGTACGAGTTTAACAAACACACTCCTGGAAACATGAAGGATGGGTTTGTTTTGTGTCTAATTGTTGTTGTTCATGTGTTCAGTGTCTGTGGTGTTTGTGCTGGTCTGGTGTTTCCAGCTGATGGTTCTGTTTGGTCTGTTAGGAGCTTTTCACATCTACATGAGACACACCTCAGGTGAGAGACATTTATCATCATTATTTGACACGCAGATATTAAGAGTGTGATGATGATGATGAGGATGTGATGTTTTTAGGAAAGAAACAGGAAGATCAGAAAGTGAGGATGAGAAGATGTGATGAACACACAGCAGAAGATTCATGAGAGCAGCAGCAGATCATCACATCTATGAGAAATGACTTCATAATCTCACAGATTCTCACATTAATCCAGCTTTCAGCTGTCGACAGCAGATCTTTAAAGCCAAGAGATTCAGATCGAGACACTGCCCTTGCCATCCAGAATAAAAGAGAGCATCCCAATCAAGTAAAGGGATTTGTGGAAACTATGGTTCCTAATTTATTGTGATCCAACATTTGCCTCACATTTCAGGATGAAAAGACAAAGGATAATCCACTTCTTACCTCCGAGACTGTGTTCTGATCTATATGACCTTATTATTTTTATTGTGAGTATTAGGCTTATCATTATTGCTGATCACTGTTGTTGTGCTATGATAGTGTAATATTTACCATTATATAATCAGAGGAGCAAAGAAAAGTTTATGAAAGTGTCACTCCACAATACAATAGCAAAATATATAAATATATATAGTATTTTTATGTTGCATTAATCAGTGTCTTGCACACCTTCCTGAGGACAGGATAGGGACCAGAAGACATTGCAATTATTACATGATATTTAGAGAGACTTAAAGAAGTTCCAGATCTATACTTGTGCTCTTATTATTTCACTTATTTTGCCTTTAATGTAAATAAACACGTGCAAACAATATACTTGCTCTTGTGAATTTATTTTTATGTTAATTACATTTACATACAATGTGCTTTTTTATCTCCTGGTAATCAATTCTAATTTAAATTATTTTATTTCTAGTTCTTACTTTTTTAATACCTTTTATTTTCTTTCTCATTTTTATGCAAAGCACTTAATTGCCATTGTGTATGAAATTTGGTAGCCTATATAAATAAACTTGCCTTGCAATGAAGCTAAAAATATAATCAACTACACCATCGTGTTAATATTGTTACTATAAAACTCTTAGGACAAACATGTCTTCTAATATCTTCAGTTGTTGTGTATACCGAGCTGCAGCGGACACATTTGTAAAACTTCTTGGACTCGTTGTGGAGCTGTGTCTTTAACGCCTGGGTTTCTGCTGATTGGGCTGATATTTGTGACACACCACCAAACAAGAGAAAACGTATCTCAAACCCTGTTGCTGACAGTTTCCAGGAAACATGTCGTTAAACCAGGAAACTGTAGCAAACTGTTGCGCACCGGTTTGAGCTTGAACGAGCCCCAGATGATAGTGAAGGAGTGCAGCTGTAGTTGTAGTTTCCTCCTGCAGGTGTCGCTCTGAGCAGCTACAAACTCAACCAGTCCCATGAGTCTCTGCTCCAGTCAACAGAAGATCACAATCCTCTCTTCATTCACACATCAGCACACACTCAGTGAGATACACACATTACACACAGCTGCATGTAGACCTGATTCTGCTTTACTCTCAATGAAACTGTCTAGAGCATTTCATCAATACAGTAAAGATACTGTTTTATTTCATTTACTGGAGAATCTGTGAAGTCATTTGCATAACAAGTCATTCTAAAACATGATTTTTTTGCACTTTTTTAGAGAATGTGCTTGATAATTGTTCCTTCTTTCTCTTAGTTTGACTTGTTTTAGATGTAATTCAAACTAACAGCATGTGTCTTCCTCTATATGAGGAAACTTCCTCTTTCCTCTGTGAAGCGGTCTGAGGTTTCCTCATGTGTCAGTCCAGTGTGAGTCTCGCCCTGAAGACGCTTGTCTCGATGAGATCCTGAACACAGACGATCTGAAGCAGCATCACTCTCTTCTGCTGGGATTGAGCTCTTCTGGAAACTGGACTTTAGAGAAATGATGCTCATCTTTGGACTGATGCTGCTGCTGCAAACTGCTGCATGTGAGTCACTTTCACATCAAACCCCTCTTATCCTGCTGATCAATCAGATCGATCTCTGAAATATAAATATAAAGTTACATCAAGAGTCTGCAGTGATAGTCAGAGAGTTTTCTGATGTAGTTTGTATTAGTAAAGTATTGCAAAATATGAGAGGAAGTGTTTATCTTTCGATTGTGCTGAAATGTTTTAGTGTTTTTTAAATGTATAAATGTATTTTTATTTTACTTTTTTATATAAAGTAGGATTCATCAAACGATCTGTCTCTATTGATCAAGACATTAATAAAGAGAATATGTCACAGTATAAAGGGATTGAACAAAAAGTACAGGACAAAATGTATTCTGCATGTTAACATATATTAGTATCAGAATATATATATACATATATACATATATAATATTTTAACATACAGTTTAGAAAAAAACGACAAAAAAAACAATGTAGACAGTGAAAGCATGATATTTTAATTGTAATAAAATGAACATTAAGATGAATGAGAGCATAGCTGATGTTTCAGTGTTAAACAGACATTTTGAATGAAAAGGTTTTATTTTATCAGTTATTTTGTATTACACAACAAACTATCCAGTAATCATCCAAACTTCAGATTAGGGCTGGGAGATAATTCGATAATGATAATTATCACAATATAATTTTCCTTGATAAAACGATATGAAGAGTTCGATAAATGTTCGATATAATGTTTATACGCCAAAAGCTGAACGAAACAGCGCGACTCAGGCCCAGCGGAGCGTTTCTCGGCTCGGATCAAAGGTCAAACCGATGCAGATGAGTTTACTCGGTCACACGAGCACTGAACAGCTGTGAGATCCAGTGAAGCTCTTGAATTGAGATGAACACAAATGACTCTGTGATTTAAACTATTTTATAGCCAAACAGGAGAAACACTGTGTGCAGTCAGAAGGCTTTTCAATCTACACATTACCATCATTTACCATGGATTTACTGTAGTAACACTCACTGCACCATGGTGGCAGAAATGTGGGATATTCACATTGAATTTTATTACAGGAGTAATGGTATATAATTATAGTGTATGTATGTGATTAACATATAGGATGTGTGCAATTATACTGAATGTTTTTCTACTGTTTTTCATACAAACAGGCTACCTAAAAACCATATAGTTATATTTTTACCATGGTATTGAGGTGCTATATGTGTGGTTTTAATTGTGTTTATCATGATTTAAATATATGCTACTATGGGAGATCATATGCTTAATTAAAAAAATAAAAAATAAAAACTTGGTCAGAATAAATTTAACCATATAAAACTACATTTTTTACAGATGTTACTGATTTTAAAAAGGAACAAAAATTGATCTCTGCATCCTAACTCAAGCTAACGTGCCTTTCTAAGAGACAAAAACAAGTGATATTATTATTATTAATAATATTATCATATCAGGCAACCCAAACCTGTTTCTTGATTTGAAACTCATTAGAATATGCAGAAACTAAGAAATTAATTTTTCTATTTAGATTTTTATTTTGTTACGGAAAATTAGCAAATTGAGCAAAATTCTGGCTTTAAACTTGAAAGAAATAAAGATTTGACATTTATTGTGATAATTATTGATATCGACTGATATGAAAAAAATGTATTGTGATAATTGTTTTGGCCATATCGCCCAGCCCTACTTCAGATGAACCAGATCAGATGTGGGGGATCAGATAACGTGTCTGATATATTTCTTCAGTTAAACTTTAATTCTGCGAGTGTTTGTTTAATTTGTGTCTGGTTTTAATTAATGATGTGTAATTTCATTGTGTGTGTGTGTGTGTGTGTGTGTGTGTGTGTGTGTTTTGCTCTTCAGGTCTGGATCAGTTCTGCAGGTTTAATCAGTCTGATCCCTGTTACGCAGCTCTGGGACACAAACTCAATCTGCTGATGGTGCTGGACGCTAGTAAATATAATGAACTGAAGATAATAAAGAGAATAAACAACAATCAAGATGATCCAGTTTGTAGAGTAAAGAATGGCAGGATGAGGGAATGTGATCTTTATAATAACAGACCTGAAGTGACAGTCATTAATGGGACTCTGATAATAAACCGTGTGATCAGATCAGATTCAGGGAATTACAGATTAATACTCGCTCACTCAGACGGCACAGAAACATCTAGAGATCTTCAAGTGATTGTTGAAGGTACAGAAACTCTCTCATCAGACTCATTACAATCTCATGTTCTCCAAAGATCTCTCTCTCATGCAAATGAATCAGTTGAGTCTCTGTGAAGGTTTTTATTGCAGCTCATAACTGAATATCTGGAAGAATTCAGTGAAATTCCTCTGCACCTTTCATGTGCTAAGACTATTTTCAGATTGAAAAACCAGCATGTTGCTTACTGCATACTGCCTTCTGTTTAAACAAATAACGTGAAAGCATTTCAAACTGTCATTTGCTACATTGTTGTCACATGGATAACCTATACTGCACGTTCAATTCAGTCCAGCTATCATTTCATATATACATTTTGTTATATATAGAGAGTCACGTGACTGTCATGTGTCCCTCCCTCCAGCTCCTATTGGCTCAGTGGAAGTGTCAATCATCTGCTCCTCCAATCAGACGTCAGTGTTCTGCTCCTCTGACGGGGATCAGATCATCTACAGCTGGACTCTGAATGCAGATCCACCGATGGATGGAAACAGCAGCATTGATCTGAATGAGAGAACTGATGGAAACAGCAGCATTGATCTGGATGAGGGAACTGATGGAAACATCAGCTGCAGCGTGAAGAACCACGTCAGTCACGCACAGAAGACCATTAGACTCCAACCCTGTCCTGGTCAGATTTTAATACATGAATATCCACATATTTGCTAAACAACAGTAACAAGAGTGATGCAGAATTTCACAAAACCTGTCAAAAACACGTCAAAGTCATGTTTTATCCCCAAATTAGCAGTATCTCTGAAGCATATAGTGATGGATTGTGGTGGTTTTAACTCCTCTAGGACTCTTTATAAAGGATTCTGAATGAAGTAAGAGCAGATTTAGGCTGGATTTAGATTTTTATTTTTATGAAAAATAAACTTTAAAAACCTTTTTGTTTTTATTTGTTGTTTATATATTATTTATTTATTTCCATTTTCTATTTTTCACTTGTTTCTCGGCAGTCACTGGCATGGCACTAAATTATAAACAGCAAACAAACATTTCACCCCAAAATCATTTATATTGCATAAATAAAATGAGAACTATTGTTTACAGTTGAGTTTTGTTGTTGTTGTTTTTTTTGTAATTGCAATTATTTACAGCCATAATTGTTATTTGGATGTTGTCGATACATTTTACTTATAATATGTAATATGATCATTTTAATCTGCATAGTTTGACGACCGTTGTTTATTGTTTATTTGGATCCCCATTTGCTTCCACAAAGTGTTTGCTAATCTTCCTGGTTTCCACAAATCTGTTCAAGAAAAAAGTAAAATAGAAATACAATTACAACTGGATCACAGAGCTATACATCTTAGCAGTAGCAGCACATAAAACATGCATCTACATATGTATTACCATATCGTCTCATTTTCTGTAAAACATATATGTGCAATTACACTTTTGTATATTAATGGGAACCATAAATCTATTTTTTTAGCGTTACTCACTTGACATGTTATAATCATGTCTAAATCCCACATATCCAAGCTTTTAAAAGAAAAAAATAGGGTGTGTGATACTATTAAAATATACCAACATTTGTAAATGTAACCTTCACGACAGCCATGATAACTTTCTATGCATGTCACTAACATTAGCTCAAATTAGATTGAGAAGCACTAGCCTGGCTGCTCTGATCTGAACAAACCAAATAGTGTTTATTAGGTGTTTCTCAGATGCTCGTGACCATCGGGCAGTACTCAAGATGCAATAAAACTAATGACTGCACCACATCTTATAAAACTAAGGATGGAATAAATGCAGAATATGTCCACCACTATAGCTTCCCCATAGTGCTTACTATATGATCTCTATGTTCAGACCAGGACAGCGTATTGTCAAGTTTCACACCCAGCAACTGAACATTTGTTACTTGTTCCACTGGCATCCCATAAATGCAAATACATTCAAATCAGCAGCCTTAGTGATATTTCTTATAACTAAAAACAATACATTTAGTTTTTATTTATTTGAATAAGTACTGCCATTACAGTATGTATACACTGTAAAAAAAAAATAAAAAAATTTGAGCTCCATATTAAAATTTTAAGGCAACCAGCTTCAGCAAATTTCTGAGTTCTTATTTTTGTAGGAGATTCTCAACTTTTTGTTGAATAAACTTAAAACAACAAGTTGAGAAACTCAAAAATCTGCTGAAGCTGGTTGCCTTCAAATTTTAAGTTGGCTCAACTTTTCTTTTTTTTTACAGTGTACTTTCAATTTCATAATATAATGTTTTATACATATTATATTAATTAATTAATAGTTTACTATTATAGTTTTTTTTTTTTTGCATTATCATAATGAGAATTGGGGTTTTCTTTTATTTTTCTTGTTTTCTTATTTGTTTGTTTGGATTTTTCTTATATATCATAAATGTGATTTGAGGGATAAATACCGTTTAATGTCCCTAAAAACATGCAATTAAACATTTTACAAAATATGACGTACCACTTACAGTTTTGCTTTTGATTTCGAACTGATATGCGACCTGAACGTGTCCTTTACAGGTTTCATGAGAGTCACACAAATAAATTCTCTCAACTGGCCAATTAATTCTTCAAAGTGATTAATGCAGTAATTTCTGTTCAGAGAGAAAGCAGGTGATCCTGTGTTGATGTTTGATTACAGAAACAACTACTGCAGCTGTGACCACTAGTTTGACCTCTGCAATGACCTCTACAATGACCTCTGCAATGACCTCTGCAGTGACCAGCAGCACACAGACACCAGAATATGGTACGAGTTTCTCATCAGCTGGTACGACTCAAACCCTCACTCAAAGCCCAGATGACTTGCCATGGAAGTGTGAGTGTTAAGCTACAACAAAAACTGTGAATAACAAATAAACACAATAATGGCAGTGATACAGGCTCCTCAGCTTAAATTATATTTGAACTAATTTACTGTACTATTAATTGCATGTAGTTGTTCTTGTTGTTGTTGCAGTTGATATTAATGAACTTTTCGAAGCATGATTTGATTTAAATGACCTTGTGTTTTTCTTCTTCACTTTTAGTCTATCTGATAGCTTTGGGCTGCGCTGCTCTGATCGTGCTTCTGCTGTTCATCACTGTATGTTACGTTTACAAGAAGAAACAGTCGACACAAGGTCAGTTTGTTTTGAATCTGTTCATATAATAACTGATGAAGGTTAAAATGTAGTCATATTTGATGGAAGTGTCAATCACAGAGCTAAACACATGGGTTAATGCTCCTTTAAATGCTGAGAAGATTTGTAGATTATATGTTATATGTGCTGAATAGCCTTGTTTGGTCATTGCACTCCCTTACAGACTGTTTGAAAGACAATTACACCAACAATACAAACATTACAGATATTATGAAGATGATCTGAGCCAGCTTTGGTGGAGATTTGACAAACTTTCTGTGGTTAAACAAGGCAAATTGGTCCAAAATTGCAGAAAAGCAATATTATTCCTCAAGCGTCATGAATACATACTATAGACAGAAAAATATTCAGTTTTAACCAGATTATTTGATTTGATAATGATTTTGAGCATTTATTTTTGGCTCTTGTTTACAAATGACTGGAATTCATTAACATGCACATTTAAGTATGAAATCTGAGGTTTAATTAAGCATTTGTGAATTTTTGGGAAGGCACTTTCTATATGCAAATTACTCAGAATATACTCATATATTTGCAAATGTTTCGTGAATGAGATCCACTAAATCAAATATTGGTGAATATCTGACCTCACTTTCTGTATTTCTCAATATGTTACATGCAAACACTGATATGTTAAAAACCTTTAACAGGCATGATCTGTATTGAGGCTAGTTTTGAAGCTTTAATGACTGAAATGTGAGATTGTAGTTGATCTGTTGCTAATGTGAGTGTTTTCCCATCAGCCGCTGCTGGAGATACGGAGCTCATATACAGTGATATCTCTCCTGAGAATAAGAGTGAAAAGAAGAAAACAGGTAAGAAACTCAATGAAGCTCAGAGATCTACTTCACTCTGTAAAACAACACAAGAATATATTAGCTTGTGGTTTATTAGCCTCAGTCATTGAGTTAGTGATCTTACCGCCTAAAACTCAAGGTCATACGTTTACTATTACAAACTGCAAAAGAAAGCTTTCTAGTTACCTTATTGTTTCAGAATGCTCTGTGTTGTTGCTCTAAAAGTTAAGATGATGTAGAAACAAGTTTTCTTTGTTGCATCTGTTGCAAAATCACTTAAAGTTTGAAAGCTGCTTTATGGAATAGGTAATAAAGATAATGTTTACAAACTCTAAAACATGCGTCAGGTCAGTGAACGAATCTTTCAGACTTGTTTTGCTCTGAATCAGTCCGCTCCCATCCCATGTTCAATGCAAACCTCTTACTGTGTTTTTCCCCTTTTACACAAATGGAGAAGTGACTTAAGAAAGTGTCATCAGTAAACTCTTTCTCCAGGATGACGGAAAGTCTTGAATTGCAGGGTTGACTAGTCAAGCTCAACCATTCAATGCTAGGCTAAATCTGCAACTCGTTACCCATTCTGACTTAGAGCTTGATTTATTTATATTATATTATTACATTTTACTAATTAGTTTTGAATTTAATGTTAAATTCTATTATTATATTAAAGGCAGGGCAGGTGTTTTTCTTATGCTGGTTGAAAGTCTCTTCACATCCCGATAGCAACCACTAAGTTAGTGGTCTAAATGTATTTATATCGTCTGTGGAAATGAAAATGCTCGTCCAATCATATCCCTCGGTCCGAGGACTCTGATAGGCTGTCCTGCCTCTCCATTAATGCCCATGTATTTGCTTACCTCCATGCACCCTGTAACACTTCTGACAGCGTTGCATTCGTCGCTCATCGTTTCGCTGATTAGTTCTGCTCTGCTTGTGTTGTTGATGTGTTCTGGAGGAGGCGTGGCTTTGGAGAGCGATTTGCAGGGAGGGTGGGATCTTATGCATTCAAAGCTAGCTTGCTATCACCTACCTTTAATTATTACATTTTGCTATTTAATCTTAATTTCCAATGTTAAATGTGTAATGAAATTAATTATAAGAAGAGAAATGTTCAAAACCATCAGCCTGTTGTTTTCAAAGATTGTAACTTATAAACGGTAGTTAACGTTTTTGGTCTTCGGTTGTAAGTCGGTTCGGTGCCACTTTATATTAGGTGGCCTTAACTACTATGTACTTACATTTAAATTAATCATTTGGTACGATGCACTTATTGTGTACATACATGTTCTTACATTGTACTTATATTTTTAAAAATGCCTATATGTAGTTACATCTGTAACTAATTTCTGTAATTACATTTATAATTACACTTTTAACCCATCCCTTACACCTTAACCCACCCTTAAACCTACCCATAC
Source organism: Barbus barbus (assembly GCF_936440315.1). NCBI lineage: Eukaryota > Metazoa > Chordata > Actinopteri > Cypriniformes > Cyprinidae > Barbus > Barbus barbus. Next base: position 29,938,801 of record NC_136745.1, on the reverse strand, counting down.
CACCAAACCTGTCCCTAACCTTACCCGTATCCCACCTCAATAGCAGCAATAGTGTGTTGCAATACAATATGAGCACAATAAGTACATTGTACTTATTTTTTTTTTAAGTACAGTAGTTAAGGCCACCTAATATAAAGTGTGACCGAATGTTCTGTCCTAACCTTTAAATACCTTTGAAACAATGTTAATAAAAGTTGTGGGAACGTTCCCTGTTAGCTGGGATACTGCGGTATATCTAAGTGTCAAATTGCACGTCTTCAGCTTGTTCAAAACGCTGCGGCCAGACTTCTTTTAAAGTGTCGTAAACATGAACACATTTCTCCAGTTCTTCTTAGATCCTTACACTGGTTGCTGGTTTGTCAGAGAATAGACTTTAAAATTCTCCTCTTTGTATATAAATCCCTACACAATTAGTCCCTGTCTACCTCTCTGAACTTCTTCATCTCTACACTCCGTCCAGAAGCCTACGATCCTGTGACCAGGCTTTGTTGGTAGTCCCTCACATTAGGCTTAAGCGTAGAGGTGAGTGTGCATTTGCAGTGGCAGGGCCTCGACGTTGGAATACCCTGCCTTTAGAGATTAGAATGGCCCCTTCTCTGTCTGTTTTTAAGTCCCTGCTAAAAACTTATTTGTTTTCTTTATTGTATTGACTGTGATATGGCCATTTTAAATTTTTAAATGGGTTGTATTAAATGTTTTGTCTGGTCTGTTTTCTGTGTATGTGGTATAATCTTGCTCTTCTGTAAAGCACTTTGGTCAGCCTGGTGGCTGTTGTAAATGTGCTATAATAAAATTAACTTGAACAACAGCAGCAGTAGCAGTATGGTGTAACATTTATTTGAAACACATGTATTTGGTACTTGCTACCTTATATCTTTACTCTTTCATTTCATTCTTTTCATGGCTTTGGAAAACTTGCATCTGATGTTTCTCTACGTCACTTTTTGCATAACTCCGGGTCGCCAACACCAAGCTTCGTTGCGGGAATGAAATGCTTTCTCTGAATCTTTAAAGTCTCTCCGTGAGAGATCGCACAGGTGCGGATATATCTGTAGCAGCTCAGCTATTCCACACAGTGTATTTATGTTGCTAGTGACTAATCGGGGAAAGCCGATTAGTCACCAGAAGAGACGGACGACAGCTCACGTAAGTGTTTTGAATAACTTGGTCGCAGTTCTGTTGTTTAAATTATTTACTTTTACTTGCTACTAGGAAGGAATAGTTCGTTTCCTACCTATTTCTACTCTGCATTTTCGTTGTTTTTTCTGTTTGATTGCACTTACTGGAAATTAGAATAATTTGCGCCTCAGCTGAGAACGAGCCTGTGTGATTGTGCAAAGTGTTAGTTTCGTCTTGAGCTATTAGCAGTCCTACCTTACTGGCTGTGCTGATCAGAAGCCGGCCACAGCTGTTTTCACTCTAGTTTCTTAGACTGTATTTATTTGATGTCAGAGCGCTGACGCTTCATTCAGCCTCCTCGTGTGAAGACCAACGAGTGTAAAGACAGACGACTTTTTCCTGCGTGACTTTGACTGAGCAACGACACCGAGCACACACTTAAGTATCGTTTTTATCTTCCCTCACACTTTCCTATCCTCTATCCTTCCACGTCTATCATGTTTCCAAACCATTCCGGTTCTCTCTCAACCTCACTCTAAAAACACACGCAGAAGGTTACGTAACCCTGCTAATCTCTACATCTTCCACTGCACCTCTTTCTTTCTCTATGGGTCTCTGGAATTGCCAGTCAGCTGTCAACAAAGCAGACTTCATTTCTGCATTTTCCTTACATTCCACACTCAGCATCCTGGGCTTGACTGAGACCTGGATTCGTCCTGAAGACACGGCAACCCCAGCTGCTCTCTCTCACAATTTCTCGTTCTCTCACACCCCTAGGCAAGTTGGTCGGGGTGGGGGCACTGGTTTGCTCATTTCTAACAATTGGAAATACTCTACCCACTCTCCCCTAGGCAATCTCAACTCTTTTGAATCTCATGCCGTTACTGTAACAGCTCCTATAAGACTCCAGATTGTGGTAATCTATAGTCCCCCGGGCCAAATACCACCAACCTTCCTAGATGAGCTGGATGGACTGCTGTCCTCTTTCATGGAGGATGGCACTCCACTCTTAGTCTTCGGCGATTTCAACATTCACCTAGACAGGTCTTATGCTACAGACTTCCAGTCACTCCTAGCTTCATTTGATCTCAAACGCCTCACCACTACTAGCACGCACAAATCTGGTAACCAACTCGACTTAATTTACACACGCAATTGTTCTACAGATAACATTCTGGTACAACCACTCCATATCTCTGACCATTTCTTCATTACATTTACGTTACATTTTGCTACCCAGGTGCCACCATCTCCCTTACCGGTTACTTTCAGACGCAACCTACGCTCCCTTTCCCCCTCCCTTCTTTCCTCTGTAGTATCCTCCTCTCTTCCCTCGCCTACCCATTTCTCTTCTCTGGATGTAAATGCAGCCACTGACACTTTATGCTCTACCTTAACCTCTTGTCTAGACGACATCTGTCCTCTCTCCTCCAGGCCAGCACGGACTGCTCCTTCTAACCCCTGGTTATCCGATGTTCTTCGAGAGAATCGGACCAAACTCAGAATGGCAGAGAGAAAATGACGCAAATCAAATAATCCGTCGGACCTGAGTAGGTATCAGTCTTTGCTTTCATCTTTCTCTACTGAAGTCCACACTGCCAAATCCTCACATTTCCACAACAAGATCACCAGCGCTCCAGACATGCGTAATCTCTTCAGAACATTTAATTCTCTCCTCTGTCCCCCTCCTCCACCTCCCACCACTTTGATAACCACTGATGACTTTGCCTCTTTTTTCACAGACAAAACTAGAACAATCAGTAACCAGTTCTCAACTCCACAGGACCTCCAATCAAACACATCCACCGCTCTAACTCCCATCTTCTCCTTCTGTCCCCTCACCGGGGCAGAAGTATCCAAACTTCTCCTCTCCAGCCATCCTACAACATGTCCTCTCGACCCGATCCCCTCACATCTTCTCCAAACAATCTCTCCCACACTCTTACCGGCACTCACACACATTATCAACACATCTCTCCTCACAGGCATCTTCCCCACAGCATTCAAGCAGGCTCGGGTAACCCCACTGATCAAAAAACCTACATTAAACACTTCTCTTTTAGAAAACTACAGATCTGTCTCTCCCCTTCCATTCGTAGGGAAAACATTTGAACGAGTTGTCTTCAACCAGCTCTCGCGGTTTCTTTCACAGTATAACAAACTGGATGCTAAACAGTCAGGTTTCAGGAGTGGCCATTCAACAGAGACTGTGCTACTCTCAGTCACTGAAGCCCTGCGAATTGCAAAGGCTGATTCCAAATCGTCAGTCCTCATTCTGCTGGATCTTTCTGCTGCTTTTGACACTATCAATCATCAGATTCTCCTGTCTACCCTCTCATCACTGGGCATCACTGGAATTCCACTTCGCTGGTTTGAATCCTATCTCACCGGTAGATCCTTCATGGTGTCCTGGAGAGGGGAGGTATCCAAACCACATCAACTGGTCACTGGAGTTCCTCAGGGATCGGTTCTTGGACCCCTCCTCTTCTCCACATACACTACATCGCTGGGTCCCATTATACATGCACATGGCTTCTCCTATCACTGCTACGCCGATGACACACAGCTCTATCTCTCTTATCAACCAGATGACCCAACGGTAGCTGCACGGATCTCAGGCTGCCTGGCGGACATCTCGGCATGGATGAAAGAACATCACCTACAGCTCAACCTGGCAAAGACGGAACTTCTGGTCTTCCCTGCCACTCCGACTCTACAGCATGACTTCACGATTTAGTTAGGCTCATCAATGATTACCCCATCAACTTCGGTCAGAAATCTTGGTATAATCTTTGATGACCAGCTGACCTTCAAAAAGCACATTGTAAAGACTGCTCGATCCTGCAGGTTTGCACTACACAACATCAGAAAGATCAGGCCCTTTCTGACAGAGCATGCTGCGCAACTTCTTGTCCAGGCCCTTGTTGTTTCTAGACTGGACTACTGCAATGCTCTTCTGGCTGGTCTGCCATCAAACACAATCAAACCTCTACAAATGATTCAGAATGCAGCGGCACGACTGATCTTCAACGAGCCCAAAAGAGCGCATGTTACACTTCTCTTCATCTCCTTGCACTGGCTACCAGTGGTAGCTCGCATCCAGTTCAAGACACTGATGCTTGCGTACAGAACTACCACAGGCTCAGCACCCTCCTACTTCCACTCACTATTACGAAGCTACATCCCCTCCAGAAGTTTGAGATCTGCTAGTGAGCGACGCCTTGTGGTACCATCACAGAGAGGCTCAAAATCACTCTCCAGAACATTCTCGTTCACCATTCCTGGCTGGTGGAATAATCTTCCCACCCCTATCCGGAACGCCGGATCTCTGGCAACCTTCAAGCAACAACTGAAAACTCATCTCTTTCGGCAGTACTTAACTTCATCCTAAAAAAAAAACCTCTTTCCCTCTATCTTTCTCTCCGCTTACTAGCTTGTACTTATTTGAACAATGACTGAGACTTGGTGTTACGAGCACTTCCTCTGTCTGATTGCCTCTTCAAGATTAATCGCTTTTTGTATTCCCCAATTGTAAGTCGCTTTGGATAAAAGCGTCTGCCAAATGATTAAATGTAAATGTAGTGACTTGGAGATGTTGTTGTCCTGCCTGACCTTTGTTTAATGAGAAATGAATCGGGAAAAAGCTCGGGTGGAGCTCAGAACACACCCAACGATTGCGTAATCGCCACAGACCAATGGTAGCTCAAAGGTGTTTAGGACCCAAAACGAACTCCCCTGCTTCGTTTTGGCCTGACTTTGTTCGAAATTATGTCATATAAGTTCGTTCTTCGATGTCGAAGGGCCTTAACAGTAACAGCTCCTCGGTTCATGTAGAGACGTCTAGTAATATCTCATCTTGTCATCATTTCTCTTTTCTCTCTGCAGAATCGCTCCCAGCTGCTGAAGAGGAATATGCTACGGTCCGACTGCAGACAAAGAGGAAGAAGGTGAAGGAAGAGGAAGAGGTCCAGTACGGCGAGGTGACGTTCACTCCGAAAAACTCAGTCGCTCCGCAGCAGCCTCAGGAGGAGTGTGTTTACTCGCAGGTACAGAGACGCTAGTTTCACAACAACAACTCCTGCAAGATCACACTTTACCTGGGAAGCCACTTATGTTTGACTTTGGGAGTTTTACGGGTTATATAAAGCACATATCTCTTTGCAATTGTAAATTATTTCGTTTGACATGTACTGTACGTTAATATGGACTGTAGAGTGAGAGCTTTAACGTGCGTGTCTGGGGCTGAACCAACAGATGTTGAGTAAGCAAGAGATTGAAAAAAACGAGGAAACCAACTGCATGTCATTTTTTTTTCAATCCATTGAGCACTTCTGTTTTTAGCACTTAGAGTTGTGTTTTGCATGCCCACTTATTGCATCCTTTGCGCTGGTGAATTTCCTCATCATAAACGACACTGTGCAGAAGTTATGTAAATAAAAGATTAATTTCATGGCTTCAGTGATATAACGGGAGTATTTGCATAACTTGCACTAGACTAGACTAACCTCATGGACCGTTTGTCTGTGAAGCCAGAGCTAGAATATGACGAGCCGTTTCCCCAAAACACAAAAAATGTTTATTTGTTTTCATTATTCAGCATTAATAATCATTATTACAATACCAAGAGCAATAATCAATAACACTTTTTATTAAAATATTGCAGCCAAATTGGCTCCTGTTTTTAAACATATAATTTAGATTATATCAAGTTTAAGCATTCAACTGTTATTGGCAACAGTTTCAAGTAATTAGATTGATTTAACTAATTGGTTAAATTAAAATATGTATAATTCAAGACAACACAAACACAGTTATTAAGGTGGTGATAAAAATTGCCCTCATTAATGTAAAAAATGCTCCTGGAAATCAATTCAGGGGCAAAAATTGTCCCTTAATGGAAAAGTTAATTTCTGACCCTGGTTTACAGAACACTTCTGTTTACAGATATATATTGCATTAATAATGTCTTAAATGTGTTCCTCAAATACTGGGAACGACCTGAGAAAGGCCGAAAAGGCCTGATAATGTCTGAAGGTTTACACACATAATTGCTTAAAGTCCTGTAGTGTTGGTTGATAATAAATTGTATTTGTTTCTATTAGCTAAACCAGTCCAGGGTTCAATTCCCAGATATAAAATTCATAGCTTGAATTCACAGTAAAAAGCGTGTAAAAGTGTCTGCTAAAAGCAGAAATATAAATGCACTCAAAACTGTTGAATCTTTGAAAATGTTTCATTTAATAATAATTCATTTATATTGTCACCCAGCTCTTTATATAGTTGGATATACATTGTAAAAAATAAAAAATAAATATATATATATATTTTTTAAATAATACAAAGATTATTATAGTATGTTTTTTAGAAATTGTTTCTCTGTATATAAAGTTGGTTTTATTAGTAGGTTCACACACACACACACACACACACACACACACACACACTGTATATATTGTCACAAAATGACATGTGCATGCAGCTCTAATCTGCTAAATGTATTTTCTGTAAAGCTGCTTTAAATTGTGCATTGTGAAAAGGGCTATATTAGTAAATCAATCGTTTATGGTCTGAATGTCCCTCAATATTAATCTAATTTGATCCATGTTTTCTGTTTTTCTGCTAATTGAGAGTGTTTTCAGTGTGTTAGAGTTCTGTTACATCACTTCCTTCAGCTCGAGTTGTGGTTATGAATGCAAGGTTGATTAAACCATTGTTTTGGCAAACACTGTGTAGATTAACTCTTGATTTTGATCGGTGTTGACCTTTTGAAATGCTGAGTTGGGAAATCTGAGGGCGGTCCGGGGTGGATTTCTTAAACATGGTTTCCTGATCATGTCATGTGACGTCCTGTATGTGAAAGGAAACATCTCATGCCTTCTCAGCGCAAAGGGTGAATGTGAGCATTTACTGTACATCTCTGCCGTCTTCATGCATCAATGTATTTAAATAAGTCCGCTCTGAAACATTCAGTTCTATCATGTGGGTCAAAGACGAGATGTCACGAGATGTTTGGTGCTAGAGTTGAGTAAAATTTACAAAACTGATTTTATACACATATATATGCAAGTAAAATGACTGCTTTAATATTTCAAATAACTTATGTAAAAATAAAATATCCAAATATGTTTGAAATAATGTGCAACAGATTAATGTGACACAACATACATATTCTGACCATTACTAGAAGAATAAATGTTCATACTAAATTTTATTACATTTTAAATGCTTAAAATTTTCAAAAACCTAGTGGTTTGAAGGACAATGAAGATTGGTAATTTAAAATTAAAATGACAATTTTTTTTTTAGAAATAGGATCTTTTAATGAAATGAACTATTGTTACTCTGAATGATATTTTAGTGTCTTCTTTAAATCGTGGTAAATATATACACAATGTCACGAGAAACTGATAAAGGAAATAAAGTCCTGTCTGGATATTTATCTTTTGAAGTTTGATTCATTTGCTCCATTCCCCTGTTTTCTGCATTGTTTCACGCTCATTGAGATGAGAGCTTGTGTAAAACACTTCAGTTTGGTTCCTCAGTAAAGATACTGAAGCGTGAAGCAAGACAGTAATCGGATTATTTGACGGATGTGATGCTGTAGCAGGAAACTGAAGTGAGGATGTATATTTAAAGCATGAGTCAAACGCAGTTATTTGTGGACTTGTGCCGCACACACTGACCCGTTTAGAAGTAAATCTTTCTTTTTTTGCTCTTTACAGCTGTAAGAAGTTCTCCACTGATGATGAATGTAATGCAGTATTCCTTCTCTGTTTTATCTCAAAGCCAAACATGTATTTGCAGGTCTGTTGTGCTTTAAGTTAACCCTCACATCATCGATAAAAAATGTAACGAATTATCTTTTTCTGTGTGAAGATCATTTAAAAACATATCAGTGTTTATTCAGAGCCCACTAGATTTCAGTGAACATTAAACAGCTGTGTGTACTTAATTATGATTACATTAATGTCATAATGCTAACAATCTTCATTATCCTAAACAAAATTTGCAAAATTGCTCATTTATTTTTGATTTTAGAATGATGTTTGGATGCGTTCTAGGTTTTTACAATTGGATTTTAAAAAGGCATGAACTGTTATCTTCCTCTTTCTAAAAGATGCAGCACATTTCATTTTGCTTTTCCTGTGGTTTTATTATTCTGCTATCAATATCACCATCGTCATACATAGCAACATCAGGAGTTTAGAAGAAACTCAGGTTCATTTAACTTCCTCTTTCTGATTTTAACCCTCACACCTTGTGTTCTGATTGGCTCAGGGCTCTGGTAAGCTCCGCCTCCTGTCTGATGAAACTCCTCCTCCAGCTCGAGGCACTGGACATCACTCTGTTCCTGTCCTTCGTCCGTGTCTTCTCTCCTGTCATCACAACAGGGTCATGTTTTATTTCCACATTGAGTCGTTGTAGTTCCTGAAGGTTTTTAAAAGTCATTTATAGAGATTGGTCCGGATTTCTGTTTGTGTGTCAGATTCAGTCACTGCAATTACTGTATTAAAGCCAAGACCCCCGGGGTCAACAGGGTAAAATTAACTATTTAAGGATTGTACACTTTTTTTTTTGTCAAGTTTTTTTAAAATGTTATGTGCAAATGATGCATTATCTAAATAAATATGCATATTTTTTTGCGTCTGCTTCCAGAAGAGAAACTGATAAAGCCAGCTTCAAAATTGTTTGATTTTGTTGACATATTAGATTTTAATATATTTCCAAATGGGATTTCGGATTTCTCTTTTTATCACTCCATAAATCAGAAAATACTGTCAACAGCTGGAATTGTTTTTAACTATTTATTTTTTAAAATGCCATGCATCTGAAATGTTCTTCTAAAATGAGCATTTTTCACAGGATCTCATGTATAGTTATTAAATGGCAATAAATAGGTTATTTTCATTGCCATTAAAGTGAAATTACTGAACATAAATATAGGAGCCTGAGAAAAATGATGATTTTAGAAGAACATTTCAGATGCAGGCTTTTGCATCTGAACTCTTCAAAATCAGTTCAGTTTAATTCAAGTTTATTTGTGTAGCTCTTTTCACGATGCAGATCATTGCAAAGCAGCTTTACAGAACATTTTAAGCTTCTACATTATATTTAGGAGTATGTTATTAGTGGCAGAAATGTACAGTAAAAATCATGCAGTTAGTTACAGATTACACACAATCAAACAGACGGTGAACACTATTAACTGCAATGATTAAACGTTGCAATTAAGCACAATTTGGTAGTTTTACATCTAATCTGAGGTCTTCTGGGGGTTGGCATCATCTCTTTCTTTTTTTTATCAGTATGAATGATATATGAAGCCTCAGTTAACTGATGATAGAGAATAGCGGATGTGTCCATCGGATGATCTCCAAAATGGTGCTACGCTGACACACAGAGACAGAGAGGAGACGAATTGTTGAAGAAATGTCATTATTTTTATTTTCTTGTGTACTAAAAGTATTCTCGTCGCTTCATAACATTCAGATTGAACCACTGATGGCAGATGGCCGATTCTGTTGAAGTCTCTCATACTTCTCTGGGCCTCGACTGTGTTATTTACCTGGCAGTCAACGGGACAGGCACAAGCCTCCCGGTTTTCATCCAAAATATCTTAAATTGTGTTCTGAGGACAGATGAAGCTTTTACGGGTTTGGGGGTAATTAATGACAACATTTTCATTTCGGGGTGGAGTATCCCTTTAAATGATATGTAGAAAAATGCACCAAACAGACTTTAAATAAAACACAATATTTGTACAAATAGAAAGGAGCTAGAATGCCAGATGTGTATAAATGTTTGGCTGTGAAGAAGGAAGGGCAGCAGTTGAGATCTCAGTTCCTGTTTTTATTACTGCAGGTCATGCGCTAATATTAAAATGCTTATTACGCTGCAGAGTCAGATGGAGAATAATGGTGTGATAGACCACTTTCATATTCCTCTCACACTTTTGGTTCCTCTTAAGATGTTCTTTGTTTCATGTTAGTGTTAACCACATGTGCTAAAACACAACCTCTCCAAGTTGAAAATCTTCTCAAAGAGTTATTTTTAGCATATTTTACGCTCTGGCCAGTAAATGTAAGTCACAATTAAAAGTGATTACATTGCTTTGGAAAGTTACCAAGCAAGTGAAAGTGCTCCACCACTGCAGGAGCTGTTCTTTGGTCAACTTTGAGCCGTTTTTTGCAATGACCTTTAAACAATCAAACATCCAGCAACTGAATCCAGTGTCCAGGCGGCTTCAGACTAATACTTATCTCCTTGCTCTTTTAAAATGTGTGGCACAGAAACATTATAATCACTCATTAAAACTCGTTTTTCGATGCTTCCCTATACAGACCAGCAGTATGTTTTCTAGCTGTCAGATGAGTAGCTCACAGACTAACAGGACTGTCACCGGCGTCCGCAGTTCTTGGGTTTCAGGCCTGGCTGCTAGTAAATGAGTGTTTGGGTTTAATAACTTTACAGCAGTGGTAGAAACTGAGGAGGTTACAAAAATGAGAACAAATGCTCATTTGAGATGTTTCTGATTTTTGGAAATTTGTTTCATTTTTTGTGTGAATTACAAAATTATTGTAAGTTTACAGTATTGAGACTAATGGCACTTTTTAAAAACTCTCCTAAGGTTAAACTAGATGTTATAGTAATGAGAATTTGGAGAAAATGTCATGCAAAAAAATAATGTACCAATATTTTGGTTAGACTGATTTTTTTTTCACATCCCTCACTGAACATCCTAATTTTATTAAAATCATCCACTTTTTTTAAATGAATAATTACCAAACATAAGAACAAACCCCTGTGCTTTTGAGAGATTTCTGATTTTTGGAAATATGTTTCATTCAAATTAGTGGATGTTTGAAGACAAATAACAGACTTTTACAAGCTGCATCATCACCAAACATCATCTGTTTGCTTGAGGCCATGTCTAGATGTGGCCATCATCATGTTTAACCACTTGTCCAACCGAATGCTTGAATAGCATCTATCACACACTCATACATATCTCTGTTTGAGCATCATGTCTGTGCAAATCTATTTCAATCTCAAAGCAATCAAAGACGCTTTTCAGTAAGGATTAATCATTTTTGAATATATTAAGAGAATGCTTTAAAAAGCTGCACATCCTCGTGGTTAATATTTAGTTGATCTTATATTCGGAATAGATTTTTTATTATTAAAAACAAAATATTAAAAACAAACTTACTTGATTTAAATCAACATTTCTTATTTTCATTTAGTTTATCTAATAACTAAAAATGAAAATTAATAAAACAAATTAAACAAAAAAATAAAAATGACAAAAAAACAAATTTAAATTTTCTAAAAAAAAAAAAAAAGCTAGTTGCAGAGGTTAAGTTTTTGCATGTTCATTTAGTTTAATTTGATGTACTTAACTAAAACAGAAATAAAAATGAATAAAACTATATGTTTAAAAATAATTACTAATAAAATGGCAAAAAAGAGCTCATCTAAAATAAAATTAATGCAATGAAAGTTAACTTCTAAATGTGGTTTTCATAGACAAACTTTCTCAACAGTTTTCTTCCCTTTTTTATAAGCGACTTCGATGAAGTGTGCTTCACACACACACACACACACACACACACACACACAGAGAGAGAGAGAGAATCGTCCCCTCATCAGTGCACTCTGCTTCTACACAGCAAGGCGCAGCCTCTGTATACTATTAGGTTTTAATCAGTCACCTCAAGACGCCTTTAGGCAACACTTCATCTGGCATCACACACTGCAGCTCTGGGGTGTGTTTCACAGAAGCAACTAAAAAAAAGTGCTTTACCCAGTCGCAAACTACGTAAATGTTTTACTTGCGAGAAGTGCTTACAGATCTGTTTTGGCCAATGTGTCATTAGCTTCAGCTGAGTGTGCGCTTGAGATAGTTCCAGGAAAGCTGCTCATATGAGACTAAATTCACATTCAACAATGATGCAAATTCCCATTCATTTTCTGGGTTTTTTGACAGTTCGGCTCATTGAACCGTTTCAAAAAGATGATTCATTGGTTCCTGACGTCACTATGCATTTCTTATCTAACACCCTAGAGTTTCAGAAAGCTATTCCAAGTGGGTTAATACACTTCATTAAAGGTCGCCTGGTGTTTGGAAGTCACGAGAGGAAAGTTCCTGAACTAGGTGTTGATGGCATTAGACAATTTTCTCATTCATGTAATAACAAAAATCTAACATTTTTCAACCCAATCATAAAATCTCTCCTAGAGGAAAATGTTTTTGTAATGCACAGATTGCTGATATTCACTGGAAAAAGGTATGGTTAAATCCATATACATTTTGTATAAGGTTAAAGAGGTACAGTTTAACAGCTTTCTTATCAGAATCCATGGGCATTGAAAACAAATGCAGTTTTTGTGATGCACAAGAGGAAGATTTGGACCGCTTGTCTTACAGCTGTGACTTATCTTTGAAATTTGGGTCTGATGATAGTTTTCTTCTATTTGCTCCAAAAGATGGTAATTATAATATCCTTAAAAGATGTTAAATGCTCTTACACAAAAGCAAAATGTATAAATAATTTACATTTTGCACGGTAAATATTAAAAATGGCAAACCGTAGACCCAATTGTGAATTATTCTTAATTGTTACAGTTAATGGAGAAATTGAGTAACGTCCCTGCTATGTGTTTCACATTTTATGTATTTTTTGAATATGTCTTCAGGGAAAAGAAAGAAACTGAATGTTTATGGTCATGTTATAATGTGAGCATCCTTTATGTCTGTTTGTTGAAATTTGATGTTAACTTTGTTTGAATTAATAAATTCTAACAACTCATGTTGTATCAATGAAACATTCAAATAAAGTCATTTGCATCAACACATCTTGTAACATTAAAAATATACATTGCTGATTATTGCCTTTAATTCACTTAAGTTGGTGTTTGTGGTCACAGTTTCATTCGTGCATCCTTTATATCAGATACATCTGACCAATATTGACTATAACCTACATCTTAAGTGTTTCGCAGCTGCAGGACACATTACAGACACTGATGCACAAACAAACACGGATATGTTCCACATGACCCTCTCTGACCCTCCATAGACAGCAAGGGAACTAACGCAAGGCACAGAAATGTAGTAAGGACTTCATTAAAATAGTCCACGTGACTATTTGTTCAACCCTAATTTTATGAAGCTATGAGAATTTTTGTGCACACAGAAAACTAAAATATCTACTTTATTGAACAATTCTTGTCCCTCGCGTCACCATTACGGAGAGCATCATGAAGCATGCAACTTGGTACTCTCTAATGGTGATGGACTGTCCCAGAAAATAACAAATCATTGAATAAAGTACTTCTTTTTGTTTTCTTTGCTCCCCAAAAGTATTCTCGTAACTTCATAAAATGCAGGTTAAACTACTGATGCATTTACTACGCTTCCTTGACCGTGGTAGTTCCCTTGCTGTCTATGGAGGGTTTCATCAAAAATATCTTAATCTGTGGTCTCAAGAAGAACAAAGGTCTTACGGGTTTGGAACGACATGAGGGTGAGTAATTAATGAGCATTTTCATTTGAGTTAACTATCCCTTTAGCGCTTAAAGCATTAAAACCACACTCAATAACAGTTAAACCTAATAACAGCTGTCTATGGGTGAAACGCTTAATGCTAAATAATTTAATTAACGCTGCCACAAATGCCAATCAGTCCAGCTTGTATCGTCAGCACTTCCTCACCACTTGTTCTTACCTGTATGCGTTTTCATCTATAAAAGACACTAAAGCATCTTCAGTAAAGACATCACATGACCAATCACACAAACACAGGGACACCGAATCATTCACTGAACTTTTATAGCAAAACAGTGATGAACATTGATACCTTAAAGTACAAAACATGTTAGCGAAATAACCAAAACATTTACTGAAGTGCAGTCAAAAAAAAAAAAAAAAAGCAAATAAAAAGGGCAAAACTCCCTACAAGTAGATCTATCTACACTTCCCTGAATTATGTCTGTCTGCTGAAAATAAAATTTAAAAAAAATCATGACGCTCTCAAAGGAAAGAAAAATGTTCCCCGTCTATTTCCAGGTTCTCAGTCTGAATGGAAAAACAGGTATAAAATGTGCTTAGAGGCACAGAAGTAGGTCTTGGTCCGAGTAAGCATCAGTTATTCTCTGTGAAACCTGAGATGTGGAAATGTCTCTGTGCTGTCAGTAATCATCAGTCAGATCCCGACTCCTCTGAGCTGGCCGGTGTGGATGCTTCCTCCTCATCATCATCAGAAGCCTGTGACGGATAAAGCAGGTTAAATGATGCACATCTACATAACTCCAGTAAAGCCGAGGGGAAAGGAATCAGTCGCACACCTTGCGTTTGCTGCCTCTGTCGTGATCGGATTCAGACGAGCTCTCCTCGCTGGAGATGAACTCTTTACTCTTAAAGCTCTCGTTTCCACCTTCCTTCTTCTCCTTTTCTACTACACTCTTCTTCTTAGGTTCCACCTTCCCTCCTTTCTTCTTCTTTTCTCTAAAAGCACAAGCAATGACTGTGTCAACAGAAAGCAGGGCTGCATGTAACATCGTAATGTACACCATCATTCAAAAAAAATGGATCAAAAGTGACAATTATGTTACAAAAGACTTCTATTTCAAATAAATGCTGTTCTTTTAACTTTCTATTCATCTGTGAATCTGGAATAAAATGCATCACGGTTTCCACAAAAATATTGTGCAGCTGTTTTCAACATTGATGATAATCAGAAATGTTTGTTGAGCAGTAAATCAGTATATTATTATGATTTCTGAAGATCATGTGACACTGAAGACTGCAGTAATGATGCTGAAAATACAGCTTTGAGCACAGAAATAAATTACATTTCAACAGATATTCACATAAAAAACAGCTGTTTTAAATTCTAATAATATTTCACAATTTGAACTGTATTTTTGATCAAATAAATGCAGACTTGGTGAGCAGAAGAGACAACTTCTGCAGAAGAAATAACCCAAACTTTTGAACATTTTTGTATGATTAATCTGGGGATTATTTCTTTGATGTAATCTGATATCCCGAAGTTAATGTAGAAAGGATACACTGTATACAAAAATGCTATTTTTTGTTTGATAGATGTTTGCTCACTTAGTAACAGGCGCCGATCCTCCTCCACTCGCTCTGTACTCATTCATGGCTCTCTCATATTGTTTCTTGGCCTCTTCAGCTTTTCTGTCCCACTCCTGCAACACACACAAGAGACATTGAGCTGATAAACAGGTCAGTTTACTCTATAACTGCACAGCATCAGGACTTTATGCTTCAATCATCTGTCTGCAACACAATAAATGTCCTGCATTTACAGGAAAGCAAGAATTTCTGACAGTTTTCTTCAATGAATTCAGTTCAGTCTGCTTGACATACGGACCCCGGTTCAGCTGTGGATGTGCTTTATATTTGTAAAAAAATTACAAATGCATTTTATGGCCACTAGGGATATGCCAGTATCAAATTTTCATGTTGCGATTAATTGCTAATGCTTTCATCACTGTATACGGTATTATCACAATATTAAAATTTAGTTGCAAAAAAGTTGTCATAATACAGTAAAACAGGTTTAATTTTAACTTTTTTCTTATAACAAAAATAACAACATTTAGATACAATAAAGCAATACACAAAATTCATTGCACAAGCAATGTACTTTTCTATATATCAGCACGTGCGCGAGACCGCAAGCACAAATGTGTTATTAGTTTCATGCTACAGTGCAGAGCAACGGTGTTTCATTACGGGAATGAATCCGATTTTGATCGAATGGAGTGAGCCAGTGATTCCATTCAGATGGGCTCACTTGTTTTGTTTCTCAGCAGTTTTGAATGAATTGTTTTATATGAATGAATCAGTAAGTCAAAACAGGGACTTGCTGCCACCTACTGGCGGTTTTATTGTCTTATTTATTTATCCATGAGAGACCCAAATCAGCCAAGGTGCCAGCACAAAAACACATTCAGCAAAATAATGTTTAAATATCAATATGGACCAAAATTCCTCTATTTCAGACCCCAGGAGGGGAAAAAAAAAACTTATAAATAATAGTTAATTGAATAAGGCTAATTTTTCATTAAATAGAAACCTTTTTAAAAACTAATTTTGTAATTCATTTAAAATTAGCCACAGGACCCCACCCCGGGCCATATATATATATATATATATATATAGACACAGGAAGTGGTTTAGGACTGTGAAGCTTTGGAGGTGTTCACTAAAGCGTTTGACTCCAATGTTTTCATTCTGAATCTGATTCTGAATGAAGTGTTGCTTTTTTTGAAAAATTCCCACATTCATGTGTTAATAAATTAAAATCTAGAGTGGAACAGATTTTTTGTTTAACAGGTTAAGTGCAGAGGCTCTGGTTTTTTTGTTTTTTTACATATTGCATGTTCACATATTCATACAACGAAATATACCATGAAATTTTGTCAAAATGATCAAAAAGGTGGAGGTGGCTTGCAACTTTTTTTTTTTTTTGTTTATAACAAAACTGGCGGGGAAAGAGTTAACGGGTGCTGAGAGGACTTTCTGGTTACTGTTGTGTGATTTTGTCACCTCTTTGCGGTCTTTGGTCAGCTGTTTCCACATTTCTCCAGCCTTCTTGGAGATTTCAGTGACTGATATCCCAGGATTCTCACTCTTGATTCGCTCTCGGTTGCCGTTCAGCCAGAGCATGTAAGCGCTCATCGGCCTCTTCGGAGCCGCGGGGTCCTTCACCTTCTTCTGTTGGCCAGAGAGAGAGAGAGAGAGAGAGGAGAGGGTTAATACAGTGTGCTAATGCAGGTCATGTGTGTTTCAGTTTCTGAACTGTCAACTAATTAACCCTTTCATGCATGGTGTCCACTACAGTGGACAGATATGTAACTCCCTCAAAATAAAATATATTGACAAAAAAAGTTATTAGCATGATTTTTCACTTGTTTAAAAAAAAATATTTGGAACCTAGTAAAAAAAAAATTACTTTGTGATTTAATAATTCATGCATGAAAGGGTTAAGGTACTTCACAGTGTTGTTTGTGTCATCTTATCAGACAATAGCAAACTAGCATGCTGTCAAAAGCACTAGTGTGCATCTCTCTGATGCCTTTCATTTATGAAATATTGATATGCATGATATGTATTTGACCTCTTTCCGTGGCTTCCTCTCTTTCTTCTCCTTCACCACTTTCTTGGGCTTCTTTTCAGGTTTTTTCTTCTTGCCTTCTTCCTCGCTGTCTCCATCTGCCTCACTGTCGCTCACTGAAGCATTACTGTCATACCTGCACAGACAGCATTATATTACCAGACTGAAAGACTGACAAACCGTCTAAGCATCAAGGGAAAAGAAAGGTTAAAATCACTTACTCTTCTGGGACATCGTCATCCTCTTCTCCAGGGTTGAAAGACTCATCTACAGGAAGATAAACCTTATTAACTACAGTAGCTACTCGGACAGGACATCATTCGGTAACACAAACGTAGTGATCATCATGATATTACAAAGATGCACTGAAGACGGACACGAAGAGGAGCGAATACAGATAAAATACTGTACCAGAGAACAAATTCATTGTTTGAGATGCTCTAAATGGAAGAAAACCATAAATATTGAATTGGGATGGGGGTTATTATGAATGTATGAGGAGAACTGTCTTCAGAAAAGGCATTTTCTTTTCCTCTTACCTCTGTAAAATACATACAGTATTAAATGAGTGTTTATAAGCGCGGAGCTGTGTACAGCAGTGGAAACGCTATATTGCTATTATGTTATTGCTGTTCTATTAGCGCCACCTGCTGTCAAAAAGTGAATTTGTCTTTTCCTCAGAATCAGAAAGAGCTTTGTCAAGTGTGTTTATACACACACACACACACACACACACACACACACACGGAATTCGTCGTGGTGTCAGGACCTTCAGTACAGAAAGTACAGACTTAGTGCAAACATACATATAATTAAGGTAATAAAACACTAATAATAAAGAGTAATAATCAAATATTTATTGAGCTTGTCTGATGTTTTAGTTTTGTGCAGTTGCTTCATGTTGCAGATATTTTTGTTTGTTTGCTTAAGGTTAATTTGACCAGTAACAGAGCAAAATAAACAATTAAAGGTGCAATAGGTGATTGTCTTCAGAAACATTTTTTGTTATTCTGGTTGAAAGTCTCTTCACATCCTGATAGCAATCATTAAGCTAAGTGGTCTAAATGTATTTATCTGTATTTATATATTATATGGAAGGTGTTGGACCAAGAAATGTTCGTCCAATCAAAACGCTCAGTCCGCGTTCACGCACAGCTAGAATAGCAGGCAAACATCAACAATCTTCCTTCCTGGTATTTTAGTACTTTTACTAACTGTACTATGAAGTTTTCTCACAGGTGAATGACACATGATGTAGCCCAGCGCAGGGCTCCAGACAAAAAAAATCGAGTAAGGAGCCATTGGCTCCTATAAAAGAAAAACTTAGGCGCCAAATTATTTTTTTAGGTGCCACAGAATAAAAGTGGTTTATTTTATTATTATCATTTTATTTTTCCCCCCTATTTTAACATTTCAATCATTTTGTCATGTGTTTATGTCTTATCTTTTCTAGGCTTTATCAGCATTTTAATCCATCTTGTAGATGATCAGGTCGACCGGGGGACTAAGGTTCACTTAAAGTGTGAATTAAATGTCTTTTACAACTTGAAATATACAGTCACAAAGAATTGTTGGTTACACAGAATCTGTACCAATATCATGGACCATAAGCATCACTTGGCAACTGAGTGCAGTGCATCCTATAAATGTTGTCACGTCTTTCACACATTCAGTCTGTTTTTCTTCATTAGTAAAATGCAATTTTATAGGAGGAGTTGAATCATGTACAACAGAATAAGTAAAAATATTAATATGCAACAGCACATTAATATAGCAAAACGCTCCTCTTTATAGTTATTTTTCTAGCTGACTGATGAGTTTATGGACACTGAGTGGTTATTCTGAGGTAAATGTATTACAATGCAATGTTTACAAGCTTTATACATTTCCTCAGTTTGAAACACTGAAACACAGCTTTTACATAAAACATTTCAGTAAGTTGTACTATAGGCTTTCTTATTGCCTACCATTTGATCATGTTAATTTCATACTATAGTAGTAAATCGAAATATATAATGGGTTCACTTGCTGCTTTAACTGAGGTGCTAAAGAGATCGCGCCTGAGCATTAAGTGCGATACTCTCCGCTCGCGCGATCTGGACGCATACACGGACCGTGTGGACGCGGGGTACTGGTGTTTATATTACCGACAGTGTGCGCTTGTGGTCCGCATTAAAGAGCACCCAAACCGCATCATTTGAATTTCCTAGCATTTTAAAGCTGATACTTTGTTTATTAAAAAGTAAGACAGCACAAAGCTTTTTGCGATTACTGGATGGCAAGTGCGCTTCAAATAACAGGAAGTCCATGCATTAACAGAACACAGCATATAGACTAAGATCTCGATAAGAAGAAGCCATATTAGTAATGATTATAAATGAGAATTGTTGACGATATTGCCAGTATGCACAGAGCTGACAGCTTTACCTGTTGAAGTTTGTTCAAGTTGTGCACGAAATAGACACGGCTTTTCTGCACTTGCACTTTGGGGCTGTTTACACCTGGTCACTTCATGCATTTTTTTCCTGATCGGATAGCTATCTGATCCTGAAAAGACCAGGTGTAAATGCCGTCCGAAACGCATTCGAGACGGATATAAATCCAATCGCTCGAACCACTTCAGGAGGTGGTCTGGGCGAAACCGGACAAGTGTAAATGCATCTGGTTGTTGAAACCACATATGGTAATTTTACTCCTGCCATAATATTAAAGTAATAGACGTGTGAGAGCGTTTTATAGGCTATATGGCATGTTATAGTCAGATATGACAGCGCAATGCAGCAAGCATCACCGCGGATGAGTAGCGGAGTATTTCTTCAGCAAGCGACGCGCAAACTGAATGAACCTGAAAGTAAGCCGCAGACGCTCAACACACAATCTTCTTCATTAAAAGTAGCGAGACTAGCCTATCTTTCCAGTGCTGATGCCGCGCGCTCTCTTGATATTGAAATTAGCTGATAATTAATAAAATTATCCATTGCTTTCATTGACGTGAACTCCGTTATATTTGCATATGAAGCGGGAATTGAAGAACGGATTTATATCGGTTTTGCGAAGACACATTTATGTGGCCAAGT
The DNA here is from genome assembly GCF_936440315.1 of Barbus barbus. NCBI lineage: Eukaryota > Metazoa > Chordata > Actinopteri > Cypriniformes > Cyprinidae > Barbus > Barbus barbus. Next base: position 29,918,457 of record NC_136745.1, on the reverse strand, counting down.
GTAAATGGGGAAACGTTTTAACAAATCATATAGATATCCGATCAGAGAAAATGCATGAAGTGAGCAGGTGTAAACAGGCCCTTTCAGGTCTCTCTCACTGCGTTCAGCAGACTGTGTGCGGCAGAGACGAGGACTGTTTGAAACTCTTTTCAGTAAAACTTTGATGCGCATCGTCTTATGTAAGTTTAATACGTGAACATAACAAAAGATGTGAGCGCAAAACAATCGGGAAAAAAGTCCTTTCATGCAAATTATATATAGTCGCCAGTGGCGACCTCAGCAAAAACTTCACTCGCAAATTAATATTTTTGGTCGCAAATGCGGCCATTTTAGTCGCAGTTTGGAGCCCTGCCAGCGGTTCCCAATTCCAGTCCTTTTGCATGTCTCTCTTAGTTAACACCCGATTCACATAACCAGCTCGTTAGAAGAGAGCTACTGTGCATGAACTGTGTTCCGATTGACATGATCCCTACACAGTGCTCATTGCTCCCTACTCCCTGAACAGGGAAAATCCATTGAAGTTTATTTCACTTCGGAACATTCATTCACGGATTTACGCTGCGCAGCGTCTTCACACACAGATGAAAATTACTACAGAAGTGTGACATAATATACCTCTGTAAATAAATACAATTTAAATTCATGTCTCGCACACTTTAATGCCCTTTGTATGGTACACTCGCTTTGAACTAGAATCATGGCAGAATATCTTGCGCTGTCCACTTCGCAGGGCACTTATGACTTATGGTCGAACAGAACAACCGTCAGACGTGATGAGATATGAGATGTGCAGGGAGGGTGCGAGGACTGTAATTGGAAACCGTTGATGTAGCCTATTGTAGTAATTTAATGTTGTCTCTGGTATTCTGCTGAGAGTATGTGCGTTCAGGGGGCGTGGCTTTGGACGGCGATTGCTGGGAGGGTGGGACATTCGCTTTCAGTGCTATCAGGCTAAAGTTGGCATTTTCCGAGATCTCCTATTGCACCTTTAATAAATTAAAATAAATAATAAATAATAGTACCGCTATCGCCCTCTGAATCGTCGCTGCCGTCTCCCTCATCTCTGATCTTGCCCTCTTCTTTCATTCTCTCCAGGTAAGCGTCATGCTTGTCTTCATCAGAGTCGCTGTAGCCGTCTGCTCCTTTCATGCCCTAGCACAAACAAACCATACCATAAATAATGTCAGTGTAACACATGACTGTGTACGCGGCTGCTGTCCGCAGGAGGTTCAGTGAAAGTGTGTCTTCATCAGTATAAACACACAGAGTCTGGATCAGAGAATCAGAGGTTCAAACACTCTTCCTGCTTATTCCCATCAGCACAGATCCGTCAACAGAATGGATTGTTTATTTAGTTAAACCGGTTTCAGATTGCACATCCAGCCGTGAGTGAACACGACTTGAGAGAAAAACTCATAACAATCGATTCAATTTTAACTCGCACAACATTTGGGACAAAACCTGATCACTAGCAGTCAGAATGAGTGAGAGAAAGGATGCAAGGGAGAGAAAAGAAAATTAAGAAATGCTAAATGGATATAGCACATTAAGGCCTGACATAAAGTGACTTTAAATACATGTTATCATCTAACATTGTGAATAATGAGATAACTGAATCCTGCACTCATTCAGAAGCAGAAGAAATCTGAGTTTGTTCTAATGGGGTACATGCAATACTGTTCAAAAGTTTGGGTCAGTCCGATTTATTTTAATGTTTTTGATAGAGGTTTCTTCTGCTCATCAAGGCTGCATTTATTTGTTTATAAATATAGTAAAAACAGTAATATTGTGAATTATTATTAGAATTTAAAATAACAGTTTTCTATGTGAATGTGTTAAACTGTAATTTATTTCTGTGATGCAGCACTGAATTTTCAGCATCATTTCTCAAGACTTCAGTGTCACATGATCCTTCAGAAATCATCCTAATATGCTGCTCAAGAAACATTTCTGATTATTATAATATTATTATAGTATATTATAACGTTGAAAACAGTTGTGCTGCCCAAGATTTTTCAGGATTCGCAGATGAATAGAAAGTTTGAACAGCATTTATTAATGTCTTTACTGCCACGTTTGACCAATCCTTGCTGGGAAAAAAATTTTTTTTTTTTTTTTTTTCAAAAACCCAACTAAACTTCTCAACAGTAGTCTAGCGAGAAAAAATCATTGTGCTGATTTACTGAAAAACTGTAGAAAAGAGATTGAATGTTTTTAGCTAGATTTATAAAAATACTGATTCACTAGAACTGGCTTTAAAAAGACCTTTCATTTAGATATCATTTATAACTATAATTACTTCTATTAAGAAATTTGGATATTGCCCAGCCCTATGGTGCATATTACTTACACCAAAATAAACCTTTTGAAATTACCTCTTTAAATCCTCTGTTCTTGATGTTCAGCTTCTTGGCATTGACAAAATCAAAGAGTTTTCCATATTCTTCCCTGCATAAGACAGAAGAGCGGTGGTCTCCATTATTTCTGTGACTCAGCAGACTGCAGAGATCTGCTCATGAGTAACAGATGAAGGACGCTGCTGTCTGTGATGACCAGGTGTGGTTTACCTCTCGATGTTGCTGAAGGTGTACTGGTTATTCTGCTTGGTCTCGATCTCGAAGTCGAAGGAGCGGGTGGTGGTGGTTCCTCTGGCGAAGTTAACGCAGGAGATCTCCTCGAAGCGCAGGTGAAAAGGTGGCTTGTGCACGTAGATGAAGCCTCGCTCCAGAGGATACAGCAGCCCTGAGCTCGCCTTATACGCACATGTTATACACTGAGACCCTGAGTGACTACACACACAGAGAGAGAGAGATGAAGACTTAAAGACCTCAACTTCTCATCCTAACACACAATAATTTGTGACCCTGGACCACAAAACCAGTCATAAGGTTAAATTTTCTGAAATTGAGATTTATGCATCATCTGGAAGCTGCATAAATAATCTTTCCATTAATGTATGGTTTGTTATGATCAGACAATATTTGTCTGAGATACAACTATTTGAAAATCTGGAATCTGAGGGAGCAAAAAAATCTAAATATTGAGAAAATCTCCTTTAAAGTTGTTCAAATTAAGTTCTTAGCAATGCATATTACTAATCAAAAATGAAGTTTTGATATATTTACAGTAGGAAATTTACAAAATATCTTCATGGAACATGATCTTTACTTAATATCTAATTATTTTTTGGCATAAAATAAAAATGTATAATTTTGATCCATACAATGTATTGTTGTCTATTGCTACAAATATACCGGTGCTACTGATGACTGCTTTTGTGCTGCAGGGTCACATTTATGAAAAGTAGGTGTGGATAACATGAGCAATTTATAACCACAATATTTGGTGTAAAAAAGGTGTGTGATATTTATCATTTAAAATATCATAATTGTTTTAATGATATGTGAGCTGATACGGAGTATGTCACTCACTTTGCAAAAAAATAAAAAATCTTGAGTCCAAAAGCATTCACTGCATGATGAAGCCTTTTAGTTAAACGACCCTATAATTCAAGTTATGAAAGCAAAAAAATATCCCTGTATGTTTTTTTTTGTTTTATTATATTTACAAGATATGATATACTTAATATCAAACAAGCAACAGTGCGGTTTTCCTGAATATTAGCGCGATCGCAAATGTGATATTACATTTTATACAAGTTCAACAAACAAGAAGTTAATATTAAGTGAGTTACATTAAAGACAAAATATTGCCAGTTTTTTCTGTTTTGCCAATAAAAAAGTTCCAATCAAAGCTGGAGCAGAACATTTGCGTCTCAGATCAACACTACGATGTTTCGTTCCTGAATGAATTTGCTTTTGAACGAATCATTTGAGTCAATGATTCAATGATCCATGTATAAAGACTTGCTTAGTTTCTAAATTAATCATCTGCTTTGAACGAATTGTTTGAATGACTTGCTGCCACCTACTGGTGGTTTTAGTCTCATATTCATCGACGACGGGCCTAAAGCAGCCAAAGTACCAGCACAAAAACACACTTAGCAAAATATTGTGCAATTATTGTTATCGAGGAAAAAAACAAAAACATTGGGTCAATATCACACACCCCTAGGAATAAAAACATTAAATATAATTTTCTCTTAATTTTTATAACAAAAAAAAAAAACTATTATATGATCAAACGACCAAATAATTGACCTTTCTGAACAAGTTATTCCTCATTTTGTCTCTAAATGTAAAGTGATTGTTATCCAGCTGTGCTTTGCTCATCCACAATAGAAATAATGCTAGTATATCATCCACCCCTAATGAGAAACATAAAAAGTTGTTTAATATAAGCGCATCTGTTTGTGTGCTTTACCCCTTGAAGTTTCCAGGCACCGTGATCTTCTTGTTGACCAGAGCCTTCATGACCCTGCTGACGATCTCGTAGAGCGGCCCGGACATGTTCTTACTGAGCTTGCCTTCATAACGCTTCACCACCTCGTCCCTAGAGAGGACAGAGACAGAGCCAGTCAGCAAAGCTAACAGCAGTGAACCTCAGACAGACAGAGAAAGCCCAGCGTACTCACTCGCTCATGTTCAGAGCTAGACTGAGCTCTTCATCTTTGGAGAAGAGGAGGATGAGGAAATGATAACGCGTCTGACCCTGTTTAATGGGCGGGTCGAGACTGATCTGGAAAACAAAAGCATTCAGACTTGATCAAGAACCACAAAGCAGTATTTTTATAAATGTGACCCTGGACCATAAAACCAGTCATAAGGGTCAATTTTTTTAAACCGAGGTTCCATAGATGTATGGTTTGTTAGGATCGGACAATATTTGTCTGAGATACAACTATTAGAAAATCTGGAATCTGAGGGAGCAAAAAAATCTAAATATTGAGAAAATCACCTTTAAAGTTGTTCAAATGAAGTTCTTAGCAATGCATATTACTAATCAAAAATGAAGTTGATATATTTACAGTAAGAAATTCACAAAATATATTCATGGAACATAATCTTTACTTAATATCCTAATGATTTTTGGCATAAAAGAAAAATGGACAATTTTAAACTAAACAATGTATTGTTGGCTATTGCTATAAATATACCTGTGCTACTCATGACTGCTTTTGTGCTGCAGGGACACATATCATCTGAAAAGATTTACAGAATAAAACCTGAGATTCTGCATTTAACCAGCAGGTGGCAGCACACCAATGCATTATTCAGCACGGGACACAACAGGCATGTTTACATGCACCCAATTTCATCAATATGAAAAAACCCAAATCTGTTTATAATGCATAAGGGGTGTGTGATAAAAAAAAGTGTCTCGATATTGGGGACTTTTTTTTCTATAACGATAATTAAACTATTTTGCTGAGTGTGTTTTTGTGGCAATTTTGTGTCTAAGATGTAACTCACTCGATATTTAACTTCTTAGCGTCACATTTTAGGTCTAGACAGCACTGATTGACATTTCATTCTGAGTGCGCTCAATCGGACTGATTTTCACGTGTTCAGTCAGACTGAGCCATCAAACCAATCATAAACGATCATTTGAGTGCATGTAAACACAGCCATTAGGTTTAGTTTGTCTTTGTTGGGGCAAATCACACAAAACTCACCACAAAGAACATCTGCCTCTGGTCCTTGTGCGGCAGCAGGAAGAGCCGCAGGACGGTGGTGTAGGGGATCTTATAGTCAAACGTCTTACCGTGCAGGTGCAGGAAGGTGGGGTAGATACGGATATCATATCTGAAAGACAAACACTGATGCAGTCAAACACAAGTCATGTGCATCACTCAGAAAACACAAGAGGGAGCTTAATTACGGTTCATTATTTAGTGAGGCCTAACACCCCTTCATTTTTATGAAAACTACCTTAATTGTATACAAAAGGTTTTATTTGAATGCAATTGTTATATTATCTGAAAATAAGTAGCATTGAATAATTGTTAATTTTAACCTCTAATATGTGTCCCTGCAGCACAGAGCCAGTCATCAGTAACACAGGTATATTTGTAGCAATAGCCAGCAATACATTGTATGGATCAAAATTATACATTTCTCTTTTATGACACAAATCATTAGGATGTTAAGTAAAGATCATGTTCCATGAAGATATTTTGTAACTTTCCTGCCGTAAATATATCAAAACTTAATTTCTGATTAGTAATATGCATTGCTATGAACTTCATTTGGACAACTTTAAAGGCGATATTGTCCAATCCTAACAAACCATACATCAATGGAAAGCTTGTTTATTCAGCTTTCAGATAATGATTAATTTAAAAAAACTGACCCTTATGACTGGTTTTGTGGTCCAGATTCCATATTATGTAGCAAATGAGAGGGTTTCCGTATAGTTTACAGCATTAGTTAAGAGATCGGTATTGAGAAACATCATTCTGAATAATTGAAACAGTTTGCATCCTTATTTTATGTTCAAAAGTGAACAAAGGTCTTTTAGGTTTGTGATGATATGAAGATGAGTAAATGACAAATTTCCTTTTTTTGATAAATTAACAATTAATCAACTGATCTGGCAAAAGATGTGTATTGTTGAATCACGGATGCTTTAAAAGCACAACGCTTACCTTCCTCTCGGTGTAAGGCACTGAAGCTCTTTGAAGACACACACAGCGTCTCCAGTAGCCTGGATGACATCTGCCTTCGAACGAACAATCTGAGCGAACGCCTGCGACAGAGAGAGACATGATCATCATCAGAACCAACACCTGCAGCTCACACACACACACATCTGGTTTACTATGCTTGTGGGGACTCTCCATAGGCATAATGGGTTTTCAACTGTACAAACTACGGCTGCACGATATATCGGAATATCGCAAATGTATATGCATATCGCAACGGCATGGGATATCTGAATCATTTTATTAATAGGCTATTTCAAAGCGCTGCAAAAAGTTAAAGTTTTAGGTCGATGCATATAGCAGAGAATTGCTTGACTCCTTGCCGTCTCGTCTTGCTGTCTGACACAAACCTGAAGTGTATCTCGGACAGCATGTGATCTTAAAGCACACACACAGACACGAGTCTGACCTCGCAAACACAGTTGATTCGTCTTTCGCATCTCCTTATGTTTGAACAGACTTATGAAACAGAAATAATTCTTGAAACAGAATTGTCAAAACTACCCGTCTCGACAATCGCTCTTGTAAACGCAGTCAGTTATGCTTTACTGTAAAGCTGATTTGACACAATCTGCATTGTAAAAAGCACTATATAAATACTTCTGACTTATGTTTTAAATGAAAACAAACAGCTGAGAAAGAAATGGGATGTGTATCATCACTGAATCAGTCGGTCTTAAAGGGACAGCAGCCTATAAACACGTGCTGCTGAAAATGTCACTAATGCTAATCAAACAACAAAACAGCTTTAAATCTAAATTTAATTCATACAGTAAACTATGCAGTGTTAATTTACACATTACATTTCTGTACCAGAACACTACTGCTAGACCTTATTTTATTTGTAAATGTTATTTATCTATGCTTGTATTTTGTGTAGTTATTTTTATTAATTTTTTTACTGAGTGTTCACTTGCCTTTAATCATGTTTCTTAGGCTATAGTTTTTACTATGGTATTGAAGAAATGCTTAAAGTGCACTTTAAGTAATAAACGGAAAACAAAGTTACATTGATATAAAATAAGTGGCATTCATTTTGTTGTGTTTCTTCACACTGATGCTAAAATTACATTTTCAGATTTGTATCATAACTTATGTAACTCTAAAACACTGCTTGTCACTTTCAGAAGTTTCACCACAAAACCAGTCATAAGGGTCAGTTTTTTTTAAATTGAGATTTCTACAACAACTGAAAGCTGAATAAATAATCTTTCCATTGATGTATGGTTTGTTATGATAGGACAATATTTGTCTGAGATACAACTATTTGTAAATCTGGAATCTGAGGGTGCAAAAAAATCTAAATATTGAGAAAATCTCCTTTAAAGTTGTTCAAATGAAGTTCTTAGCAATGCATATTACTAATCAAAAATTAAGTTTTGATATATTTACAGTAGGAAATTTACAAAATATCTTCACCAACATGATCTTTACTTAATATCCTAATGATTTTTGGCATAAAAATAAAAATGTATAATTTTGACCCATACAATGTATTGTTGTCTATTGCTACAAATATACCTGTGTTACTGATGACTGCTTTAGTGCTCCAGGGACACAATTTTTTTTATATTTTTATATTTAAATAAAAATTAATATTTTAATAAATGTGATTTAAATAAATTTTACACACTTAAAGCAATATCGTATCCCACAGCAAGTATCACATTAACAAGGTATCGCGTATCGCATTTTTCTTCAATATCGCACAGCCCTAGTACAAACCGTATTTTCTATCGCCCTACACCTAAACCTATGCATAGGAAACTATGCATTTTTACATTCTCAAAAAAACTCGTTCTGTAAGATTTTATAAGCTGGTTTACCCATGGAGACTAGGGATGTAACGATTAACCGCGAGCCGGTTGAAAATCCATTCATGTGACGATTGAGATGCTAAACAAATGGCGATTCAATTAGGAGTTTATATGAATGTATGTCTGAGGGGAACTTACTGTCGTTAGAAAAGTATAATGCATATTAAAGCTGCTTTGTTTACAGCGGAAACCACGGAAACGCTTAAAGCACCACCTGCTGGCCGAGAGTGAATCTGCGTCTCATTCAGCTCATCTTCGGTTTCATTTCGTGCAGATATTTTTTATGTTTACAGTAGTTTCAGAAAACTGAAGTCAGACCATTCTGTTATTGCTTCAAATTTCGACATTATACAATCTAATTTAGATTCAAAACTGCTCATGTTGCATGAATGCTGCATCTTTGTTTGGATCATGATTAAAATGCAGTGGTTGCCTGTAATTTTAAATGGAAAGAGCACAGACAATGCCTTATTTTGTTTATATGAGTAGATTTCTTTTGTTTGTGTTACTTATTTATTTGATTTGGAGCTTGTTTTAAAATTTCTATTCGTTATTTACATTTACATTATATTTAAATTTTGCTATTTAGCAGATGCTTTTATCCAAAGCGACTTACAAATGAGGACAATAGAAGCAATCAAAACCAACAAATATGCAAGTGCTATATTAGTATATTATTATAGTGTTATATTTCAATTTCACAAAGAAACATGCCGCATTTTGTCCAAGCAATAATAAAAGTACACATTTAATTTAGAATTTGTCTTAAATCTTTTTGTAAAAAAAATAAAATAATCATGAATCAAATCGAATCATGAGTTGAGTGAATCGTTACATCCCTAATGGAGATCTTAATTTAGGTCCCCACAGTGACACAAGTCCCCATGAGTCTGTGTGTATTCAGGTTAAGTCCCCACCGGGACACACACACACACACCTCCACGGGGTCCGAGCCGTCGTCTCCGGTGTTGGGAGGCACATAGAAGCGGACCTCCATGAGGGACACCTCCGCGTCATCATTCTGATGAAACTCCACCGTCACCTCGTTCTTCCCCGTTGCACACTGGGATACGTTGGACAGCGGGATCTCGAAGACGGGACTGTCGCTCACATCAAACGACAGCAGAGACCCTGAGCAGACAGACACAGAGACCATCAGGGCTGTCAAAGTAGCTGAAACACTCAATTCAATTTCAATATTTGAATTTAAAAGGCATAATTTTAAGAAAAAATCTTTTGACTTCTCTCCTGAGGCCACAAGAGGGTGCGTAGAGCAAAATATTACTAATGCACTCAAAGCAATAAAATAACATGACTATCTGTGGGAAAAATTGCATAATGTCTAAAATAATATTTATAAACCATAAATAATTAAGTTGCTTAAACCATTAGAAAAAAACTGCATCATGCATGTATGTATAGTTTAATACAAAGGACCGAAAACCAATCACACAGAGTACTTTTTCATTTAAAAACATGAGATGTCTCATTTTTTAGCCTCAGTAAATCACAATTTACACTCCCATTCAAAAGTTAGTGCCTTATTTAATGGAAATAAAAAAAATGTAAACATTAAACTTACAGTGGAGTTGTGTACAGAAATATATTGGTTGTATTTTTGTTTATCTTTATAAGTCAATACTGTTAATATCTGTCTGCATTGTATATCATTTTTTTACACGCTAATTTTTCCCCATTTTAGACTGAAATGATCTTTGCTAATTTTTTAGGGAGTGAATCTAAAAAAACCCTATGTAACCTTTAACAAATTTCAAATTTAATATCTACTTTATCATACTGTACATTATAAAACTGACTTGTAGAATTTAAAATGACTAATTTTAGTATTTACTTCTTCATTTTTTATTTATTGTAACAAAGCAGCACAGAATTTCCATATCGGTCATTTATCGGCTATCAGCCGTAATTTTTTTTGGACATAACATTAATCTCATGCATTCCCTGTAGTGTGTGTAGATGTGTGTGTGTGTGTGTGTACCTGTGAATTTAGCAGTGCCCCAGTTCCAGCCCTTCACACACATGTCCTTCTCTGCCAACTCAAACTTGTAGTTGGTTTTAAAAAACGCTGAGATTTTATCAAAATCCTGCGGCAGGGAGGAAAGAAGAGATAAACAGAATTAATGCCTCACTTCCCCTGACTCTCGCTCTCATCCAGTCGTGGGTTCATTAATAAAGCGAGTTGGCAGCAGCGCTCGGCCTTCTGGGACGGCAGAGGTGTGTGTAATCCGGCCGGAGGCTGATGCGGAGCACGCTCAATCAGCCTGTTTATTTATCCAGCGCTGCGCAATCGCTTCCACATGTCACTCCACCAGGTGTGTGCGCGTCCATCTGTGCGCTAATGAGCTTGGCATTGTTTAGCGAGTCCCTCACGATCACATTAACATTACACAAACCAGCAACTCTCACACGGTTCTCCCTCAAAACATGGCTTTCTCTCCCTAACGTAAAGACCAAACAATGACGACGCTGTTAAAGTTGAACAATGCATGTAAATACACAGCTCTGTGCAACTCTGCCTGCGTTACATGTTACAGATGCTTCAGGAGTTACTGTACCAAACACAATGACTTCATACAAACACACATACACAGCAAATCCATTATTGAGGCCAGTGATTAAGCCCTGGAGAAAAGCATTCCTGAAACATCTTGAATTACACACACACACTGCACTTCCTTTGGCACAGAGAGAAAAAACAAACATTTAAGCAGAAGCAGAAAGGAAGTATTACATTTTAGGGCTGGGCGATGAACGGTATCATATTGAGATCGCAATAAAAAATTATGTCAATAATGATTTGGACATTTTTCCTCAATATGATTAATCTAACAGAAATAATGTTATATAGCAGTCAGTGCATGTCGCTAAGATGTCAGATTGTTCTGTACGAATGAATGGCGTGATTTCATCTGATACAACCTAAAACTCACCTGACGCTTGCTGTGTTTTCAGCGTCTGCATCTCAATATATGAGACATGAATTCATCTAAGAGCTGCTCTGAGTCACTTAATACTGTTAATACTGAGTCAACTTTATACTGTTTCATTTGAGAGAAACTACCATCAAATACACACTGAAACTACAACTGAAAGACCTTCACTACAACCCGTCAAAATTGAAGTCCGCTTTAAATTGAAGAAATTATGACACATATATTTCTATTGCGTGACAAAATAAAATTCTCAAAGTAATAGTATTACGTTTAAAGAACATCACACAAAGGTATTTTTCATTCATTTATACAGTTGTGCAGCATCTTGCTTGACCATAAAAATGCATTGACTTGTAAATTATTTTCATCTGTCTCATCTGATTACATTTTAAAAGCATGACCAAAGTGATCAGTTTTATTAAATCATTTCATTAGACACCATTTTTATGACAAATTTGTATTGCATCATAAAACACAGAATCAAGGAAATAATAAAATGGAAAACATTTTCACGCTGCCCTAAATGAAAAGGTATCTGAAATATGAACAAAGTTATGTTTATATTAGTGCTGTCAAATGATTAACCGCATCCAAAATAACAGTTTGTTTACATTATATATGTGTGTGTTCAGTGTATATTTATTATGTATATATAAATACTCACACATACAGTATATATTTTTTACATTTACACATTTATTTATTCATATTCTTATATTTTATATTATACATATATTTAATAGTGCTGTCAAACGATTCATCTCGATTAATCGCATCCAAAATAAAAGTTTGTTTACATTATATATGTATGTGTATTGTGTATATTTATTATTAGAGATGCACCAATTGACTGGCCAGTTATTGGAATCAGACGATTTTTTGCATGACCGGCCCGGAGATCAGTTTCACGGCTTGCCAATTCTGAGCCGATCCTTTTATTGCATTTTTATATAACATTTAATAAGGCTAGGTTGGGGGAAAAAAATGACCATTTACAAACATAGCGGGAAATGATATCTGTTTGGTTACATAAAGCAACTCATTTTACGTTAGTCATTTCTTCCAGAGCACTTTATTTTGAGAGTTGTTTAAGTGAGAGCAAATCTGTAACTTAGTCCAGATTGGGGAATTGTAATGTTTAACTAGAATGTACATTTCCTGAAGAAAATGTGAGTGGGTGCTTGGCGTGGCAAAACTCGCCACTCGGTTGCTAGGGTGGTGCCTAGGGTACCCAGGATGGTTGCTAGGGCCGTTGCCAGGGTACCCAGGGTGGTTGCTAAGGTGTTGCTATGTGGTTGCTAGGGTAATTAGGATGGTTGCTAGGGTACCTAGGTTGGTTGCTAGGGAGGTTGCTAGGGTACCCAGGATGGCTACTAAGGTGTTGCTAGGTGGTTGCTAGGGTGTTGCTATGCGGTTGCTAGGGTACCCAGGATGGTTGCTAGGGCCGTTGCTATGGTACCCAGGATGGTTGCTAGGGTACCTAGGATGGTTGCTAGGGTGGTTGCTAAGGTGTTGCTATGTGGTTGCTAGGGTACTAGGGGTGGTTGCTAGGGTGTTGCTAAGCGGTTGCTAGGGTATCCAGGATGGTTGCTAGGGCCGTTGCTAGGGTACCCAGGGTGGTTGCCAAGGTGTTGCTATGTGGTTGCTAGGGTACTTTGGGTGGTTGCTAGGGTGTTGCTATGCGGTTGCTAGGGTACCCAGGATGGTTGCTAGGGTACCCAGGGTGGTTGCTAAGGTGTTGCTATGTGGTTGCTAGGGTACTTGGGGTGGTTGCTAGGGTGTTGCTATGCGGTTGCTAGGGTACCCAGGATGGTTGCTAGGGCCGTTGCTATGGTACCCAGGGTGGTGCTATGAATGATATAAACCAACTCCCATGCCTCTGTGACATTCAGAATGGAAGATATCCCTCTTTGGATTTTGGTTGCTAGGGTACTCTGTTTGGTTGCTATGGAGTTGCATGATGAAACTGCAAAGGCTTCTTGTCACTATGAATGATATAAACCATCTCCCATGCCTCTGTGACATTCAGAATGGAAGATATCCCTCTTTGGATTTTGGTTGCTAGGGTACTCTATTTGGTTGCTATGGAGTTGCTTGACGAAACTGTAAAGGCTTCTTGTCACTATGAATGATATAAACCAACTCCCGTGCCTCTGTGACATTCACAACGGAAGATATCCCTAATTGTATTTTGGTTGCTAGGGTACTCTGTTTGGTTGCTATGGAGTTTTATGATGAAACTGCAAAGGCTTCTTGTCACTATGAATGATATAAACCAACTCCCATGCCTCTGTGACATTCAGAATGGAAGATATCCCTCTTTGGATTTTGGTTGCTAGGGTACTCTGTTTGGTTGCTATGGAGTTGCATGATGAAACTGCAAAGGCTTCTTGTCACTATGAATGATATAAACCAACCCCCATGCCTCTATGACATTCAGAATGGAAGATATCCCTCTTTGGATTTTGGTTGTTAAGGTGGTCTATTTGGTTGCTATGGAGTTGCTTGGAGCTGCCAATGATGAAACTGCAAAGGCTTCTTGTCACTATGAATGATATAAACCAACTCCCATGCCTCTGCGACATTCAGAATGGAAGATATCCCTCTTTGGATTTTGGTTGTTAAGGTGCTCGAAAATGGTTGCTAGGGAGGGGCTAGGAAGTGTTGAGGTGATTCATGATTGGCTGTTTGCTGCCCTGAGTCAAATGAGACCACCCTCATGTTTCTATGACAATTCAGTCCGGAGATATCCCTTTGATCTCTTTCAATGAATGTCTATGGAACTTGTTGCTAAGGTGCTCTAAATGGTTGCTAGGGCGTGGCTTGATAGCTTCACAATGATCCTGAGAGATTGATTGGTCGTCTGAGTAAAATGAGCCCGCCCCCTTGTCTCTATGACACTGTGATCCAGAGCTATGTTCAATACAAAATCCCTATGCAATTTACCATAGTAGGTTAAACGCATGCATTTCATGGGCCGTCCTGCTCCATAGTAAGTCAATGGGGCAACTTTGGGGGCCTCTTCTGCCCCAGGGGTAAAACTTTTACCCCATTGTGAGGTATGTTCTTACAGAGCCTCCCAGCCTCTTCAAATGTGGCAAATCACAAGTTTCTGCGAAATCCTCGCTCTGAGCTATGATTCGTCAAAGTTTGTCGCAATGTTAAGTCAATACGATTTTTGGGCCGCTTTTTTGCCCCTGGGGCAAATACCGTACCCCCGATCGCTTATAAAAGTCATAGCACACCATTCCCGAATAATCCGCACGATTTGACGCCTCATTCATGGGTGTGTGACAAAAGCTGCGGGAGGAGTAGCGCGCCGAAATAACGGCGGAATAAAGAAGAAGAAAATTAGAATAATAATAATAAGTATGCCGAATAACAATAGTGAGTGCTTCAAAAAAGCACCCACTAATAACTTCTTTTATTATGTAAACACATTTTTGCTTTGAAATTTGCGTCGATTTTTGTATATGCTGTCAATTATAGTTCTTAGAAAGAAAATCGGAATCAGCAAAAATCAGTATCGGCAGGCCACACTTCCAAAAAAATCAGAAATCGGCCAAGAAAATTGCAATCGGTGCATCTCTATTTATTATGTATATATAAATACACACATAGAATATATTTAGAACATTTACATGTTTACACATTCATATTTGTATATTATGTATACATATATTTAATATATAAACAACATTTTTCTTAAATATATACATGCATATGTTTGTATTTATATATCCATAATAAATATACACAGAATGCACATATTATATCGATTAATTGTTTGACAGCACTGATTTATATGTATTCTCAAGGTCTGACAAACATGTGGAAAGTATTTCCTTCCCCGTTAATGCTATATAACACATCAAATATCAATATCATAGGCAATAAATAAATATCATGATTGTATTTTTGGCCACATCGCCCAGGCCTAATTACATTTATCTATATGCAGCCCTGATTGGTCAGTTCTCAGTCGACCATCGCACTCACTGTGTCTTTGAAGCCGTCGTATCTGTAGACGTGTCCGCTGCTGGTGGCCAGTTTGATGCCATGACCCAGACAGACACGACGCCACTGGGCCGCAGAGAGATCAGGGGCCGGGATACTGTCCACCTTCCCTGTTTTATGGCTTTTAAAGACCACAGACTGCTTGCTGAACCTCAGCCGGCCATCATTCTGACAACGAACACAAACAGCAATGAGAGGAGAGCATTCAGAGATCTTTTCCTACGCTACTGCGTCTTCATTTTCTGGACAGTGATATATCCTCATGTATATTACATGTTCTTAAAGCTTTGCATCTAAACACAATCCCAGCAGGTTTAAGAGTAAGTATCACACATATGTTTGGAATGGCATTATATCACTGGAGTAAACATCTGATCAAATGTATAGCACGCAGCACTGCAGTAGGAAATGTATTAACAAAAAGCGGTTTACTACAGCACAATGCACACTTCTCTATGTCCTGATTTTAACCCTGTAAGGTCTGACATATGAATAATAGTCAGAAATATCTTCTTTTTTTAAATGGAACCGACAAGATATTAAAGAAAGTCTGCATTGTTATGTTTTGCATCATATTTAATACATCAGGCTTTTATGGCTCATAAAATATGAATATGGGGCTCAAACTGGAGGAGGAAAACTGAGCAAAAACATGCAGATGCTGATATTTATATGGCCAAAAATAAAATAAAATTTGACTTAATGTAAATCAATGAAATTTTATAACAGGCTACTCACGTTTGTTCGGTCACTATAACAAATTCCTTGTATGTATAAACATACTTGGCCAATAAAGCTCATTCTGATTCTGATAAAATGTATATAAATATCAGTCATCACTCAATATCTCCCATTATGTCTTAGCAAGATGATATTTAAATGATAGATCAAAGCTCTGAAATGTTTACTGTGGGGCAAAACATATAATGCAAATATTAACGCAAATAAACATTCCTCAAATGCCTGATGGATCATCTGAAAATGCCTTTTC